>NC_060120.1:1106496199-1106801407 GCF_021461395.2 Schistocerca americana
GTAGCTGAGTGGCAGTCAGCCTTCGGCGGCGCAGCGGTTCGGACGGTGTTTACGTCCCTGCCGCACGTCTGGGCGAGAGGTGTTTACGTTACGTGTGTAGCGGTGTGTGGCCGTATACATAGAACGAATCATGGCTTTGTCGTTCCGCAAATCGACACTGAAATTTAGTTTTGCTAACGAATATGCTCGACCGAAGGCTTACGAGATCGAACGTTATTTACGGGACGAGGTGAAAATCGAACCTGACGTTTTAGTTGGAATACACTTATCTATAGTCAGCAGCGTGGTCTATGTCCAGCTCATAAATGAAGCGGCATGTGACGAACTCCTACTTCGACACCGACAAGGACTTCGTTTCTATCATTCGGACGGGAATGTTGGAGCGGTAACTGTTGAACACGCCGGCATGGGCCTCCGAACGATCCGCGTATTTGAGCTTCCATTCGAAGTGCCAGAAGAATTGGTGACAGACGCCCTGCGTCCTTACGGAACGGTCCTATCCCACGTGGCTGAAAAATGGGCGAGTTTCAAGACGTATCCTGTCCTCAATGGCGTCAGACAAATACGGATCGAACTCCGAAAACACGTCCCGTCATACTTGTACATCGCCGGTTGTCGGGCGATTGTCATTTACGACGGACAACCAAGGACGTGCTCTGGATGTGGGAAGGAGGGACACATACGTTCTGAGTGTGCTCAACGAAGGTTATTACAGCTGCCACGGGATGATCCACCCCTCACGCCGCATCCGACTGTGCTCCCCATGACTTACGTCGCCGCATTACGCAATGACGTGGGCCGCGAGACAGACGCGTACCAGAACACACAGACAGCAACGGATCGTGGCGAGCCACAGAAAGACGACGTTGCGGTGGACCGCCTGCAGCAGTCACAGGACGCCCTCTCTTCGGTTCCGCTTGCGGCCCCTTCAGATAACGCACTTGGAGACGTCGATCTTACGACGGCGCATGATTCCGACGTCCCCCACGAACAACTGGAGACCATGCTGACCTCTGATTCCGAGGCCCGGCAACGTAAACAGCGATCACCAAAACGCTGGAAGAAGCGTCGCCTCACGGTGGAGAACGACCACTCTGATCTAGCAGACAATTCTGAGAAGTTTACAGGTACAGAAGAGACGACCATGGATACAGAAGAACTGCCTAGCGTGGATGCAACGGTGGCCAGCGGGACGGCGGCACGACCTACCGCTGACGATGCTCCAGACACAGCGAAGGCGCTCGATCGACGGCAACAGGCTACTGAGGAGGCTACGGCGCCTGCACCGCACGACAACGATGGGACACTAGGGGACTGGTCAGAAGACCCACCCCCGTGGGGAACTGATGATGCTAGAGGAACTGCTCCCACGCACTCTCCCGGTGTCAGACCGGAAGGGTGCACGGAATAACGGCAGACCATATGAGGGTACGGCGGGGGACGTTAGTACGACAGCAGCCTATGTACGGAAGAATTAGCGACCGTACGGTGCCCTATCTCCGTTGTCAGCCATGCAACAAGCTTATCGGATAGGGTCTGTTAACATCAATAGCATTGGGACGCCGGTAAAAATCAAGATGCTCAGTGACATGATAAAGGCTGCGGATTTAGACATAGCACTATTACAAGAAGTTCGGGTGCTTCCCCCCTCGGACTTTTACGGTTACGACATTTACTGTTCCCCGTGTGACGAGAGGGGCGTTGGCACAGCTATTCTATTAAAGGAAGGGATACGTGCAGACGAAGTGGAATATTTGCCTTCTGCCCGTGGTACGGCCGTGACCATAGGTGGAATACGTTTGATCAACATATATGCACCGTCAGGCTCGGATAAGAGAAGGGACAGAGCAGATTTTTACGCCCATGAGGTTACACCGTTGTTCCAGGGACGATACGATGGTTGCATACTCGGCGGAGATTTTAATTGTGTGCTCGATAGAAAGGACCAACAACCTAACTATACTACTAGTCAAGAACTTAGGGAGCTGGTCAACGGGATGGAATTAGTCGATACATGGGACCTGAAGTATCGAAACCAACCAGGATATACATTTTTTACTAGCCACTCCGCGGGCCGTTTGGACCGGATCTACGTTTCAAGGGCGTTAGCAACGTCGACGGTGGACGCAGAAATATGGCCGACGGCATTTACGGACCACGAGGCATATATTTGTACGGTTAACCTTAATAGACAGCAGGTGTGGAGATGGAGGGGTAATTGGAAGATGAACGTCTCCCACCTGCGAGATGCAGAATGCCGACGCATGGTGGAGGACGCGTGGCATGGCTGCCTCCGTCGACGAAATTCTTTCGGTTCTGTCCTGCAATGGTGGATCGAGTGCGCGAAGCCAGCTTTACGGAGGACGTTAATAGGTTACGGGAAGGAAGTTTCTCAATGGCAGCGCGCGACCACTGAGTTTTACTTTACGGCTCTCCGGGAACTGTTAGCACAACCACCTACACCAGAACGCCAGACGGCCGTCCACCGAGTTAAAGCGAAGCTGGTACAACTTGCGAAGCAGAGGATGGCAGGTACGATGATACGCGCGAGGTCGCAGGATTTCCTGCCCAACGAGGTTCCCTCGATGCATTATGTGATAAAGGAAAGACGAAGAAGACGCAGGAATTTAATACATGAGATCGATCTCGGCGATGGCCGTCGTCTTACAACACAGAGGGGCATAGCACAGGCGTTCACGGATCATTTTAGCAGATTCTATGCGAGCAACGGGGAGGGTCAGAGGGAGCTGGGGAACGTCCTGGAAGAGATCCCAAACGCGACGAGAGTGAACGGGGAAGCAGACGGGTTATCTGAAATTACGTGTGAAGAGCTGGAGGAAGCGATTACACGAGGTGCTTGCAACTAGTCCCCAGGTCCAGACGGATTCCCGTTGGAATTTTACCGTGCCTTTGTGACCATTATGACACCGATGTGGCTATGTATGTTTAATGAGCTTCTGCAGCAAGCAGTACCGGTTCACATCCAATTCACGGAAGGGCTCATGATACCAATACCGAAGCCCCGTGGTGGCAAACGGCCTTGTGATTATCGCCCCTTGACCCTCCTTAATAGTGACTACAAGATCTTCATGCGCATCCTGGGAAGTCGTATCAAAAAGTCGCTGGAGAATCGAATACTTGCCGATCAGACGTGTCTTGGCGGCATCAGTAATATCCACACAGCCTTGGGAGACTATCGTGACGTCGTCGCCCTCGCGGCTGCATGCCGCCTCCGGGGGGCGATGGTTGCAGTAGATTTCGATCATGCTTTTGATCGCGTGGATCACGTGTACCTCGCGGCGGTGATGAATAGGATGGGTGTCTCGCCATTATTGACCAATGCTGTGATGCGTTTGTTGCACGGCGCCAGATCAGCGATGGTGGTCAACGGAGGGAGAACTGAGTATTTTAAGATCCTAAGATCAGTGAGACAGGGTTGCCCCTCGTCGATCCTCCTTTATGCAATCGCCTTAGAACCGTGCCTCGCAGGCCTTCGCCGCCGTCTTACCGGGATCTCCCTACGGCATTTATCATTCAAATGCAGAGCATACGCGGATGATATTGTGTTCCTCGTACGGAATGAGAGGGAGACTCAAACAGCACTGGATTGGCTACAGACGTATGGGATGGCAGCTGGAAGTGTGGTCAACTACCGAAAATCACAATTCATGCATGTGGGGCGTGGACTGGAACCAGGAACGGAAGGACCCTTACCTGCGGTGGAAACCCTCCGCTGTTTGGGTATCACCTTTCATAAAGAGACAGCGAGAACGGCTGCGGACAACTACCGAAGATTGTTACTCAGAGTCCGCACGGCAGTACGACTAAACGCCCTACGGTCGATGGATATGCTGCAGCGAGTGTTACTCGTCAACCTTTATCTCGCGCCCATGATGTGCCACCTGACGCACCTTCTTCCCATGACGCGCACGATGGCTATGAGGATTCAGGCGGCTTTTGGGTACTATGTGTGCCTGGGACAACTCTTTAAGGTACAGTACAACACGCTTACCCTCCCAGCGCGAGAGGGGGGCGTTGGTTTAGTGAACGTGCTATGCTCAAACGGTGGCACAACAGGAATCACTCGCTTACGGGGACGATCATCGAAGAACTCGTACCCACACCGCATCTTCCTCCAGTCAGTGTCGGCCATATATCACCCCCTTTAACGTATGCGCGCACGTTCCTCGTGGAACACAGTTACGTTCGAGAGCGTTTACCGACGACCCGACAGTCGACATCGAAGGACGTGTACCATCTGCTTCTTCGACAGATCGCCCGGAATAGGGTGGAACGCAAACATCCAGCTGTTAATTGGCACGTGGTGTGGCGCACGGTCCACCACCCCCACCTACCTACATCTGTCAGGTCAACATGGTACATTGTCGTCAACAGAAAATACCCTACAAATGATAAATAGTACGTAATACATTTGGCGGACTCGCCCTTGTGTCAGCAATGCGGCGTGCTGGATACGGACGACCATCGGCTGGTCTGCGGCGAGGCATTGGCTGTCTGGACTCTCGCAAGGAAGATAATAGCGTTCATGCGGCGCACTATCTATACAGCAGTCTGTTCTGACATAGTATTTTTTCCAGAGGAAACGTATTTTCCGCGTCATAAGACGAACGCAGTGGCGTGGATCACAGGTATGACGGTCCATTACATCTATAGAGACACACGTACGAACTTACTGAACGTCCTGGATTACTGGCAATACTTGCAAGATGGACACACGAAACTATTACGGCTACAAAAGTACAAGGATTGGTATGCCAATTTCCTGGTAACGGTATTTGCGGACCCGCCATATACTTGGGGTATGCCGGGTGCGCAAAGATGAGCGGCGGTGCTTTCGTTGTGAAACCGACCAAGTAATGTGATCGACTAAGAACACTATGCGAGTACGCGACCTACGAAAAACTCACGCTTGAACAGTTAGCCATTTGATGTACTTCAAATTTTGTTTTCATATCCATAAATACTTTTCTTTAGGGTGACGGAAGTGGCCCCATTTTGATTTTGTTGTTATTTCATGCTGCATGGTAGGACGGCAGCGAGGTTCCTTCCAGGACAGTTATCATATGTCAGGACGTACTATGTTTATTTTGTGAATAATAAAGGTTTCTGTTTCTCCTTTCTCTTACCTTCCTTCATATTAAAAAAAAAAAAACACAAAAAACAAAAAAAGGTAGAGTGGTCAGCGCGCCAGACTGTCAATCCAAAGGGCCCGGGTTCGATTCCCGGCTGGGTCGGAGATTTTCTCCGCTCAGGGACTGGGTGTTGTGTTGTCCTAATCATCATCATTTCATCCCCATCGAGGCGCAAGTCGCCGTAGTGGCGTCAAATCGAAAGACTTGCACCAGGCGAACGGTCTACCCGACGGGAGGCCCTCGTCACACGAAATTTCATTTTTTCAACAGAAGGTGAAGAAGCAGTGTAATTACATGATTATATTGAACGGGTGATTCAGTACGTAAAGAGAGATGAAAATATTATAATCACAGGGGATTGGAATGGGGCTGCAATTCATTTTAGATGTTAATAGCGAATTTCAGTTAGAGAACCAATAGAGGAGGAGATACACTTGGGATAGGCACAGAGGTATGGGAAGATTTCAGTTAGATTACATCATGGTCACATGGAGATATCGAAATACCAACTATATTCAAATCACAATTTAGTAATGATGAGGAAAAGACTGGTCAGGAAGTATCAGTGCGCAAGAAGTTGGATACGGAAGTACTAATGAATGAAGTTATCTGAGGTTATAGATACTGTGATAAGTAATAAATCAGTTGGCAGTTGGGTTGGAGAGGAATGAACATCCCTAAAATGGACAGTCGTGGAAGTTGAAAAGAAAAAAATATGTGCAATGAAGACAACTGCAAAGAAACCATGGGTAACAGAAGAAATACTCCAGCTGATCGATGAAACGAGAAAGTACAAAAATGTTTAGAGAAATTTAGGAATACAGAAGTACAAGTCTCTTAGACATGAAATAAGAAGGAAGTGCAGGAAGGCATAGGCGGAATGGTTGCACGAAAAATCTGAAGAAACCGAATAAGAATTGATTGTCAGACGGACTGACTCTAAGCAAGGGTGGTAACATTAAGAGTGCATTGGGAATTCCACTGTTAAAAGCAGAGGAGAAAGTGGACAGATGTAAATAATACATTGAAAGCCTCTATAATGGGGAGGCCCTGTCTGATGAAGTGATTGAAGAAGAAACGGGAGTCGACAGAAAAGAAATAAGGGATTCAGTATTAGAATTAGAATCACAGAGGTTTAGACCTCTTAAGATCAAATAAGGCAGAAGGGGTTGTTAACATTCCATCAGAATGGTGGATGTGACAACAAAACGATTATTCACGTAGGTGTTTAGAATGTATGAGACTGGCGATATACTACTAGACTTTGAGGAAAACATCATCCATTAAATTCTGAAGATAGCAAGCCACAACAAGTGCGAGAATTATCGCAAAATCATTTTAAGAGCTCATGCATCCAAGTTGCTGACAAGGATAATATACAGTCAATGGAAATGAAAACTGAGGGTCAGGTGACAATCAGTTTCGCTTTAGGTAAGGTAAAGGCATCAGAGGAAGATCAGGCGTTGCAGTTGGTAATGGAAGCAAGACTAAAGAAAAATAAACACTTTCAAATGATTTGTCGATGTGCAGGAAGCGTTGCATGGAATTAAATGGTGGCAGATGTTCGAAATTCTGAGAAAAATGTGTATAAGCTACAGGGAAACACGGGTAACATACGCTGAAGCGCCACACACACTGGTATGGGCACGCTTATTCATCGATTCTTCTGTGCGGGCGCATTGGTGTGACAAATTTTTTGTCGGTGATGTCGGGTGAGCGTGGTTATGATGAGACGAAGAAACTTTCGGAGGATACTCTAGCATGATGAGCAGCATCCAATCTACCTTCGGACTGAAGACAACAAAATGGTTCAAATGGCTCTGAGCACTATGGGACTTAACTTCTGAGGCCATCAGTCCCCTAGAACTTAGAACTACTTAAACCTAACTAACCTAAGGACATCAGACACAACCATGCCCAAGGCAGGATTCGAACCAGCAACCGTAGCGGTCGCGCGGTTCGAGACTGTAGCGCCTAGAACCGCTCAGCCACCCTGGCCGGCTGAAGACAACAGCACCAACACCTCTTACCTCTTGCTTTTATAGTAAACTATTTTGAGAATGCGAATTTGCTCTCAGTTGGAAGTAACCTAGGAGATTAGAGTGAGATATAGTGAATATTAAGTACACTGGAGTCACTAAGCTCAAACCTGGGATCACAAATCCTGATTTAGGCTCCTAGGGATCTATCTTTCTCATCGTGGCTGCAGAATGTAGGATTCATGTTTGAGACAGCAATTTACGTTCGAAACGCTGCCCTAAAGACCGATGGTGTTTTATTATGTCTGCGCGGCTGTATGGATTAATCTGTGCAGCAATCTCTGTCAACACATAAATTGCATTCGGTACTTTCTGTTTTAATTAACAGTGCATTGGCTGTTACGACCGCGTCCTGTACCACGCCTGATGTTATTGTACTCTGTCAGATTTTCTTTCACCTCTTGATTTCAATGCCCAGAACGGAATTAATTAGTCCGATTATACGCTACTTGTTTACATCGAAGTTCCATTCGTTATTTCACAATACAACCAATCAGACATCGCTGAACCATTGCGTAACAGACAGCTGGGCGCTATCGACGTCTGCTGGACCTTAATCTGGTATGAGCACAAACATTTGAAACGGGTGACAAATTTGGCGCACACGATGCGAAACCTTCTGGGCTGTGTGCAACGGCGTATACCAAGGTGGAAAGTGGCATATTGTGAATTCACTCTCTATCAGTTTGGAATTATGTTATAATCACATTTCCCTCCGACAGAAATTTTTGTTGTGTCACATACTACCGTATTTTATGGTACAATATTTAATACGAATACCCTTACCAGTTTCTGTCAGAGGAGTGGCGGCTGCATCTGCGGGGGTTTATCTGTGCTTAGACAAAACTATGTTTCAACAAAGTAATCGTTTTGAGTAGTATTGCTCAAACAGCAGGCTCTTAGAGACGCGGCCCATTTAACCAGTTTTAAGTTTCTCTTGGTTAGTGGGAAAGATCCGTCACATAATGCCGACCTCCACCACACCTGTGAAAAGTACAATTTAGAAATATCCCAAACGAACAAAACCAAAATTCAAATTATTCTAGCATGTACAAATAGAAAAAAAGAATCCGTGAATACATCATTTACCTTCATTCCTACATAGATGCACCACCATTAATAACCAAAAAGAAAAAAAAGAAAAAAAAAACGAAACAAAAGTTCCGTTCAAATTGGCATCGGTATGTGAGACGCCGTGTCATTCTCAGCCAATAGGCATCACTGGTTGTGGCTGCGGTTGTGGAGGGGCATGCAGTGAGCAAAACGCTCTCCCGGCCGTTGTCAGCTTTCGGGACTTACCAGCAGCGCTCGGCTACGGACGGTGACCATCCAACTGCCAGCCAAGCCGGACAGCGCTTAACTTCGATGATCTGACCAGAAGTGGTGCTACCATTGCGGCAGGGCTATTGGATTGCATCTACCCTAAATACACCTCTAAATTAAAGTAAGGCGGCACTTAATAAGCAATACCAGAATCCTAATTTCTGTTTCATAATCTCAGTCTATAGAGGACGACTGCTCTATAAAAGAAGAGAAATAACTAAAGTACGAAATCAGAGGTAGCTTCATATATTCTCTAGTATATAACAAGTTTCTTCTGCTGGCCATTTTCGCAACAGCTGTACATAAGTTAAAACAAAAACGCCTTTTGCATCTCACACAGTACGTTATTTTATCTTGTGGGCCCAGATTCGTTTCGCCTTTGTTACAAGGTATCTTCAGGTGATGTAAGATTCATCATTTCTAAGCCAAACAACTTTCTCTCAGGTGGCAAACTTGTTGAAAGTTTGCACTTTTCCTTTGGGTGTCTGTTTTAAACATGTATCAGTTTAACTGCCATTTTCTTTGTGTTGCTTTTGATTATTATAATTTATCTCTAGAATATGTATACCGACCTGAATGTGGTCTGGCAGTTCAAAATTCAGCTGCCTCAGGAGATGCAAAGAACAACCGTAACACGTCTAGTAGTTTGTTTGCTTATGCTTCAGATCATACAAAAAGACAAAGGTCCATCGGTACTGTTGTGTCAGTTATCTGTGATTGCTAACTTAGACCACAAAGGTCCCGTTTACAGAAGTTCTTGTTTCATTATTATTGGAACGAAAGGTCATTACAACGAATAATATTACAGCACATTGGGAGTATTAAGTGGATAAGGCAAAAATGACAAGTTGTTCTCATACATTAAGATATACAATATAAATTTGTATTCAACTGCATTTCATCAATGTTAGGGTAGATGTGTTCTTTTATGCTACAGACTCAGTATGACATAATATAAAATCTGTAGTTCATAATATTAAAGCTGACTATCACAAATGATCCTGTGGCATATTACTTTAACTTACATTCTGTTGAGCTTAAAAGAAGTTTTCGAATGGTGAAAAAGGACAACGGTCTACCATTACACATGAAATGAAGTGAACTGGGGGCGCCATCATATATAAACAACATAATGTGCTGCATTTTTCACTAGAGTCACTGGTACAAGTAGTGTAGGTCTCACGGTGGTGGTCCATTCAGTCACTGATGCTACGTCCGCCAGCCGATGACGCGGTTATTGATATTACCACACCCACATAAAGCCGGCCGCTGTGGCCGACCGGTTCTAGGCGCTTCAGTCCGGAACCGCGCTGCTGCTACGGTCGCGGGTTCGAATCCTGCCTCGGGCATGTGTGTTTGTTTGTGTGTGTGTGTGTGTGTGTGTGTGTGATGTCCTTAGGTTGGTTAGGCTTAAATAGTTCTAGGTCTAGGGGACTAATGACCTCAGAAGTTAAGTCCCATAGTGCTTAGAAGCATTTGAACCACATGAACACCCGCATAACATCACGGTTGATCAGCGACCACCATGTCGATGGGACTGAAATCAGTCCTCGTATAACTGTACTGGGCAGAGTCATCTCATCCAACTGTGGTCTTGTGAGTGAGCAAAGCGTTCTCAGCAGACACATTTGATATCACATTTTTGCTATTTAAAAGTGACTTTGAGGATGTTCGTTTTTTGTGCCTTCTTTGTGGGACCTGTGAACTCAGTATACAAACAAAATTTGCAGTTAAACGAGCAATGGAAACAGATTCTCTGGAAGTACTGTTTTGGTTGAATCTGTCGTTACGGTACGATAACAAGTGAATTTAGATATACGATTTACCTCCCTTCCTCTAAATTACACTAACAAACTTCGTCATTGATGCAATCCAAATAACGGTAACGATAATGCTTAGTGACTCAAGTAGTTTTAGGTGTGCATGTGTGCATCAGCGAGGTCTGTTGTTGAAGAAAAGAACTTAGGTTTCTAACTGACACAGTGAGCATTTCTTCGTTTCATCCCACAGGTTAATGAGTGACGCTGACTTTAAGTCCCCTCAGATGCTCACAGGCGTGATGATTGCCATATTTAAAGTAAGTCTATTACTTCTTTGGCAAATTCGAATTGAATATCGGAAATTCATGTGTTGGTCGTCATCGTTTTTTCTACGCAAAGCGTCCATAAAACTACTGCAGTGAAAAGAATCCTCTACACTCTCGAAAAAAGAAAATTAAATAAAAAATCGTACACCTGGAAATACGATGGCAGCACATGCCACCTGGGGGATAGAAGATGTACTGATAATGGTTTCATCGTCTTCAGCCAATTCATAGCATAGTGGCCTAGCTATCAGAGCGCCATTTGTGTCTACCCTGCTCACAGCCAGATGGCTCAACGTGGTGCCTACGTGTGAAACAAGCAAGCACGGAGACGCACTCGTGTTGCCTGCAGTCAACTGAAGGAGTTTGAAAGGGGTCAAATTACGTCCTCCCAAGTGGCAGGATGGTTGTTTCGGAGAACTGCCTCACGAGGTGGACGGACTGCGACCGTTGTGCCACGATGCTGGTATCACAGGTCACGAGACCATTCTCGCTGTCGTAGGTCAGGTTCTGAACGCCCACGCGGCACATTTGCCCGCCAGCATCGTCGTGGCTTAAAGGCAGCAGTGGGAGACCTTAGAGCTACCACAGCACAGATAAGAGGGCTTTTGAGCCCAGACGTGCCAACGCGCGCTGTCGAACCGGATATTAGCAGCGGTACTACGCGCACCCGCATCTCTAGCCCGTCTTCCACTCGCAGTGCACAGTTCGACTGGTGCCTTCTGAAGATCACTTGGAGGATGCGCGCCTCAGTCTTCAGCGATGAAAGCGAATTCTGCCTACACGCAAGTGACGGGTGTCTGTGCGTGCCGTGTAGATGTAGTGAGCGCTGTCTCGTAGAGTGTATTCGTCCAACACCCACTGGCTTCAGCCCAGGCCATATGGTCTGGGTACGAGAAGGTACAACACTCGTTTACCTTTGGTGTTTCTTGAGGGAGCGCTAATCCACGCCCGGTACGTCCAGATTGTTTTAGGCCCATTCGTTTGCGTTCTTGCAGCAGTCAGATGATGTGTGTGTTGTTCCAAGAGGTTAATTCTCGCTCACCACTGCCAGTAAAACACAACGTGTTCTGCAAATCGTGCAGCTACATCCCTGGCCAGCATTATCTCCGGACTTCAGTAGAGCTGTCAGGTCCCCAGAGGATTTAATTAACAAAATGACATACCTATTCTTAGCAACGCATAATGTAAAGATTCAGACAGTATTTCTTACGCGGACGCCGCGCAGTGAAACCCAAAGTTCCGCAGACACGGAAGGGAAAGTGTCACACAGTAAAAATAGCCTGAGCTAGTAAACACGTCGAGGATACGAACAGCGCGTCTCCCGGACCTTGGAGGACGAGAACGAACTTTCCGCCCCGGGACTCTGCCGGATATATCGAAACCAATATAGGTCTACAGCGACGAAATGTCCGGGAAGACCGAAAAATAGAGAAAGCGGATGCGAGGGCTGCATCCGAACAGGGCAGGCCTTCAAAATGGGTATTTAAGGGCATCCACGATCAGCAAGAAGCAGGGTCGTCGCAGAAGATGAAGAGGACACACCAGACGAGGCCCGGCAGCATCGAGAAGGTAGCAGCCGCTACTGATGAGTCTATGGGAACTGCAACTACGAGAAGATGGTGATGCTCTGATGGAAGCAACTACAACTGTCAGTTAAGTAGAAGTTTTGCATTGGAATAGTTTTGAACAGGGACAGCTTGTCTCTGTCTCAAGTAGCCTCTACAGTTAGTTTCAGCAATAGAAGGAACAAGCCACTGCCTGGTGCTTGTCTCCTGTGAGATAGGACAAGGGTCCATTATTTAAACGAAGAGTGAATTCAATGGTGGTAGTTCTCGTGAGTAGTCGTTTCCGACATAGAGTGAGAAGTGGAGATTCTGGCTGAATCTACAGAAGTGTACAGAGTAAGGGGAAGGGTCTGACACCTCACATGTCCTCTGTGATATTAGTTCAATAAACTGCGTTAAAGGAGAAATCTCACCTTACTGTTTTGATAGTTCAGCGCTGCCAATTCACCCCTTGTACCCGCTACCTATTGAAAGAATTGTCTAATGTATCTACACCTCCTACACGCCCTTACACAGTCCGGGAGATTCTACTCCCTCTCACCTCCGTAATAAAGACTAGTTAAAGGGAACCGCAAACCCATAATTGTCGTCAACGTCCCGATTGCGCCACGCAGGCTCGACCAACTCTATAGTGGCATCCGGGACGTGTGCTGGGACGCGACAGAGCACATGTGAGATATGACGGGAGAAGAAGTGATTCGTGCGACTTGCAAACCAACAACTCTTAGAGAACTACGTGAACAGATCGAGCAGGCATGGCATAAGTATCCAAGGACAGTACTCGTCATTGGTACGACCGACAGGATGCCCACGTCAGCGACTGCATTGCCGCCCATGAAGGCTAAGCCACGTACTAACATGGGTGTAGCAGTAAGGGGCAGTACTTGACACCACAGAACCGCCTGTGCGGTTGATCTGCAAATATAATCATTTCATTTAATCCATATGCACTGTTGCAACAAAAACTCTTGAGTGTATTGGAAACCTCTATAACGGTGTACTAATTATTTTTTCCGGCAGTGTGTCTCTTCCAGTTCTATTGTCTGTCCTATTCTACGTCAGTAAAACCGAGTACGTTCTTTGGGAACAGTTTCACGATATTGCCGGGACGTCATGGACAATTCCTATTAATCCAATCAGTCAGAAAAAAGTGACTTCTCGCCGGACAAACTGTGTGTTACAGATTTAAAATAACTCCCCAAACATCACGTTCCTGGCACTGTGTTACGTTGTGCGTCACCCGCGCGCTCCATTGAGAGTAGCTGGCAGGCCTCAACCGGGCAACACGTGAGGCGAGCGCGTGACGGCGTAATCCCGCCTTTGTGGAGGTGGACCACGTGTCGGCGGTCTGAAGCGTGCGCCGGCTGCACGCGCTCCGCCCGTCATCCACGTGATCCGCGGAGCCACCTGGCGGCGCTCCGCATTACACGGACTCCCAGCCCCTTGTGGGAACAGCGACAGGTGCCAAAGCTGGGGCCGCAGGCAGCCAGCCCACACGTGACGCGGGCACAACAGCCACGTCTCCGCCATTGAGCAGGGTCGGCAGCATGCTACTTCGTAAACCTCGCAGTAACATCCTTATCTCAGAGTAGCACTTGCACCCTAAGTGCTCAGTTACTTGTTCCGCACATCACAAACTCTACCTTCCCCTACAGTTCTTACTCTCTGCAGCTCCCTATAGTATCATGGGAATTACTCCCTGTCATGCTGTCCCTTCAACTCGTTACAGTTTTCTATGTGTCCTTCCTCTATCTATTCTGTGGACAACCTCTTCATTCTTTCTCTTAGCAGTGCACCTAACTTCCAGCGTTCTGCACCATCGCATCTTAGTCGCTTCGATTCCCTTCGTTTCCGGTTTTCCCACAGTCCAATGATTCGTTACCATACGCTGCTGTACACTAAATTTTCGTAGCCCGACGCAGTAGGGACGTACATACTTAAGAAGAGGTGACGCTGGCTTAAGGTCATCCTATTGTTGGTACACGAGCAGCTGTGTCTAGGAGTGAACCGCAGACGGGTCGAGATTTTTTAGTTCTCTGTGCTTGGAGACAGTACAATAAGTAGAAAACTAAACCGTTAAAAGACCATACATCGCCGTGTATACGGTGATAATGTGAGAAGAGACTTGTTCGGTTCAAAAAATGGCTCTGGGGAATATGGGACTCAACATCTGAGGTCATCAGTCCCATAGAACTTAGAACTACTTAAACCTAACTAACCTAAGGACATGACACACATCCATGACCAAGGCAGGATTCGAACCTGCGACCGTAGCGGTCGCGCGGTTCGAGACTGAAGCGCCTAGAACCGCTCGTCCACATCGGCCGGCAGACTTGTTTGGCAAAGGAGGTATATGTGGTGCTGAGAGTGTAAAGAGACTCTATCTTGACTTACTGATCTGATTTGTATTGCTTTTTCACATGTTAACAACGGAAATTCAGAAGAGCAAAGGCACTGGTTTACAAAAATATATTTATTAAAACAAATGTAACTAACATTTGTTACTACCAACCACGAGCCGTCGATGTGACAGATTCTATAGTTCTAATCTAACCCTTAGGCTCAAGTACTCTTCACAATGAAAGTGACACAGACACACAGGCACCTGCAGACCAGTGTTCCGAAGAAACCAGTGACCCTAATCCTGAAGTACGCACAAGCAAGCATTTGCAGGTCCCTCTTAGGGTGCGAAGTTACTTGAGTTTGACACTAATTTAAATGGTATCTGGTGTAGGCTTGTTCATCTAAGGCTGCTGTCATCCACTGGAACTCCTGAACTTCTGCAACTCTGCTCAGCTCCTGAACTCTGCCTACCTCAGAGAACGAGGGCGTCTATATACGGCGTTTGCTTATAGATGATATGTGCCGGCGTCGCATGTTACTTCCAACTCGTAATCAGCGGTTTCCAAATGTGTGTGACGTCTCAATGCACTGCCGAAAGCGGTTTGCACTGTACGTCTCAATGTAAGTTAGAAGGCTTACAACTTCGACGATTTTTTTTTTTTGCATCCCCTCATGACATAGTCATTACAAAGGTCATATGTCGTACCACTAGACTTTCCTTTGTCAGGAATACTTTCTTCACCTGCGCTAATCTTCTGTTTATGGCTTCCTTGCTTCGTCCGTCAAAGCCAGCAGAATTGCTTCATCTACATTCTCAACAAAAATTATGGTGGTTAGTGTATCGATAACCTCATTTCTTCTTTTTCTCATAACTTTCGTCTCTGTCTTAAGTTTAGCCTCATTCCACATTATGCACTCATCAAACGATTCATTCCAGTTAACACATGCTCCATAGTTCTTCACTTTCACTGAGGCTAGAGTAACGTATGCCGTGTGCTCTCTTGTCCATGTGTGAGAAGACGTGAATTGTTTTCACTGTGGCGCCAGGCATGTGATCTGACGTCCTTTCCTTCAGATCGGCTGCATCTCTTACTTTTTCCCTCTTCTGTGCACAGCAGAAGTCTGCAAAGTCATACGCATCAGTGCATGGCAGCATTAATTGGTCGCCAGCAGACTGTGTCTGTTAATCTGATCCACTACTGTACAAATGATGGCCAGGATAATGTAATTATTAAATTTTTCTTTTTAAAATTCAGTCTTGATCACACCACGTATGTTACAAGGACACAGGTGACCAGTTTCGGTCATATCACACGACCATCATCAGACCTATAATTTAATTTAGAAAGTAATGTAAACCTTACTAGATTGACAATAAAATATGACAAATGGTTATAAGGATAAAGTACAATAAGACGTGTTATACCCATGGCATCCTTCGAAGATGGTAGGTGGAGCACTCTTCTCAGCTGCTGTGATGTCAACTGGTGCCATCAAGTGACGAGCATACGCTTAAGTACGAAGATGCTCCGCCTACCTCTTCTCCCTGTACCTCACGTCAACCGATCAGTATAAAATGGGTTCACATAATCGTCAAAAAGAACAATGTATAATAATAACATGAAAATACTTATGTATAAAATATCTCTTTACAACCATGGAATTACTTAAATATTGCATAAAAATCGGTTAAAAGCTTCAAAATAACTGTACAGACGATGTATAGCCTCTATGGGCTAAGGTGATACTACCACAATGGTTTCAAAGTCAACGATGTTGTGGAGGTCTTTGGTATTGCGGCATCATATCGATAGGTGAGTTCTGACTCGACTGCAAGTATACATCTATGTCAGATTCTGTCTGTCTATCTTATATTAACTTTTTTTGGCACTGGAGATATATGTAATGATGGAATGATCAGCTGCAGAGTGGTATTATATATTACATAGATTTTTTAAAATGTCGTAAAACTGATTTATTAAAAATGGAGTCATATTTCGTAATATTTCTAGTTGGAAGTTTAAAATTGTGATATTAATATTTACGTACTGTTCTAAGGTGCATTTCTGCTATGGATGCAACTGGGTCCTATGATTTTGTGAGCAAAAGCGTACATACGTGTTCATAGAATTTCGTCAAAGAGATCATAAAAATATTTTTCACAAAAATCCAACTGTTCAGTGCTTCTCGATGAAGCCATATCAGTAGAAAATCAAATGAGCTTATCCTATGCGCAGCCCCCAGGACTAGCCTCTTGCCTGCACTAGTGTCACCAAAAGTAGGGGAGAGTGTTGCACCTAGAATATAGTGTACCTTGGAGCCCGTAATCTGTTCTAGTCGGTGTTTGAATCTAATGACTTTTAGTGGTGTGAGACATGAGATTGTGTTTTGTGCAGTGTTTGTAAATATTACGGGCTCTGCCTATATAAGTGCTGCTTATTATATTAAAGCTATTTGAAACATGTTGTTACTTCTTCAGAAGCAGAATTTTATAGCAAGTAAAGGTCTATATATTTTTAAAACGAGTTACGTGACATGTAGACAGTTATGTTAAGCTTCATCATTCGTGCACCATCTTGCACCTTGAAATGAAGACGGTCTTCTACCACGGAATATGTGATACTTGCAAGGGGAGTTAGTTTCTTTAACAACTCAACAATTTCCGCTGTCTCGAAAATGGAATTTTCAGTTGGTGACCATTCTATTTCACAATGTTTTCAGATTTAGCTCGTTTTTCATAAAACTTCCCCTTAATTTGATTTCTTACTGATTACTGGTGTGCAGTAGTAATATAACACATAGACTATTAAATATAGTACTGGCAAGATTTTCTCGATAGCAGCACTTTTAAATCTGAACGGAATACTTGTTACTAGGTACACGACCAAGTTGTACCTTGGACAGTTTTTGACACTTGAAAAAACCCCGTATTTCCAGAGTAATATTTGTAATTTCAGAAAAAGACTGCAGCACACATAAAGTGAATGGAATACAGTGAGGTGACAAAAGTCCTGGGATACCTCCTATTATCGTGTCCGACCTCCTTTAGCACTGCATAGTGCTGCACTCGACATGAGAAGATTCGACAGGTCGCTCGATGTCCCCAGCAGAAATATTCAGTCATGCAGCCTCTATGGCTGCCCATAGTTGCGAAAGTCTCACTGGTGCAGGATTTTGTGCACGAATTGACATCTCGATTTTGTCCCATGCATGTTTTATTGGATTCATGTCGGCCTATCTGAGTGGCTAAATCATTCGCTCGAATTCTCCAGGATTGAAGAATCGTGGCCGATGGCAGGGCGCACTGTCATACATAAAAATCTCATGGTTGCTTGGGAACATGAAACTCATAAATAGCTGTAAATGGTCTCCATGTACCCGAAGATAAACATTCCCATTTAGTGACCGCTTCGGTTGTATCAGAGGACCCAGACCATGTAAACAGAGCCACCACCAGCTTGCACAGTACGTTGTTGACCGATTAGGTCCATGGTTTCGTGGGGTCTGCACCACACTCGAACCCTAACATCAGCTATTACCAACTCAAAGCGGGCCTCATCTTACCAGGCCACGATTTTTCAGTGTGTAGGGTCCAACCGATGCGGTCATGAGCCCAGGGAAGGCGCTGTAGGCGATGGTCTGCAGTTAGCAAAGGCCCTCGCGTCGGTCGTCTGCTGCCATACTCCCTTGACATCAAATTTCGCCGTACTTTCCTAACGGATATGTTCGTCGTACGTCCCACATAGATTTTTTTCAGCTATTTCAGACTGTGTTGGTTGTTTGTTAGCACTGATAACTCGACACAAAAAACACTGCTCTCGGTCGTTATGTGAGGTCCACCAGCCACTGCGTTGTCTGTGGTGACGTTAATGCCTGGAATTTGGTATTCTCTTCACACTCTTGACACTGTGCATCTCGGAATGTTGAATTCTCTAACGATTTCCTAAATGGAATGTCCCTTGCGTGTAGCTCCAACTACCATTCCGAGTGCAAAGTCTGTTAATTCCAGTGTTGCAGCCATAATCTCACCGTAAACCATTTCACATTAAACTCCTGAGTGCAAAGGACAATTCTGCCAACGCACATTCTCTTATACCTTGTGTACGCGATATTATCACCCTCTAGGTATGTGCCTATCTCTATCCCACGACTTTCGTCACCTCACTGGAAGAAAATACATTAAACTTCTACTGCATGGGTGACTAGAGGCAAAATAATGAAAGGTATTCCAAGGTACAACACTCTCCCCTACAATTAAAAGTACGTCTGTTCTCCAGCCTGGTCCGTAACGACGAGGCCGAGCTGCGCCTCGTCTCTTCACTTAGCTGCCTGTTTTGTAAAGTGAGATTCAGGGCAATGACCGGCCTGACTTCTGTTGCTTGTTTGTATTTGGACAGAGTTACCTAATGACTACCACAGAGATTACAGTGCATACATTCGAGTTCCAAGTTGAGTCCAAGTAAGTAAAAGCTTCGCGCCTCAGCGCCCTTTAACGCAGCCGGTCGTCTGCCTTGTCTTG
Organism: Schistocerca americana; assembly: GCF_021461395.2. Classification (NCBI taxonomy): domain Eukaryota; kingdom Metazoa; phylum Arthropoda; class Insecta; order Orthoptera; family Acrididae; genus Schistocerca; species Schistocerca americana. The sequence goes on from NC_060120.1 coordinate 1,106,515,228, forward strand.
GCGTATGGGGTGGGTGAGCTAGGCGTAACCCCAACCGTCCTCTAGGCCTGGCCGTTTCAATGTGTTTTCCCTCCGACAGTGCGATATCATGCCGACAAATATTCGTAGACTCAAAGCTTTCTGGCCTCTAGCAATTAGCTTACACTTTTCTTGTACCATCTCTATCAACAATTCCATTATCTGTTCCATCTGTATTGACTACTGTCAACTTAATGAAATAGCAAACTACGCGTTCCCTCTCAATAGCAATGTCGTCAGCGTGTCTTATCATTGCTCCTTCAGTGTCCAATTTGAACAGTAGGGGTAAAACCGTAAATCCTGGCTTACATTCTTCTTAATCTGAGCGCTTTGTTCTTGTTCTTCCATTCTTATAGTTCCCTGGTTGTTGCTGACATTGCATATTATCCGGATTTCGTTCATTACTATTCATGTGCCGAAAGTTTTCAAACATTACACCTGCAGAAACATTCGAACATGAAATACTGAGAATTATGGATGAAGGGGAATCGGCAGATTCCATCTTCCTACACTATGTGATCAAAGGTATCCGGAAACGTGGCTGAAAATGACTTACAAGTTACTCGCGCCCACCATCGGTAATGCTGGAATTCAATATGGTGTTGGCCCACCCTTTGCAATCCGTTCTTCGCGAAGTGCTGCACTGAGGGGAGGTATTGATGTTGGTCGGTAAGGTCTGGCACGAAGTCGGCGTTCCAAAACATCCCAAAGGTTTGGAAGATAGGAGACGAGGCACTGGCAGAAGTAAAGCTGTGAGGACGGGGCGTGAGCCGTGCTTGGGTAGCTCAGTTGGCAGATCACTTGCCCGCGAAAGGCAAAGGTCCCGAGTTCGTGTCTCAGTCCGGCACACGGTTTTAATCTGTGAGGAAGATGCATCCCAAACGCGTTCTATTGGATTCAGGTTAGGACTCTGTGCAGGCCATTCCATTACTGGGATGTTATTGTCGTGTAACCACTCCACCACAGGCCATCCATTACGATCAGGAGCTCGATCGTGTTGAAATATGAAATCGTCATCCCCGAATTACTCTTCAACAGTGGGAAGGAAGAAGGTGCTTAAAACATCAGTGTAGGCCTGTAGTGTGATAGTGCCGCGCAAAAAAACAGAGCTGCAAGCCTCCTCCATGAAAAACACGACCACAACGTAACACCATCGCCTCCGAAGTTTACCGTTGGCACTACCCACGCTGGCAAATGACGTTCACCGGGCATTCGCCTTACCCACACCCTGCCATCGGATCGCCACCTTGTGTACTCCACACAGTGTTTTACCACTGTTCAATCGTCCGATATTTATGCTCTTTACACCAAGCGAGGAGTCGTTTGGCATTTAGCGGCGTGATGTGTAGCTCATGAGCAGCCGCACTTTTCTCACCTCCCGCCTAACTGTCATAGTACTTGCAGTGGATCCTGATGCAGTTTGGAATTCCTGTCTATTACACATTACGAGCCTCTTGCCCTGTCGGCGGTCTCTGTCAGTCAACAGACGAGGTCGGCCTGTACGCTTTTGTGCTGTACGTGCCCCTTTACGTTTCCACTTCACTATCACATCGGAAACAGTGAACCTGGGGATGCTTAGGAGTGTGGAAATCTCGCGTTCAGACGTATGACGCAAGTGGCACTCAATCACCTGACCACGTTCGAAATCCGTGAGTTCCGCGGAGCGCCCCATTCTGCTCTCTCACGATGTCTGATAACTACTGAGGTCGCTGATTCGGAGTACCTGGCAGTAGGTGGCAGCACAATGCACCTCATATGGGAGACGTTTTTGCTGTTGTCCGGATACTTTTGATCACACAGTGTAGATTTCCGGGAAGCTTTTGACACGGTGCCCCATTGCAGGCTATTAACGAAGGTACGAGCATATGGAATAGGTTCTCAGAGGTATGAGTGCCTCAAAGACTTCTTAAGTAATAGAACCCGGTATGTTGTCCTCGACAGCGAGTGTTCATTTGAGACAAGGGTATTGTCAGGAGTGTCATCGAACCACTGTTCTTCACTATATATATAAATGAGTTGGCGGACAGTGTGGGCAGCAATCTGCGGTTGTTTGCTGATGGCGCTGCGGTGTACGGTACGGCGTCAAAGTTGACTGACTTTAGGAAGATACAAGACGACTTAGACGAAATTTCTAGCTGGTGTGACGAATGTGGAGAAATCTAAGTTGATGCGGATGGACACAATATTACTTGTGTCCTGTTTCACACAGTCAAGTCGTTTAAACACCTGGGCGTAACGTTGCAAAGCAAGCATGTGAGAACTGTGGAAGGGAATGGGAAATGTCGACTTCGGTTTATTGGGAGAATTTTAGGAAAGAGTGGTTCACCTCTAAAGGAGGCCACATATAGGACGCTGGTGCGACCTGTTCTTGAGTACTGCTCCAGTGTTTCGGATCTGAACCAGGTCGGATCGAAAGAAGACATCGAAGCTTTTCAGATAGGAATAGGTTGAAACAACATGTAAGTATTACGGAGATGCTTCGGGAAGCGGAATCCCTTGAAGATGGCGACGTTGTTTTCGAGAAACACTATTGTAAGAATTTAGAGAACCGGCGTTTGAAGCTGATCATCGAACGCTTCTGCTGCCGCCAACTTACATTCCTCGTAAGGACTACGAAGATAACATAAAAAAAAATAGGGCTCATACGGAGGCATGTAGACAGTCCTGTTTCTCTCGCTCTATTTGCTAGTGGAACAGGAAAGGAAATGACTGGTAGTGGTACAGGGAACACCCCTGCAGGCACCGTACGATGACTTGCAGAGTATCTGTGTAGATGCGGATGTAGAAATACGGGGTTAGGGGTAGTCATTAGGTTTTAATTATTACGATCGAAAAATTGAAACGGCAACGATGAGAGTTGGTACTACCCCTTCTCTACATACTGGTGTGACGAATGTGGAATGTGGAGAAATCCAAGTTGATGCGGATGGATACAATATTACTTGTGTCCTGTCTCACACAGTCAAGTCGTTTAAACACCTGGGCGTAACGTTGCAAAGCAAGCATGTGAGAACTGTTCTGAACAATGGTTAAACTGTCGGAGATCTCATTAGAAGTTCTGCTTTAATTTTGATTACTTTTCGAATTTCCCCGAAAGACACTAGAGTGACCTCATACTGACTGAATGTTTGTGCTGGTGATTTTCGCATACACTGCAATACTTCCGCGCTTCAGCTGACCATACTGAATGCCTCATGTCCGTTCAGAGAGTAATAATTAACGAGTCTTGCTTTAAGTTTGCTATCAGCTACCATATAGGTTGCACGTTGGTTAGAAGAAAAAGGAAAAAAACCGACATTACTGACACATATCTCCATATAATATCAGTTTATTTATCAACCACTATTTTGAAGTCTTATTTGTCAACAATGGAATGGTATACTCGGAGAGGAAGCTTCGCATCCTCCTAGTGCTACAGACGCGCCCCGTACGATCCCGGGGCTCCTTTGCTGGCAGAGGGCAGTCTGTGAATCTCATTAGGTGAAGCACGTCTCGATGGTGTGTTGGGAAACTGTTGCAGAAGTCAGGCTGTGGCCTGCCCCGCTGCCTTTGTGTGAACACGACCGACGCCGTTCTGAGTGCTGGTCAGTGAACGCCACGCCCATCTTGCCATTCCCTGCAGTTAATATCTCTCGCTGCTTGGCATACTTTGCAGGTGTTGAGGAGATGCAAGTTTTCGATCTTCATAAAAGTTCGATCTGCAAAACGAGCAGCCTGCTTCACATATGTTTGTGAAACGCTATTTGTGCTGCAGTTTTAAGTCGAATTTATGTTTTATTTCGATACAGTCGTATCTGCGTGCTGCACATATAAGAATATCTGGGTGCTCCATTCTCCATGAAGTCTTTCATTACTGTTACTTGTTATAGCACTAGCGTAACGCCTTGGGAATTTTATTTGTAACTCAGTTAATCTTGTTTCTCTGACAGCTGTTCATAAACATTAGTGGAACTGAGTAAGTAAATCTCCGTTAAAGGCAGACTTCACTTCTATTGCAAGATCCCAAACATTTCTTACACATTTCCAAGTTAGGATTCCTAGCAATCAAAATATATGTTATAAAGGTACGGGTACACTGTGCATGCCACTAAAACTCGCAAACCAGTCCTGGTACAATCAGAGGAGTTGTGTGGTATGGTAGCCCTCTATCCCCCAGGAAGAAGGCTCCCATTTTTACCTGAAAGACGAGCTTTTGAATATGTAAGGGATGGGAAGTTTCGCCCCCTAGAAATTTTTAGGATGTTCTAGAAAATTTGAGAGTATTCGGGAACATTCCATAACGTTTTAAAGTATTCGAGAGCATTCTACAACGTTCCAGAAAGTTACGGAATGTTCCACAATGATATGGGATGTTCTGGAATGTTCGGGAATAGTCTGGAACATTTGAAAAGATTCCAGTGCGTTCGGAAACACCCCAGATCATTGTGGAACATTCCAGAACGCTCTCGAATGTTGTGAAAGGTTCTGGAACACTGTGGACCAATCGAAGCCTTCTTGGTATGTTCTAGAATTCCTCACCGGTGGGGCTATCCATTGCCAGAAGTATTTTATAGCAAGACCGTTCGTGAGTTCGAACGTCAGTTTCATATTAGTGGCGAAGGGAGGTGCCGAAAAAGTAGTGCAGGAGTGAGTGGAAACAAACAGTGAAGTGTGAGCAGTCAAAGTGATAAAGTGGCTGAATATAAATCAAAAATAATGTGCGAAAAGTGTGTAAAGTTTAATTAGTGTATTTGTTAATGAAAAGCTGATTTGATTTATACACTGAAGCGCCAAACAAACCCTCACCGGCATGAGTATTCAAATACAGAGATATGTAAACAGGCAGAATACGGCGCTGCGATCGGCAACGCCTATATTTGACAACACGTGTCTGGCGCAGTTGTTTTATCGATAACTGATGCTACTATGACAGGTTATTAAGATTTAGGTGTGTTTGTACGTGGTGTTACAGCCGGCGCACAAGCGATGGGACACAGCATATCGGAGGTAGCAATAACGTGGGGAATTTCCCATACGACCATTTCACGAGTGTGCCATGATATTGGGAACCCGGTAAAATATCAAATCTTCCACATCGCTGCGGCCGGGAAAAGATCCTGCGAGAACGGGACCAACGACAACTGAAGAGAATCGTTCAACGTGACAGAAGTGCAACCCTTCCACAGAGTGCTGCCGATTTCAAAGCTAGGCCCTCAACAAGTGTCAGCGTGCGAACCGTTCAACGAAACATCATCGATACGGGCTCTCGGAGACCAAGGCCCACTCGTGTACCCTTGATGACTGCACGACACAAAGCTTTACGCCTCGCCTGGGTCCGTCAACATAGATATTGAGCTGTTAATGACTGGAAACATGTTGCCTGGCCGGACGAGTCTCGTTTCAAATAGTATCGAGCGGAGAACGTCCATGGGTATGAAGACAATCACATGAATCCATGGACCCTGCATGTGAGTAGAGAAGTATTTAAGTTGGTGGAGGCTCTGTAATGGTGTGGGGCGTGTGCAGTTGGAGTAATATGGGACCCCTGGTAGGTCTAGATACGACTGACAGGTGACATGTACGTAAGCATCCTGTCTGGTCACTTGCATCCATTCACGTCCATTGTGCATTCCCACAGACTTAAACAATTTCAACAGGACATTGCGACTCCCTACACGTCCACAATTGCTACAGAGTGCCTCCAGGAACACTCTTCTGAATTTAAACGCTTCCATGGCCGGCCGCGGTGGTCTAGCGGTTCTGGCGCTGCAGTCCGGAACCGCGGGACTGCTACGGTCGCAGGTTCGAATCCTGCATCGGGCATGGGTGTGTGTGATGTCCTTAGGTTAGTTAGGTTTAAGTAGTTCTAAGTTCTAGGGGACTTATGACCTAAGACGTTGAGTCCCATAGTGCTCAGAGCCATTTGAACCATGAACGCTTTCGCTGGCTACCGAACTCCTCTGACACGCACATCATTGAGCATGTCTGGGATGCCTGTTCTCATTCCCTCCGTACTCTTACGGATTTATGGACAGATCCTGCAGGATTCATGGTGTCATTTCCCTCCAGCACTACTTCAGACATTAGTGGAGTTATGCCACCCTTCTGCGTTCTCGTGAGGGCCCTACACAATATTAAGCAGGCGTACCAGTGAATTTTAGACAATTTCCAAACGTAAATGAGGAGGAGATCTTGCGTGTTCTGAAGCAAAAAGGTGAAAACAAAAAGAACGGCAGAGAAACGAAGAAGGCGAAGAGCACGAACCGCGTGTAAGTTCCCAGCTGGCGACAATGAGCACCGTGAGAAGCAGAGAAACAGAAGAACAACGAAATGATCGAACTTGAGCATCAATAGCTGCGACAGACTGTAACAATAAAATGCTCATAATTAAAGACACCCATGGAAATTGGGTAAACAGTAAAACCCAACAAATGAAGCATTCCACTGCGATCCGAGGGAAGAAGATAACAAACACAAACACTTCGAAATCGGAGAAATGGATAAAAACTGCCAGGTTTGGAACTTGAAAAAGTTTAGTCGAGAAAACACCAGGAGGTCGTTGCATGAACGGAAAAATTCGATTAGCACCACTGGAAGCACATCCCCACGCATTTTTACAACACGTGATCGGAGAAACTACAGAATCAAAACAGACTCTTAAAAATATAAAAACGTACTACGCTTGCTCCCAAATGATTTCTTTCCGTGCCAATTCGAACAACACTAACAGAGATGAAATCGATTATATTTCTTCCGTCCAAGGACAAATCTATCACAAAATCGGATCATAAATACCACTATAAACCGAAGACCATAATTTTCTACAAGTATATTTCATCGGAAATAAAAAAAAGAAATTGATCAACGAAGCACAAATATCAGAGGATTGGGATGAGAGGTAGTCCAAGATGTACAGAGGATGTTACACAAATACACACCAAAAAAAGTTTTGCGTCACCCCGGTTCCTAAAACTCCTGATGACAGACGTTGAATGTTGATATTGTATGACAGACACAGATCCTTTGACTGTTCAGAGATCTCACTAAACCTGCCCAAATATGTAAACAACCATGCATTAGCAGCGCCTATTAGACGGAGGAGGTCCGACAGCCGATCAGTTCCAGTCATTCCACCAGGCAGCAGGTACACGGAGCGTGTTCTCTGAAGTGAAACCGTACCTAGACGGTCAATACCGCTGTTCGATGGCGCTCTCTTTGTTATTTTTTGCCAGGAATGGCTCTCACCAATAAAAGTGTCCAGTAATTTCGGAATGAACCAAAGCGATGTTGTTCGGACGTGGAGGAGATACAGAGAGACAGGAACTGTCGACGACATACCTCGCTCAGACCGCCAAAGTGCTACTATTGTAGTGGATGACTGCTACCTACGGATTATGGCTAGAAGGAACCCTGACACCAACGCCACCTTGTTGAATAATGCTTTTCGTGCAGCCACAGGTCGTCGTGTTACGACTAAAACTGTGCGCAATAGGCTGCATGACGCGCAACTTCACTCCCGACATCCATGGCGAGGTCCATCATTGCAAACACGACACCATGTAGCGCGGTACAGATGGGCCCAACAACATGCCGAATGGACCGCTCCGGATTTTCATCATGTGCTCTTCACCGATGAATGTCGCATTTTCCTTCAACCAGACAATCGTCGGAGACGTGTTTGGAGGCAGCCCGATCAGGCTGAACGTCTAAGACACACTGTCAAGCGAGTGCAGCAAGGTGGAAGTTTCCTGCTGTTTCGGGGTGACATTATGTGGGGCCGACGTACGGCTGGTGGTCATGGAAGGCGCCGTAACGGCTATACGATATGTGAATGCCATCCTCCGACCGATAGTACAACCATTTCGGCAGCATACTGGCGAGACATTCGTCTTCATGGACGGAAACTGGCGCTCCCCTCGTGCACATCTGGTAAATGACTTCATTCAGGATAACTACATCTCTCGGCTAGAGTGGCCAACATGTTGTCGAGACATGAAACCTATCGAACATGCCCGGAGTAGGTTGAAAACTTCTTTTTATGGACGACGTCACTCACCAACTACTCTGAGGGATCTACGCCGAATCGCCGTTAAGGAGTGGACAATCTGGACCAACATTTCCTTGGTGAATTTGTGGACAGTATGCCACGACGAATACAGGCATACTTCAATGCAAGAGGACGTGCTACTGGGTATTAGAAGTACCGGTGTGTACAGCAATCTAGAAAACCACCACTGAAGGTGTCGTTGTATGGTGGTACAACATGCAATGTGTGTCTTTCATGATACATAAAAAGGGCGAAAATTATATTTATGTTAATGACTGTTCCAATTTTCTGAGCAGGTTCCGGAACTCTTGAAACCGGCAGTTATGCAAAACTTTTTTTGATGTCTATTTTCTGTTCTACCTGGGAGAAACTGTATTATGATTCAACCTAGATCCAAGCGTATTCATGACTTGGAAACGGTTTTGTGTCTGAAAAGTTCCACGACAAGTTTTTTAAAAATACAAAATTGTACTGATCCGAACTCCTATCGAAACAGTCGCAATGGATATCTATAAACAGTTGCCAACGTTCCTGTAGGTTTTGAATGAAAGCAGGAAAATTTGCCACTGCAGTGCTTGTAAGCTCATATCTCACAGCACGCTGTGTGTCTGCAATATCTTGAAGCGTTGCTTCTCCGTCACCTTTTTTCACTTCTGAAAACAAGAAAATATCGCAAGGTGAGATGACGGACGAATATGACGGATGTGGGATGGCAATAACGGAATGTCTGGCCAGATACTCGGCAACAGATAAAGCAGTACGGGATCTTGCATTCTCATGCAGTATGATCCAGTCCCGGAAATGCCACAAATCATGGTGTCGACGTCAAATTGCTTGTTGCAAACGTTTCAATTCGATGTAAAGAGTTTGGTTCACTGCTTAACCTTCAGGTACATACTCACATGGAACTAATCCTTTACTAGCAAAAAATGAGATGATCATTGTCTTTGCCCTCGAAGGTGGTGGTTTGACTTTTTTTAGCCTGGTGACCCAGGACTCCACCATTCAGCACTGTGACGCGTCCTGTAGGGGTCAACACCAGCTTTCATCTCCAGCAGTAATCTTTGACAGAAATGTGGTATCACGTCTGGCTCAATCCAGTAGTTCAGCAGAAATTCTTTGTCCTAACGTCAGTCTGTTCGCCTGTTAGTGAGGGACGACTTTTACCTTTATTTTCCGTTTCCCTAAATCCTCGCATAAAGTCTTACGACACACATCACGATTCAGTTAAATTATTTTGATAACGCACGCATAGTCACATGACGGCATTACTGCAATAACTGCCTTACGCACTCCACTTTTGTATGTACAGTACATGGGCTACCAGCTCTGGGTTTGTCTTGCACTGAACCGCTGCCTTCACAAAACGTTCTGTGTCACTCAGAAACACTTCTTGAAATCGCCTCTCCTGCATATGCTTGCTTAACCATCGTCCAAGTTTCACTCATGGTTTCCCCGAGCGTAACGCAGAAGTTAGTGTTCGTTCTTTGCTGGCAATCAGCATAATTTTGTCAGCGTAACTAATGCGTCAAAAACCCAAACAGCGAGTTTCTAAGCACAGACCTGCCCTCTAGTGAGTTTGCGCGGAAACATGACCAAGGCCATTGCAAGAACGCACACATACCAGGTAATGCAAAAACAACATTTGTTCCTTTTTAGTGCTGCAAACACAGAAATAAAAAATCCTGTCCAGGAACTTTTCTGACAAAGGGAGTTTGTCCATCCATTGGATTTTGGCTGCGAGTCTGAGGATTAACTGTCGACTTAAAATCAGCACACAAACGTAACTTGCCAGACGGTTTCTTTATAATAACTAAGGGAGAAGCCCACTGGCTCGCCGAAACGGGTTGAATAACACCGTTGTTTTGCCAACGACGAAGTTCATCTGCTACAGGTGCCCGGAGGGGGTGAGGCACTGGACGAGCACGAAAAAATCGAGGCTGAGCATTATCTTTTAACGTAATATGAGCGGCAAAGTTCGCAGCACAACCTAGTTGGTCTTTAAATATGTCACTGTATTGTTTACACAAATCGGTTATGCTGTCTTGAGGAACAACAACAGAATTAATTTGCAACACATTGTCTTGGATAGACAGGCAAAACAAGTCAAAACAGTGTAATCCGAAAATGTTTACACTGTCTGTAGCGCGGAGCACTGTGAATGAAACTGTTTTTGTATTGCCACGGAATGTGGCTGGCACGCTACATACACCTAACACAGGAATTTGTTCTCCAATATAAGTAGCCAAAGAATGTTTTGCTGCTGAAAGTTTAGGGCGGCCGATAGCCGCATACGTAGCACTATTTATGAGAGTCACAGACGCACCAGTGTCTAATTGAAAATTGAAGGTCTTATCCTGGATGCGTAGCTTCACAGATAGTTTATTACACTGTCTCTGGATCGGTGCAGTGGAGGCGGAAGACACAAAATCAGCGCGTTTAGCGCGTGTTCGCTGCTTACGACAACTCGTGGGTTGGGCGGGTGGAACAAGAACTCCCGCTTCACTTCCAGTCTGTACATTACTTTTTACAGCGTTTGAATTACGCTTGGGTCGCATAGCAGAGGGCTGGGTGGGTGGCTTATTGCGAACCAGTTTATTACCCACACGAACCGTGGAAGAGTCTTGAAACGCGACCTTCTGGGCGGGCTGGCTTTGAAGAACATGAATATCCATGGGCTGGGCAGCACTAGAATTGTTCTTGCGTTTACGCAAACAAACAGTCTGGATGTGTCCTTTCCTTTGACAAAAGTGACAAACCGCGTTTCTTAACGGGCAACGTTCACGAGGATGAGCAAGAACACACTTAGGGCAAGACTTAACTCTATCATTTTGCACACGCGGCTGACGAATGTGTTTAACATGACGCGGCCGGCTAGCGTTTACAGTCTGACTCTGCCGGTGGGGCCGCGGGCGTGACATAACTTGCTTAGCACAGGCAATTTGAGAAATACATGGCTGATCTAACTCACACTCAGCATAGTCAAAAGTATCTTGGGCTTCAATGATGTTCATCACAGTCTCTAATGACGGGTCAGGCAACTTTAAGATAGCAGCACGAATACGAGAATCTGCAATGTTTTGAGTAATAGCGTCTCGTAACATGACATCACTGTAGGAAGCTCCACACACACAATTAAATCGGCACTGACGGGTGAGGCCCCGTAAATCTGTTAACCACTGTTTATTAGATTGATGTGGCAGTTTCTTTAATCTGAAGAACTTGAATCTGGCTGCTGCCACATGAACTCGCAACTCGAAATACTCAGCAAGCTTGTTAACAACAACGTCATAGTCTAAAGCTTCTGGCTTGGATTCCGGGAACAACTTACAAAGTAGTCGATAGACTTCCACGCCTGCAGTGGAAATTAAATAAAGCTGCCGCTCAGTACCCGTGATTTTGTAGACTGTCATGTGCTCCTGTCTCGCTGGCGCTGCTTATGCGGACGGCGTCCGGACTTTGATGCTGCCAATCTTTTGGCAGCGGGCTCGGGTGGCATTACTGGCTAGGATATAACACATAGAAAGAAGGATCCTTTATTTTATGATTATATGATAGCGGAACAAACACTGGTAGCAGTTACTTCTGTAAAATATCTGGGAGTATGCGTGCAGAACGATTTGAAGTGGAATGATCATATAAAATTAATTGTTGGTAAGGCGGGCACCAGGTTGAGATTCATTGGGAGAGTCGTTAGAAAATGTAGTCCATCAACAAAGGAGGTGGCTTACAAAACACTCGTTCGGCGTATACTTGAGTATTGCCCATCAGTGTAGGATCCGTACCAGGTCGGGTTGACAGAGGAGATAGAGAAGATCCAAGGAAGACCGGCGCGTTTCGTCACAGGTTTATTTGGTAAGCGTGATAGCGTTACGGAGATGTTTAGCAAACTCAAGTGGCAGACTCTGCAAGAGGGGCGCTCTGCATCGCAGTGTAGCTTGCTGTCCAGGTTTCGAGAGGGTGCGTTTCTGGGTGAGGTATCGAATATATTGCTGCCCCCAACTTATACCTCCCGAGGAGATCGCGAACGTAAAATTAGAGAGATTCGAGCACGCACGGAGGCTTTCCAGCAGTCGTTCTTTCCGCGAACCATACCCGACTGGAACACGAAAGGGAAGTAATGACAGTGCCACGTAAAGTGCCCTCCGCCACACACCGTTGGGTGGCTTGCGGAGTATAAATGTAGATGTAGATGTAGACACTCTGTAGTTCCAGACAATCTGTCGTGTCATCTAGTGATAATTCTACATTACGTGCGCGTGTCCATATGTTTCTGATCAGATGGCGTATTTACCTCTCAGCACATAGTTTGCGCACGCGCTGGTTTCGCAGGCCGCAAGCCGAGGCTTCCGCCCCGCTTAATAAACCAGTTAACACTGCCCGTTAACACTGCCCGTTAACACTGCCGCTGCCAGAGCCGGCGGTTCCCTTCCGCTTTACAATCAGCCCTGGAGCGAGGATTTACGCCTGCTGATCAATTGTCGCGTCGCGCGTGAACGCCGGCCAGTCGATAATAACAGTCGCGACCGCTGTTCTGCTGTTCTGCCGCAGATCGGGTGCAGGCAGCGCCCCCGAACAGCCAAACAGCCACAAGCGGGCTGTGAAATACCACAGCGCCTGCATGCTAGAACTCGGCAAGACGCCAACTAGCCAATACTCGCAGCCAAAATCCAATGGATGGACAAACTCCCTTTGTCAGAAAAGTTCCTGGACAGGATTTTTTATTTCTGTGTTTGCAGCACTAAAATGGAACAAATGTTGTTTTTGAATTACCTGGTATGTGTGCGTTCTTGCAATGGCCTTGGTCATGTTTCCGCGCAAACTCACTAGATTCTTTTCCTTTGCCTAGATCGGACGAGCTGATGGATAAGTTAGGGGAAGCTCGTTTCTTTTCCAAAATTGATCTCCGTGAAGCATATTTGCAATTGCCCCTCGACGAGCAATCACAACAGTATTTTGTCATAAACACGTCGTTGGGGTTGTTCCGTTTTCTGCGTTTGCCTTTTGGTTTTGCGTCAGCTCCAGCTGTTTTTCAGCGTTTTTTGTCACAACTTCTGGCTAATGTGGCATCGTGTTGCAACTATTTAGACGATATTGTTGTGTCCGGTCGGACGCCTGCTGAACATTTCCGTAATTTGGAGTGTTTGTTTACGGTGTTGTCTCAGGCAGGCCTACGTTGCAACATCGATAAATGTTCATTTTTCCTTACGGAGTTGGAGTATCTGGGACATGTTATTAATGCTCAAGGCATTCATCCCTCCCAGTCACATTTAGCAGCTATTCGTGATTTGCCCGCCCCTCGCAATCTGCATGAATTGCAAGCAGTTCTTGGCAAATTGACACATTATATTAGGTTTATACCTAATGCATCACAGATTGCTGCACCGTTGCATCGTCTCCGCCGTAAGAATGTTCCGTTTGTGTGGTCGGCTGATTGCCAATCAGCCTTTCAGCAGCTTAAAGAGGCTTTATTGAATGATCGTTATCTGGTCCATTACGACCCTAACAAGCCTCTGGTGTTAGCTTGTGATGCCTCTTCTTTCGGCCTCGGTGCTGTATTGTCTCACCGAGTCGGTAACACCGAACGTCCTATTACGTTCCCATCTAAATTGCTAAACAAAGCTCAGTGTAATTATAGCCAATTGGACAAGGAAGCGTTGGCTATTGTGTTCGGTGTCACAAAATTCCATCACTACCTCTATGGTAGACCATTCTATTTAGTAACAGATCACAAGCCCCTGACGTCACTGTTTCATCCGTCTAAACCAGTTCCTCAGCGGACAGCTCAGAGACTACAACGATGGGCTCTTTTGTTATCACAATACCAGTATGAGATACTGTATCGCCCTACAGCTCAGCATGCAAACGCTGACGCGCTTTCTAGGTTGCCGATTGCTGCGGATGATGTCTTCGATTCCTCTGACGACTCTTGCCATCAGATTGACGCCGATGAGCATCAATCCCTCCGGGATTTTCCGGTTGATTATCGTCAGGTGGCACGTGAGACAGCTACGGATCCTCATCTGAGTTTACTATTACGTTTTGTTCAACGTGGTTGGCCGTCCAAGGCAAAGGACATATCGGATCCTGTGGTTCGTCGCTATTATCCGCAATGTCATCTGTTGTCTGTTTCGCACGGAGTTTTGCTGTTACGCACCGAGAATGACCAGCTTCGTGTGGTGGTTCCCCAAGTGCTCCAATCCAAGGTCCTCGACTTGTTGCATCAAGGTCATTGGGGAGTGGTCCGCACCAAGCAGCTTGCCCGCCGTCATTGTACATGGATCGGCATTGATAAGCAGATAACGCAGATGTCTACAGATTGTTCGACGTGTGCCGAACACCAAGCTGCTCCGCCTCCACGCTATTTTGAGTGGGCACGCCCTGCCGGTCCCTGGCAGCGAGTACATATTGATTTCGCTGGTCCATATTGGAATTCTCGTTGGCTCATTGTGATAGATGCATTTAGTAATTTTCCGTTTGTTGTGCCCATGCAGTCTACAACGTCTGCACAAACTATACAGGCGTTGACTTCAATTTTTTGTATTGAGGGTCTTCCAGATGTTTAGTGTCTGACAATGGTCCACAATTTACCTCTGCTGAATTTGAAAGTTTTTGTTCTGCCAATGGCATTCGCCATGTTCTTACTCCGCCGTTCCACTCTCAATCGAATGGTGCAGCGGAACGTTTTGTACGCACATTCAAGGATCATATGGACCGCCTTCGTGCTACGCACTCTCGTCAGAAGGCCCTCATCACGTTCCTGTCGTCGTACCGGACCACGCCACGCGACGGCCCTTCGCCTGCGGAGCTTCTCCACGGCCGTCGTCATCGCACCCTACTACGGTTGTTGCACCCCCCGGATCGACCCGCCGCTTCTGAGCATCGCACGCGTTTTCAGCGCAACGACGCCGTTTTTTTCAGAGTTTATCACGGTCGCCGTCGTTGGGAACGTGGTACCGTGATAAGTGTCCAGGGTCGCGGTTTTTATACTGTTCAAGGTGCTACTGGGGTGCACAGGAGGCATCAGAACCAGTTGCGCCGCGCTGGCCGCCCGGATTCTGCCGCTCGTTCTTTGTCCACAGATTAGGTCCGCGGCGGGTTCCAGCCGCGCCTTCCGACTTCGCTGCCGCCCCCAGGGCAGCAGCAGCAGCCGTCGCCGCTACCACGCTGACAGCCCGTCCCGTTGATGCCTCCCGCGCAGCTTCATCCGGGAGCGCCCCAGGTGGTCGCTCCGGCGCCTGCGGTCCCTGTTCAGTCGCCACCGCCTTCGGAGCTGATGGACGTCGACCTCTCAGCCCGGCCGCCTTCCCAAGCGGTGGCTGTGCAGCCTGTCCTGCAGCCGCTTTCCTTGGGCACCCCCAAGGAGTCTGACGCCGCAGCGCCTTGTCCGGCGCCCACTCAGCAGCCGTCGACGCAGCGTCAGGAGACGCTGCCTCTCTTCGTGGGTCCCGACGCCCCGTCGCGTCCAGTACCAGAAGCTGCGCCCGTGGTCACAGGCGTGCACCCTGACCTCGGTTTTCAGTCGGTGTTCCCCGAGGCCCCGCGCAGCCAATGCTGGGGTGCGGACCGGGGACTGCCACCGACAACAGTCTCCGCCCCGGTCTCGTCCGCTACGCCTGCGGCCAGACCCCTCCCCCGCCGTCGACGCTCGCCACGTCATTATTCAACGACGGTGCGGTGATTTGGGGGGGGGGGGGGAGTGTTATATCCTAGCCAGTAATGCCACCCGAGCCCGCTGCCAAAAGGTTGGCAGCATCAAAGTCCGGACGCCGTCCGCATAAGCAGCGCCAGCGAAACAGGAAATCGCCGCAAGTCTGCGCGCGCCACCGCTGGCTTCTGGTTTCTTAAGCGCTGGAGTCGCGAGCGCTAGGACAGTTCTGTATTCGCCGCTCAGTTGTATACTCGCCACCGAATTGTGTACTTGCTAGTCAGTTGTGTGTTCATCGCAGCAGAGTTGTTGTTTGTCGTCAGCCGACGCTGACCTAGCCGCTCCGACTCGAACTAGACAGATTTCTGTAGACACGGAGTTCACTACTGTGTTTCTGTATCTTCGTTAATAAAGATAAGTACCGACTTTTATTTCATCAGTGTGTTTGCGTTTTCATCTTTCTGTTCACTGTTCCAGCGGACCGGTCGGCCCGCTATTAAAAGTGTGGCGGTGACTTCGTAAACCGTTTCTACAGAGAATTGTTTGTCGCTACGAACGCCGCCACAAAACTATGTATTCGCAATACATAACATTTGTCTATGTTAAGGGTCAGTTGCCACTCCCTGCACCAAGTGCCTATCCGCTGCAGATCTTCCTGCATTTCGCTGCAATTTTCTAATGCTGCAACTTCTCTGTATACTACAGCATCATCCGCGAAAAGCCGCACGGAACTTCCGACACTATCTACTAGGTCATTTATATATATTGTGAAAAGCAATGGTCCCATAACACTCCCCTGTGGCACGCCAGAGGTTACTTTAACGTCTGTAGACGTCTCTCCATTGAGAAAAACATGCTGTGTTCTGTTTGCTAAAAACTCTTCAATCTAGCCACACAGCTGGTCTGATATTCCGTAGGCTCTTACTTTGTTTATCAGGTGACAGTGCGGAATTGTATCGAACGCCTTCCGGAAGTCCATTTCAAACCACCCGCATTTTAAAGGCCCAAGAAAAAACCCTACAGTAGATATGGTAATGAAATTGCACCATTACTAGAGCACGTCAAATTCGAATTAGCACGAAGAATATCGAGTCCGTATTCAGTTTCTTGCCATTTTCTTCGTAACATGCCGTCTGTCACCGTTGCAATCGCATCAGTGCTACGACCTTTAAACATAGGAATATCGTCCACTTTCGTCGTATACACTCTCTCCTTCTCGAATTCCCACATGTAGAAATCCAGCTGGGGCAATATCAGAGAAACGTGGTGGGCAGGCAACGGGCCGTCCGCATCCGATCCAGCGTTTGGGAAATTTCGTTTCCAGGAACTTGCGAACAGCCTTTGTTCAATGCGGCTGAACTTCACTTTGTTGAATGATGATCTTGGGTTGAATGTCTTTCCTCAGGGTACAGGAACAGCTTCATTATATCCAGGTACACTGACGCATTCATTGCGTTTTCTGCAAAGAAGTATACTCCAACAATCCTGTCTTGTTTTAGCTCACGCCACACTTTAAGTTTAGGGCTATCACGATCTTGTTCAGTGATAGTGTCCGGACATTGGGAGCCTAAAATCGGAACACTATGCCGGTTAACCATTCCTGACAGGTGAAAGGTTGCGTCATCTTACAATAAACATCTCTCCAGGGAGCTAGCATTCAAGTCAACACGCTGGAGCATATCGGTAGCAAATTGCTGTCAGTATGGTTTGACGTCAGCATCAGATGTTGCAGAACATGCACTTTGTAAGAATGCAAACCAGGACGCTGGTGTACTATACGATGTTATGTAGCTCGGGATATATTAAGTTCCCAAGATTCCTGTAGATTGACTTAAGTGGGCTTCTCAGAAACACTTATTTTATCTAGAATGACGGAGACGAGATAATGGCAGAAGTAAAGCTGTGAGGAGGGGCTGTGAGTCGTGCTTGCGTAGCTCAGTTGGTAGAGCACTTGCCCGCGAAAGGAACAGGTCCCGAGTTCGAGTCTCAGTCCAGCACAGTTTTAATCTGCCAGGAAGTTTTCACTTATTTGATCTCCTTCTCTCTCTCTTTTGAAATACTACGACGGCGTCGCCAGAACTTTTCAGAACATTTACGGTTGTCAGAAACTTACGACGGCATTCCTTTATACTATTCCCACATTAGGTGAATCACATTCATACAACATACAACCATATCTTTCCATAGTAATCAGAGATTTTGTTTCTGCAAACCGCACTACTGCTTGTGCACACTACTTTGGTGTCGTTATTATTACTTGTGCAATTGTGCTGCACTCTGGTGACAATAGGTGAAATGTCTGTCTAGGGAATATAAATTCTTTGAGATCCTCTAGCATATATTACAGTATCATTATCATATATACTATAGTGTCTTTTCCTGGGCATTTAAGATGTGGGAGGTTTGAAAGGGGCATCCCACACTCTCGCATCAACAAATAAGCCCATGAGCGAACGTGATATCCCACGAGAGCTCGTCCTCAACGTCTGACCAGATCGGGACGCACGCAGACATGTGGAAGTAGTATACTGAAAATCTGCAAAGAGAGAAGGAAGCAGCAGAAAATGAAGAGGAGCGGGGTGATAGAAACCCCCATTAGATTAAGAGAAACAGGCGAAAAAGTCTTGATCTCTCTTTGCAATTACATCTTCGAGAATAGGCAATGGCCAGAGGACCTTTTTGTATCCATATTATTCTGAATCCGAAAGAGGATGGTTCCTAATAATTGTGAAGAACAAAGGCTGATTGGCTAATGATCCCGGCAAAAAAGTTCTCAATGCAAGTCTGAATAGAAGGCTATGCGAAACGCTGGAAGAAGCACTTGGAAAAGATCAATATGGTTTCAATAGGGGAAAAGTTTCGGTAGATGTTGTAGGATTTCTACGGGATTGTCGGAGAGGAGTACACACATCAAAAGAAGTTTTGCATCACCGCAGTCCTGAAGATAAACGTTGTCTGTGGATATTGTATTAAAGACACAGTCCCTTTGACTGTTCAGAGATGTCACTAAACCCGCCCAAAGCTGTAAACAAATATGCATGAGTAGCGCCTATTAGACGGAGGAGATCCGACAGCAAATCAGTTGCAGTCATTCCTCCAGGCAGGATGTACACGGCGCGTGTTCTCTGTAGTTTAACCATGCCTAGACGGTCAATACCGCGATTCGATGGCATTGTTACTTTGTGCCAGGAAGGGAAGTGTCCAGGCGTTTCGGAGTGAACCAAGGCGATGTTGTACGGACATGGAGGACATACAGAGAGACAGGAACTGTTGATACCATGCCTCGCTCAGGCCGCCTAACGGCATTACTGCACTGGATGACTGCTACCTGCGGATTATGGGTCGGAGAAAACCTGACAGCAACTCCATCATGTTGAATAATGCTTTTCGTGCAGCCACAGGACGTCGTGTTACGGCTCAAACAGTGCGCAATAGGCTGCGTGATGGCAACTTCACTCCCGACATCCATGCGTAGGTCCATCTTTGCAACCACGACACCTTGCAGCGCTGTACATATGGCCCCAAGAACACGCCGAATAGACCTCTCAGGATTGGCATCACATTCTCTTCGCTGATGGGTGTCGCATATACCATCAACCAGACAATCGTCTGAGACGTGTTTGGAGGCAATCCAGTCAGTCTGAACGCCTTAGACATACTGTTCAGCGAGTGCAGCGAGGTGGAGGTTCCCTGATGTTTTCGGTTGGCATTATGTGGGGTCGACGTACGGCGCTGGTGGTCATGGAAGGCGCCGTAACGTCTATACGATTTGTGAACGGCATCCTCCGACCGATGGTACAACCATTTCGGCAGCATACTGGCGAGACATTCGTCTTCATGGACGGCAACTGGCGCTCCCCTCGTGCACATCTGGTAAATGACTTCATTCAGGATAACGACATCTCTAGGCTAGAGTGGCCAACATGTTCTCCAGACATGAGCCCTATCGAACATGCCTGGGATAGACTGAAAACTGTTTATGGACGACGTGACCCACCAACCACTCTGAGCAATCCAAGGCCGAGCCGTCGTTGGGTTGTGGGACAATCTGAACCTACTGTGTCATCATGAACATGTGGATAGTGTGCTACGACGAATACAGGTAAGCATCAATACAAGAGGATGTGCTACTGCGTATTAGAGGTACCGGTGTGTACAGCATCTGGACCACCACCTCTGAAGGTCCCGCTGTATGGTGGTACAACTTGCAATGTGTGGTTTTCATGAGCAATAAGAAGGGCGGAAATGATGTTCTGTTGATCTCTATTTCATTTTTCTCTATAGGTTGCGGAACACTCGGAACAAATGTGATGCAAAACATTTTTTTATGTGTGTATATGCGACCTTCACAGATCTCGAATATTCCTTTGACAGAGTGCAGTCGACTACTCTGGTGGGTACCTCGAAGAGGAAAAGAGGCGAGAAGACTAATTGTAAACCAGTGCTTGAATGCGACCGCAAGAATACGAATAGAAAATGAGACCTCGGAGGACAACAATGTCGGAAGGTGAATCAGACCGGGGTGCTGCCTTTCGCCTACATTATTTAACGTTTATTTGGAGGAAAGAGAGAAAAGTTGTTTTGTTGGGCAGAAGGGTTCAAGATACGTGGTTGGAAAACAGAGTGCATAAGATTCACTTGTTACCTGGTGATATTTGCGGAAAATAAAGTGACGTCCGAAGGCTAAGTGACATGACTGTAACCTGTTGCCGTACGGAATAAAAATAAGTAAAAAGAAAACGATGGCTTGGTTATAGGATTAAAGAAGAGAACAGCGAAGTTTATGTGTGGGTCAGATATAATAGGGCAGGTGAGAAACTGGATTAGGGAATAGGACGTTAAAGAATTGCGATAGAAATAAAAGACATTTCGAAAGCAAAAAAGACTCTTAGCTAGTGATTTGGACACATAATTAAGGATGGGACTAGTGAACTGCCTGACAAGAAGTGTAGCCAAGTACGCAGCAGAAAGATGGGCATTCAGAAACAGTACGAGAGGAGAACTGAAGCTTGTGAAATGTGGATATGGCACAGAATGGAGATCATGAGCTGGAATGAAAACGTCAGGAATGTGGAGTTACTGAGAAAAGTTGGAAAAGTTCAGAGGATGTTGCCGACAGTGAGGAATAGGAAGCTGACTGGATGGGACGAAATTTGAGACGAGATTGTCTTCTAGTAGAGGCAATGGAAATTTCATTCAGAATAAGACAGGGGACGGTGGAAGAAGATACCAGATTCTGGATGACTTCATTAGACTGCAAAGAGCTTACCAAAGAATGAAGAGTTAAGCAGGGCTATGAAGTCCAAACCTGCCACAAGGCAGGTATTCAAGTGATGATGAGTAAAGAAGCAGTAACTGTAGAGCGCACTGGTCAGGACAGATCAGTGACTTCAAACGTGGACTACACATTTGGTATCACTTGATTTACAAGCCCAACAGGGACAAATCATTCTAAAGTTAAGTAAGTGCACGTTTGGTGACCTGGTGACGCGAAGGAACAACTGCAGTGAGAGAAGTATTGGGCAGACCACGTATAGCGACGGTCAGGGACCGTTGAGCATGCGGAAGGCAGCTGTACGAAAATCGAATGAAATCAGCGGAAGGAAAGACTCGTGATCTCCAGAGTGCTGCCAGCAGTCCATATAGCTTAGGGAGCTGAAGAGAATGGGGTGCAATGGTGGAACAGCTCCTCGTATGAGATACACTTCTATAGTGATTGGTGCCAAGTGACGTTTGAGGTGGTGTAGAGAGCGATACCGCTGCACAGTGGATGACTGGAAACCAGCGACTTGGGGAGGTGAATTATGCTATACCCTGACACTATACGATGGAAAAGTGTGGATTTGGTGAATGCCTGGAGCACATTACTGGCATCGTGTGTAGAGCTAACAGTGAAACATGGTGGTATTGTGGTGTGGGCGTGGTTTTCATGATCAGTCTAGTCTCGTTATTATGCTAATTGCGGAAGGATATGAACACATTTTACAGCACTGACATGGTGAATATTTGTTTTGACGTGACAACGCACTCTGTAATGAAGGAGCATCTGTGAGACAGTGGTTCGTGTACAATCTCTCTCCCTTTATCTCTCTTCTCTTTAGTGCTCAGCCCTAAGGTTGGTTTGTTGCTGTACGTGATTTCCATCTTCTGTCTACCCTCCACTTCCACTTGTGTCCAAAATTAAAGCAAAATAACCGAAATTTTGCAAGGTTGCGGTTATTTTGTCACAAAACAGTATGATCAGGTGATAGTAAAGTGGAAACAGTGTAAAGAACCCAAAACGTAAAAAACTGTAACATGCATAACTTGAAACGTCCCCTTAGAACAATATTGAACTACTGTGCTGGTAAACCCTTTACGTTATTTGATTTTCAAACAGCTGAGCAGAACTGAACGAACTCAGACATTTCGCTCTTTACTTATTCTAATTAACACTAATCTGACACACAATATTTTTAGTCCTTGTGTAGATGGCCAGCAGCCATCTGTTGCGACTGTGCAGGTGCACAATATCCATCGAAGAGTCTTGCGGAGAGTGTAGCAAGTCCATGAACCACCACTTGTGCATTCCCAAAAATTTTTTTTGAAATGTCCTTAGAACCAGCAATGCTGTTAACCAGTCCCCTGCTGAATTATTAACACACGTGCAAACATTAACAGTCCCAACTTCGCATACATTGTGCATATATTATGACCAACAGAAACGTGAGCAGTGAAATGATACTTAATTTGAAGAGCAGGTGTCTATACAATTATAAATTTACAACATAAGAATACAATTACAAAGGTACAAAATACATAATTAAAGAACATAACAGTACAGATAACATTTGTAGTAACACAGGCTTTACAAAAGAACAGAAATAAACATACACATCAGTGTTACAGGAATTATGACATAAGTAAATATATAAAATAATGAGAATAGTTTTCGAAACATTAATTTCACACATGAGCAGTGGAACAGAACAGAATTAATAATGTCCAAACATCTTTACAAAGTAAATAACGTATTATTAATGCAAATTATATTTGAGGATAACAGTATTCCTCATCATAGTGAATGTAGCTTAGTACTAGAAAAATTCTACGACATAAGTCTTATCAGATAAACACATAAAGACAGGAAAAACACATATACACAAGGGTACACAGACACATAGTGGAATAACACAAAGGAAAGGACAGGGTCCGTTTTACTGCAGTATTTTGCAAACAAAACTTTCTTTACTTCTTGGAGATCTCCCTTCATTCATCATTATTCCAAAAAAGTCCTATCTATACCTGCTTTCTGTATTCTATTCATATTTCTTTCAAAATAATTATTTCTGACTGTACAATACTAATTTTGACCCAAATCTTTTTCACATAACTTCTCAATGCATTCTTTCCCTATTCTCCATATTCAGTTTCTTATATAGTCTACCCCCACTTAAGCTAACTTAAATCTACCGAGCTTGGGTATATATACTAAGGGACGAGGTAATGCAGCAGTACAAAACAATTAACACAAACAGCAATGACAAAAAATACAAATTGGCCAAGCTAGCAGCAGTAAATCTAAATTAGCAAAGCAATTGCAATATTACAACTAATATAAGGCAAACAAGAAAAATAAATCAGTAGTAAAACTGGCTTAACACAGTAATAAAAAGTGAAATTCAGTAACACTATGCCTGGCAAACAGCAGCAGAAAATGCAATAACTAATATCCAATCATGACAAACCCACAAGAAAAAAAATAGTACACTACAGACAACAATGCAGATAAGGGAAATATCTATTCACATCTTAATGTCTATGTAATTAAAGTGCTGCACCACAAATTATTCTACAAAAAATATTACCAAGTACTTGAAAAGAAAGTTATATATGCAGTTACTGTTATTAGTCCCTTCTTGTTGTTCTTTCGTTTCCAAGTGCTCCTTTTTCGAAGATTGTGGATCATGAAATTATTATTTAATAGATCTGTTGACAGAAAGTGCTCACATGTACAAATTAAAGCATAAAAATATCACTCGATAGTCATGTGGCATTTCATAAGTTAGTAGAAATTCTCTCAACTCTCGTAGAAAGACGCTTGTCATAATCAGGTGTGAAGATGTAAGTATCTTTCCAAGCAATGAGCGTGTCGTATTTGCGATGCTGTCTAGGAAGGAATGTCAATAGCGAGGTTAAGGGCCTCTCCTTTTTATTCTTGTGCCTCTGAAAGGCATGGCTTTTTTTTTTTTCCAGGCGACTGTCACATAGATTGGCGCCTACAGCGCATTACGTCACGGTCACTTAGCTTTCTTACCGAAATATGTACGACACCAGTTTGCATTACAGTGACAGCCTCATATAAAAATTTCACAGGTCGAGAATTTGCGTTGCAAATGTGTAGAAACAAAATCCTATAAATATAACAGTGTCCAAAAATATTCGTCGGCATTGTGATACATTCACGCATTTACACACATTTCATAACTCTTAAAGTACGTTTCTTGGTTTCCAACATCCTTTTTCACAAATCAGCATCCCTAACCACTACTCATTATTCCTTATCTTATCACACATATACATATTCGTCAACACTTCTTCAATATTTCATCATAATAAATACATAGCATAATCAAATTCCTCATATAACATCAGCTTATTGATCATAAACATACCTCAACAGCATAATACACATCGTCGTCGTAATAATATCATAAAACCACAGTCAAATCTCAAAATCGTCGTAGCTTTCTGCAATAATTTCAAAACCTAAAAAGAATTCTCTGCTCATTTCAATAGTGTCATCTACCTCAAACGTACTTTAAAAATCATGATCCCATGCCAAATACATCATTCAAAGCTCTCATAGTATCACAATGGTTCCGAAAAAATATGAACAGTTCACAAAGTACAGACAAAATACAATTTCATAGGTGTGAAGTTATCCAACTGTGTAATTGCGTAAACATGTGACACTGACGTAGTACAAAAATTTTTTGTTTCTCTGTTAAATAATCAGATAGCTGTGTAATTCTGTTAGAGAAATATGGTACTGATGCGTAAAGTTGTATAAGCAAATACCATATTAGCTAGGGCTCCTTGTGCTTGCCAAACACATGGTACACAAAGTAAACGTCTACCCCCCTGAGGATTAATGTAATTATACCCTCAGGTGTTACAGATTACAGGAATGGAATGAAATGTATTACGGAAAACTTTTGTATCATTGTAATTCAAAAATATTTAAACATACATGTTTTAAGTACAAAATCAATCACTCAAATACGTGTACTGTAGCGCTAAACTGTGCGTCTTGTTGTAAGACAATCTCTGTCATTACTTTAGGGTAAAAAATGTGCCAAAGCAGAACTGAACGTACTCAGACATTTCACTCTTTACTTATTCTGATTAACACTAAACTGACACACAATATTTTTAGCGCAACGCAATCTGACTTTCAATAATCCCTACAAAAGAATGGCCCTGACTAACAATAACCTATACCTTTCATGAATCACTTACCTCACAAAAATCTTCGTTACTCAAACTACTGGAATACAGCGAGCGCCACTACTGCCAGCTAAATAAAAGATTCAAACTACTGAAGGCACTAGCTACTGATAGGCATAGTTAGCAAATGAAAAATTTTGATAAAGAACAAACAATGTATTTACCTCAACAGTGTTCAAAAGTCATTTATTATATATATATATATATATATATATATATATATATATATATATATATATATATATCAGTTCATGACATCCAGTCTTACAAAT
Organism: Schistocerca americana; assembly: GCF_021461395.2. Lineage (NCBI taxonomy): Eukaryota > Metazoa > Arthropoda > Insecta > Orthoptera > Acrididae > Schistocerca > Schistocerca americana. The sequence goes on from NC_060120.1 coordinate 1,106,540,681, forward strand.
TTACTGTCTCTGATGGACCCACGTCCAGATCATCCGCTCTCAAAACTCCGCCGTCTCTTCCCCACATCCACCACTGCTGGCGGCTCACCTCCAACTGCGCAACGCTACGCGCTGTTAACAGCCAACTGTCCAACACTACAATAGCCAACAACAATGCAAACCAGCCACAGACTGCACACAGCACAGCCAGTGATTTTCATACAGAGCGCTACGTGGCGTTACAAACATGAAAACCTAAACAGCCTACTTACAAACTGTACACAAAAATGTTCCTCGTTTCTTCCAACTTAACCGATTTGCAAATAGCTTTTGAATGATGCTCTTCAGTCTCATACTGTGGTAATAACTCCTCATTCTTCCTGCAGCGCTGCTCGTAAGTTATGGAGAATGGTTGGTGGATGCTGAGGGATGCAATACATATACCTAGTGCATCCCAGACGTGCTCTAAGGGATTCAGATCGAGAGAGCGATCAGGTCACGCCATGCGTGCTATATCTTCCGTTTCCAGGGAAACATCAACCACCTGCGCTCTGACGTAGAGCACTATCGTCGAGCAACCAGAACACTTGGCCCATAGCAACTCGAAACAACGGCACATGAGGTCCCAAGATCTCGTGAAGATATCTGACAGCAGTTAAACGTTGCCGATTTAGCCGGACAATTTCATGAAGAGAAGTTCGAGAGGTCAACATACAGCCGACAACATTGGGGATCATCTTTGATATCAATCTCTTTCCACAATGGTTGGGTCCCGACATTGTACTCTCCAGAAGAGAATCCGTCGGAAATCACTGCCCAGATCAAATCTAGACTCATCTGTGAAAAGAACATTGGCCCACTGATGGCATGTTGACAGCTCCACTCTAGACGTTCCCTTATGTAAAGACGCGTCAGAGGCACACATACAGCTTGTCTCCGACAATAAAGGCCACTCTGCCGAAGCCTTGTGTACATGGTTTGCGTCGATACAACACGCCCAGTAGACGCTGCGAGGTCAGACGCCAGCTGCTGTGCAGTGCTAAGGCGGTACCTTCGTGCCCTTACGGCCAAACAACGGTCATCTCTTTACATGTGGTCGACCCTGCCCTGGTCTTTGGGAAACAGTTTCGATCTTTATAAACTCTAGCCACATTCGAAAAAAAAAAAAAAAACGGAACGATTCACATTAAGCCATTGGGCCATATCAGTTACCGACCTGCCTCGGTTCTTCCCGTGGCCTGCCACTGCACAGAGCCTGGTACGCGTCTTATCTGTGCCATACTGCACCGTCTGTGACTGTGTATACAGCGGTTGTGGATGTGGGACTACCCAGCCAACACTATCCCGTTGTATAGGTGCCCTGACGTCATCGCTGGCGTGGTTGTCCGTTGACCAGAATGCGATCTTCCGTGCAGGACCCTATCACACGGACATCTGCTGACAGTTTTTATGATTATATCGTGAATCAGGACAGGGAAATACGAGTAGTGGTTTTTGCTTTAATTTTGCTGTAATTTATTCGTGTGAAGTGCATCCCACCTAATGACTATTCGGCTGCTGGTAAGACGTTTTTCGTTTTCCCCCGCGATTCTTTCCCTCATTAGCCCCTTCAACTATTGTTCCAGTGACGCCATGTCTTAAAAAGTGTCGTACGAGTCAGACTCTTCTTGTTTGAAAGCGCCTCCACAGAGATCTGGTTCCCTGTAATCTTCTCAGCACCTCTTTATTGGTAACCCTGTATTTCCAGTTGATCGTCACCCATCTGTAGCACCAAATCTGTAAGGCTTCTAGCCGTCTTCTTTCTTGTTTTCCTATTTTCCAAGTTTCACACTCGTGTACGGCCACACGCCAAACAAATGCTTTCATGATCCGTTTCCCTATTTTCAAACTGATGATTCTGTTCTCAATTTCTTTCCGGCCTCTATCATACCATGTATTCCTACTCCCCAAATATGTAAATGTCCTTACCATCTCTAGCTCCTCTCTCAATTCTTGTTCTTAAAGGTTCATATACTTTTTCAGTTCTGCGTAATGTCACTTTAGCCTCTCGCTTGTTCATTCTCACACCATACTGGTTAAAGGAAATCCTCTCCATTGTGCTGAGGACCTCCTATAAATCTTCTTTCGTCTTCGTGACTACAGCAATATCGGCCGCTTCACGCAGAACGTCTGTTTTCTGCTCATTAATACTGATCCCTACTTCAGTAGTTTTATGGGCAATAACAGTCCTGAAATGAACTGACCTGACCAAGTCCATACCTGAAACTAATGGAATAGGTTTGGGATGGGTTGGAACGTTGAATTATCTCCAGATTATACCGTCCAACACTACATCCTCTGGTTTTGGTCCTAGAGGAAGGATGGGCTGCAATTCGTCCACAGATACTGAAACGCTTCACTGAAAGTGTTCCTTGCAGAGTTCAACAGTCATAAAGGCGAAGGGTGAACACAACTCTTAATAATGCCCCCAACATCTGTCCGGATACTTTCGACCAGAGAGCGTATTTCTTTTAGGTAAGTTTTCAGATTAATTCTCGCAATGTTTGTAGCCTATATAAACGGCTCGAAAGAGATTTTTCACCACTCTCAGAACTTGCGTAGCTTGTGTTTCTTTGAACGTACATCTCTTTATCGACCACAACTCTTTATCAGCACTCTTCTAGGCACAGGTATTCACTATGCCATTTGGAAACTGGGTGTAAAAGTAAACCTCAATTTGTGAAAAGGTGAAACAGCGTATACTTCTCCTGACCGTTCATCTCCCACTACAGGCATGACCCGACTTGTTCTCCCAGTCCCACAAATAGGGATTACACCAGGAGTGATTATAGGCTGAGGATCTAACGCAGCAGCACAGATCTAATTAAATAAGAGTCGACTACAGATGCTGTTAAATACGTATATTTAGAAACCTCCAGGCACAGAAACTCATGCTGAGGGCAGAACCCAGTTGCCAGAGAAATGGAGCTCTTACTGCGGAGGTCCTTTAAAGCATCAAGGATCGAAGAAAACGGCCGACAGAGCAGAGGGCTTCACTTCCTATAGCCAGCCTAACAGTATTCATTTAGACGATTTTGCGCAGATTCGTGAGTCATGCTAGATTGCCAGACACTGTTCCTGTAAAGACAGCACTGCCTCTTTGGCTTCTCTCCGGTGTATTCATGAGGGAAGGACCGTTCACATTTAGCGCAGAGTTCTGTCTTACAACGGAAAACTACATCTAGGCAAGAAAACTTTAATTAATTGCAATTGCGATCAGCCAAAATTATTGACAATAGGGGCATCATTACTCTTGTGTAGTCATTCCAAACTGAACATGCCTGAAAGGAAATCCCTGAATGATCATTAAAAAAATCCAAAGAACAGAGTTCAGTTGGCCGTGCGGGCACCAGAAGAAGACCAAACGCCAAGTACTAATTCAATTAGAATATAGTGTCCTTTTCTCTGACGATCCCGCTCTCCTTTTGGGTTATCCGTTGTGTGTTCAAAATATTAGTCAGTAAATCTTAGTACAAACTATTAAATTCAGTCAGTCGTAGATTGCTTTGTTTGTATCTGTGGGCCTACTTTTCCTACTGAGATCGTATGGAGCTACCCAGTCGGGGAAGGGTGCGCCTGTTACACAGAAAGGTGTCTACGATTTCCCCAGGGCAGGTCAAAGAATAGTTGAAGGAGAATTTAAAAAGTACTCTAATTCAGTAACGTGCCACCGTGTCTCAATGAGTAAACGGTGTGTTACAAGTCAAATTATTAGTCAGTTTCGGGAAACGTTTACAATCAGTGTACGGTCGGTTTCTCTGAAAGTTGCTCGTATCTTAATGTGTCGAGCACGATTTACAGCAAAAACTAATCGAGTAGTTAAAAGCTGCCCAGGAAAACATTTTTGTGTGGTCTCGTGTAAACTGTGAGATCGTGTGGGTCATTTTGTAGCGACTTTTTGCGGTGCTCTAAATTAAATTAGAATCTGGAAACTTTGCCGTGATTAACAATGATAGACGGGCTCTCAGGACAGTTTCTCGTTTTCTGATTGCATGAATAGAAATAAAATAAAGTCACATCCCTATAATTCTCAACTTCAGTCCAGCACCACTGAATTCCGTTCGACTTCCCATTTCGCTATTCACTGTATACTGCTTGCCTGCGGCGAGCGGAGAAGAAACCAATCCGGACATCAGATACGAGACATCTTTCGAGGACGTGAGGTAAGGAAGTTGCCTCCAGCTGTGCTAGAGAAAGTAATAGCGTGTATTATTTACTAAAACCCACCATTTTTTAAATCCCCGAATAACTTTAAGGTGGGAAGCGTCATTTACTGTATCCGATAGTGCAGTTTACGGTGGGTGAATTACGAGTTTAGCACGAGACCATATTTTTCTAAAGCACTCATCGACCTTCATATTCGTTACTCTCGTCTGCCCTGTTCGTAGATGTGTGTTTAACATGGCGGGCAATATTACTGACAAGTGACAAGTGCAGTCCCCAAGTTAAATATTCGTTACAACAGGAGAAAGTTGATTGTGCACAATGTTCAACCTGGTAGCATATATCTAGGCGCCATTTAGATCTTAGTGCTGGTTTACATTGGCCATGATAGTTGCACATTGCTAACAGTATTGCTCGGTAGTGTTGTCCAACAACTTTGTCACCCGACGTACCACAGCCAAAATGATTTTCTAATTGGAAGTGCTTACACGAGGCACACCTTGGCCGCTAAATGAACTAAAGTGAGCTAGTGGAAGCGAATGTGTGTCTCCCGCATTTGCATTCCACACAGGAATAAAATTAGTAAGAAAACGATAAATTACACTTAAGTAATCGAGCTGCTTCCAGGACTTTAACTCGTGAACATATGCTGGATACATACATTTCCAAAATCCTGAAACATGATTCTGAATGTATCATTTATATCAGTTTTTCCGAGCATTGGTAAGAGCAATACCGATATCAAACATTTAATACCGTTTATAGCCTGGCCATCACCCTTCACTTTTTGGCTAGTGTTGAGTGATAAAGAACTTCGATGTACTGTTGAAGTACTCGACATGGCTCTTGGTACAAGGCGTGTGCCACGCTTTGGTGGAGAACTCGAGGAAGTCATTATGCTGAAGTAACACTAAACCGAGTGTGTTTACATTTTATTGAAGTTCACTATCAACATAAGGCAACTATTAATTTCACAAAAGCGACACATCTACGAATAGTCTCATAAAAGTGTAAGATGTCTTAAATACCTATGTAGAACAAAATTATGGTTCGCTAATGCAATTCTTAGTTACGATAGTAGCAGTGAGGATGTACTATTACGGATATCGGTCTTTGTATACATTATTTTCTGTGTTCTGTACCTCTGGTCGCAGATGTACACACAAAATTTATGGGATTTATGGGTCTCTCGTTTGCCTGCTTCCAATTTGTTGCAGACAACAAAAAAATGGAGTGCTTCTATGTTCGAGGGCCAACTTTCGATATGAAGCGAAATAATATTGTTGTACGTGACTTAACATGCAGCACTGTCTGCGTGAGAAAGAGGGTGGAAGGCTGATTGTGAGTGTGCGAGGGAAGACTACATGAACAAGGACAGGGACAGATATTGCCATACGAAATCAGAGCGGTAAGCTGATTCACCTGATGAACCAGAGCAAGCGGGAATTCCCCCTACCTGCTGGTACATGCGTGTGAATGTAGCCCTGTCTTGGCTCTTGCCGAATACTATGTCTTAGAGTTACTGCTAATTTACATAGGTTGTACAAAAAATATTTTGTTGTTCTGAATACTTTAGACGTAAGAATTATTTTCATCTTCCATACAGTCACGTACCACCGAATCAAAAAACACGAAACGTTAGTTGACACAGATTGCCGAATAAGAAGAACGACTAAATAAATTAATAAACTTCGTATGGCTCACAGCCAGTTGCAACATTTCTATCTGACTTCGCTTCGTTTGTCGCATGTCAGATCCGATTTTTACTCGTGAAGCACCATCTCGCTTGGGGTCACGAGGCTCAGCTGCTACTGTCCCACATCAATTTTACAGTATCTGAAGTGGTTATCGCGAATCGAACACTAGACTAGCAGGTCAACAGACAGTACCGGCATCAAAGCTTTTCAAATGCATTTCAACGGGGCGTGCAGTGAGAAGAGGAAGACTTAGTTGGTGTTGAATGTGGGGGTCGCTGGATCACCTCTTGGTGGGAAGGTCCATCTTATTGGGATTATCCGTAGCATTTCTATTTGCTAAGTTCTTTCGTTAATCATTCGCGAGATGCTTCTCAAGGTTGAATATTCATTAATTCCTGTTTCAAAATTGCTATGAACAGCGTGCATGGACTTAAATTCCTCGCGTCGTTACTAACTTTTTGTTTCTTTGCGTGGTCGGTAGCTACAAGATTTGGTACAATATCCGTCCTCCACCGTCACTTAATCCGACGTTCTTTTTACAGTTCATTCAGTCACTCTCCACATCAGTTGGCTTACTAAATGAGGTGTGTAGTAAGGAAATTTTTTCGATATGATTAATACGTGTTTGCATTTTACCTGCCATATGCGTTTCTGCTCAATCTGGCATGTATCATTCTATTCATCTAACTTCATACGTCAATTACATGAAGCAATATCTAGATGTTCTCTTTTACTCAGATTTCCCTTATCATTTACTTGTTATTTAAATGTATTAGAGTGACCGACATTGTGTAGCCATTGTATGATCGCGTAATGCAATAAGCAACCTATGGCTGTACAAATGGACATTTTATGCTTTCATATTATATGAAAGCTTTCAGTATCATTAATTTTACATATCCAGCATTATCCCTGCATTATTCTGTAAATAAATAAAGTGTGAGGCTGTTGCAACTGAGGGAGACACTGTGCTTGATTCTATGGAAGAGTGTAAGTTCACTGTTTCATATTTGCCTGCTATTATAGGTAGGGGTTGAAATGCCCACTGTGCAGTAACTGACTATCAATATAGTTCCAAAAACACTTTCATTGTTGCTCAATTGTTAGGGACGAGTGTCAATATCGACTTCAGTTCAAGTTCCATTTGCTATGCCTACTGTTGAATGTTACAATCCTAAAGTAAGTGTTAACTAATCAGATTACTTTCACTTTTCTGCTATAGTTACATCGCATTCGTAAATTAACTGAATGTGTCGTAGCTGTAATATGATACGGCATAGCTTTCCAGATCATGACATGTTAGGATTTAATTACACTAGTAATCCAATTTAAAATCAGCAGTCACTTCACAAGTTGTATAAAACATGTCAAGATAACGAGCATGCTAACAGAAATGGTCGAAAATAGTTGCAGTATAACAAAGATTTTAGCAGCTTTGTAGCCGGCCGGTGTGGCAGAGCGGTTCTAGGCGCTTCAGCCTGGAACCGCGCTACCGCTACGGTCGCAGGTTCGAAACCTGCCTCGGGCATGAATGAGTGTGATGTCCTTAGGTTAGCTAGGTTTAAGTAGTTCTATGTTCTAGGTGACTGATGTCCTCAGATGTTAAGTCCCATAGTACTCAGAGCCATTTGAATCATTTTTGAGCAACTTTGTGGTGGTATACGTAATAAATGCCATATTTATAGCTGTTATGTAAAGAGATAAAAGCCCAATACAGTACGACTTCATGACTACGGATCAGTCACTGGAATAAATCAGACCCGGGAATACCTGACCAGAGAAATTTAAAATGGAGTGACTGTAAATATCTCACCGAGGGAGGGATACATTCTTGACTCAGAGTTTTCAAAATTACCCTAAAATTGTCTAATTCACTGCTAAATGGTGTCGTTTACAGTATTTTCAACTCTGCCAATTCTTGAATACTGGGATCCTTTCAAAGTCGAAAGAGGATATAGAGGAGATTCAAAGACGAGATGGTCAATTCAATATTGGTATGTAATGTCGTTGTGAGAGGATCATAAAAAATGCTCAAGGAAGTTCCATGGACGAAGATATGCATTATGGAGTAATTTACTCTTAAAATTTCGAGAGCCCACTATGTAGTGTTAATCAAGGAACTGTAATGGTGCTGCAGGGGTGGTATCATCAGGTGCAAGGATGGTTGTCTCGGAATGGCAGGTGCAGGGCAATGGGCTGCGCGTAACCAAATATACACTGGCCATGGAATTAGAAGAGCTGAGTTAGCAACGATATTCTTTATTCAGCAAGACGTTGCTGTAGTTGCTACCTCAACACGGAATACAGCAACATGCTTGGCTTACTACAGTGTGACGATGCAAGGTCAGGCGCATGCGTGCTGCCTCAAAAATGGTTCAAATGGCTCTGAGCACTGTGGGACTTAACATCTGAGGTCATCAGTCCCCTAGAACGTAGAACTACTTAAACCTAACTAACCTAAGGACATCACACAAATCCATGCCCGAGGCAGGAATCGAACCTGCGACCGTAGCGGTCACGCGGTTCCAGTACTGCCTCAGCAAAGAAGAGTGCGCGCAGAACAGAGTGGCTGGTAGATATGCAGTCAGCAGACCAAGTGTGGGGAGAGCGGTGGTGCTGGGGGCTCCGGGCAGTGTGCATTAGGGGAAATTCCGAGCAGTGGACAGAAAGTGCTTTCCTAAACTGAAGCCTCCAATTTCATTATAAATATTAAGTGGGACCTTCCACGCCCACACCTGTGCAGTGACTACTGTTAAGGGTCTGCTGTCACCTCTGCTTTGATAAATATCTAAAACGAATTCCGCTGAAATTGCAGCAAAAGAAGCGATTTATATTCACCTGACTTGCTAACCATTTGGAACTTCAGAGCAGCTTCATAAGTGTCGAATTGTCAGCAAAACCTACATTACTCTTGCTGCCATGTGAAAATTTGCTTCTTTCGCCTAAACACAGTGGAGTTTGCACAATGAGACATGACTAATACGTTGTGCATACGTAATTTCGGGAGAATCTGAAACAGTGGTTTATTACTAGTAAATGGGGAACTGAGGGAAAGTCATCCAAATACATAGTTTATGAAAAAGCACTTCCTCGGTACAAAAGTGAACGTGCGATGTCTTCACTTACGTTGCTCCAAAAGTCACGGCAATTCTAGTTTCATCGGCTATCGATGGGCCTTAAAAATTAGTCTTTTGTCGAAAAAGTCTATTATTAGGGGAATAACATTCTACATAATGAAGTATCTCATCATAACGACTAACAAAAGTACTCTCCTCTTTGTTTGCTGTCATTTCCCGAAATCTTGTTTCCATATCTCAAACCATTTGTGAGATTTAGGGAATGTTACGGATATTTTATTCTGATTTTATCACTGGCGCACACGATAACAAATAAGTTCTCTAAATTTATGATCAGTTTTCTTGAGATTGGTGACAGAGACCTAAACATAAATCTAAAGAAAAATTCAATGTTTTAGCTAAATTTCATATGCAGCATCACATTATGTAAAATGCACCAAACACAAAATCATAGGACTGCAATTTGTACTACAATATTTTTCGAATTGCGCTCACTGTTTTACTTAAATACAGATATCACAGAAAATATGAACATTAATGAAATTATGGGCACGCCATCATGAATCTCGAAGCTATAACTAAGGTAAGAACGAAACTTTTGTACCGAAAAGATTCTGGAAAATTGTTAGAGAAATACTGCAATGCCTGTGCCTCGATTCTGCCACCACGCCGGCCGTTGTGGCCGAGAGGTTCTAGGCGATTCAGTCCGGATCCGCGCTGCTGCGGTGGCAGGATTGAATCCTGCCTCTTTCATGGATGTGTGTGATGTCCTTAGGTTAGTTACGTTTAAGTAGTTCTCAGTCTAGGGGACTGATGACAGACGTTAGGTCCCATAGTGCTCAGAGCTATTTGAAACATCTGCCACCGCAGCGCCATCTGGCCAAAAGCGAGCGAACTATGTCCCTCTCCTAAACAAACGATTTACCCGATCAACGGTTCGGACGAAAACAGGTTACTGTGCACCAGCCACCACATTTTGCACGGACTCTGGCAGAGGCTGGAGCGGCCCTGGAGGGGCAACAGTGACGTCAGGTAGCAGATGCGTGTGCTGGAAAGCTGGTCATTCACCGTAGTCGACCAGGCCTACACTGTGAGAGATGCACAGCGTGCTGTTGTGCCAGGACCGAACCCAGCACACTTTCGAGATACGCAGAGACCAGATGAAGTCACCCCTGACATATGCCGCTCACGGTGGGGTGGCACTGGCTGGAAACCCACCACAATCAAGTCTGACAGCGGCCTGTAGACGACCAGGTAGCAAAAGATGCAGTTAGACATAGTCAAAACTGACGACATGGGACTAAGGGCATGCTCGAAATATGTCTTATTGTTGGTAGAAGCAGAAGACAAGGTACTGCTAGAGTCACAGTAAGGAGTATTTAAAGTTACTCTGTCCAGTTGTTTGTGACAGGGCCGACCAAAGCAGGGCATCCTTGGCCAAGGCATTTGGAAATTCATCTCGCCACTGTGGCGGTGAATGCCCTCTTTGGCTTCTGCTGATCTGCTTTTATGTCCTTCTTGCTTTATCTGTCATGGGTTATTTTGCTTCCAAGAGAGCAGAACTCCTTAACTTCGTCTACTTAGTGACCACCAATCCCGATATTCAGTTTCTCACTATCCTCATTTCTGGTACATTTCATTATTTTTTCCTTTTTACTCTCAATCTATATTCTTTCGTCATTAGACTTCAACCCATTAACAAGATCATGTAACGCTTCTTCACTTTCGGTGAATACAGCAATGTCATCGATGAAGCGTATGGTTGATGTCCTCTCACTCTCAATTTTAATCCCACTCTTGAATCTTCCTTTTATTTCCGTCATTGCTTCCTCGGTGTGTTTACTGAACAGCAGGACAATTGCTTCTCGTGGCTGGGAAATAAGGTGACGAAACAGCGGGAAAGAAAAATATACCTATATTTAGAGACTCTTAAGAACTGAACTTAGTCTTATCTTGGACACCAGATCAACCCTTGAGGTCTTTAAGGCAGCAGACTTGTCCGTGATTTCTCCATAGAATGGCTGTGTAACTGCACAAGAAGTTCTTGCTGAATTGAAATATTCACTAAAGAAGAAAGCCACTCTTTTGAAACTGCGGTCCTCGTGTGTGTTTTAACACGTTTCAGGCAAGTTGCATCGTTCCGTAGTAGAAGAGATGAACAGAACGGAGAACAGTTTATAAGTATCCGTTAAAATATCGTTAACCTTCATTAAGCATTTCTAACATGTTTGCAGTGTAGATCTTTCCGCACTTCCCATCGGCATACAAAATAGGGAATTTGATTTTTAAACATTCTGTCTTACAGAATACAGGCCCGAAGAACAAGTTTACAAACATACTAAAAGGAAAAGAGTGCAGTACTCATCAAATTTTATGGTAACGGGAATGCAAACAAACTGAAATTTTCGTCTGTTTCCATCAAAACGTGATCCGAAACTTCGTAATACGAGGTGCATTCAAGTTCTAAGGCCTCCGACTTTTTTTCTAATTAACTACTCACCCGAAATCGATGAAACTGGCGTTACTTCTCGACTTAATCGCCCTGCAGACGTACACATTTTTCACAACGCTGACGCCATGATTCCATGGCAGCGGCGAAGGCTTCTTTAGGAAACTGTTTTGACCACTGGAAAATCGCTGAGGCAATAGCAGCACGGCTGGTGAATATGCGGCCACGGAGAGTTTCATTGTTGGAAAAAGCCAAAAGTCACTAGGAGCCAGGTCAGGTGAGTAGGGAGCATGAGGAATCACTTCAAAATTGTTATCACGAAGAAACTGTTGCTTAACGTTAGCTCGATGTCTTGGTGAAACAGCACACGCGCAGCCCTTCCCGGACGTTTTTGTTGCAGTGAAGGAAGGAATTTGTTCTTCAAAACATTTTTGTAGTATGCTCTTGTTACCGTCGTGCCCTTTGGAACGCAATGGGTAAGGATTACACCCTCGCTGTCCCAGAACATGGACACCATCATTTTTTCAGCACTGGCGGTTACCCGAAATTTTTTTGGTGGCGGTGAATCTGTGTGCTTCCATTGAGCTGACTGGCGCTTTGTTTCTGGATTGAAAAATGGCATCCACGTCTCATCCATTGTCACAACCGACGAAAAGAAAGTCCCATTCATGCTGCCGTTGCGCGTCAACATTGCTTGGCAAAATGCCACACGGGCAGCCATGTGGTCGTCCGTCAGCATTCATGGCACCCACCTGGATGACACTTTTCGCATTTTCAGGTCGTCATGCAGGATTGTGTGCACAGAACCCACAGAAATGCCAACTCTGGAGGCGATCTGTTCAACAGTCATTCGGCGATCCCCCAAAACAATTCTCTCCACTTTCCCGATCATGTTGTCAGACTGGCTTGTGCTAGCCCAAGGTTGTTTCGGTTTGTTGTCACACGATGTTCTGCCTTCATTAAACTGTCGCACCCACGACCGCATTTTCAACACATCCGTAACTCCATCACCACATGTCTCCTTCAACTGTCGATGAATTTCAATTGGTTTCACACCACGCAAATTCAGAAAACGAATGATTGCACACTGTTCAAGTAAGGTAAATGTCGCCATTTTAAGTATTTAAAACAGTTCTCATTCTCGCCACTGGCGGTAAAATTCCATCTGCCGTACGGTGCTGCCATCTCTGGGACGTATTGACAATGAACGCGGCCTCATTTTAAAACAATGCGCATGTTTCTATCTGTTTCCAGTCCGGAGAAAAAAAATCGGAGGCCTTAGAACTTGAATGCACCTCGTACAATGCTCGATAGAAAGTGAAAAGGAGGTTTCTGATCAAATACGCTTTTTACCATAAGCAGGATTCTCATTTAAAACATACAGATAAACTCTCTGTAGATGGAAGCGTGCTCAATACACACAACATCCACTGCCTTACAGTCTTCCGTCTGTCACTGGAAGGAGCAGGGAGTAAACTTTCCATCGACCTCACCGCCTGCCCCTGCACACACAGCTATACAGCTATGCTCGGCCTGTGGTTCCATACACGAGGTTGAGCTACGAGAAACGGAAAGGTTATTTCGTTTCGCATCGTCAGAATTACGCGCTTGCTGCTACAAGAGAGTGAAGTGCCACTTCACCTACTACCCTTCACTAATCGCTCCTGCATTAGGCCCGAAAGACTGCACCATTTTTAATATGAGCACTCAGTTCTTGTGTCTTTTCAATCTTACTGCCTCCTCTGAGTTCCTGTAGACATTTTTTTACCGTCCTGTCCCGTATCTTATACCAATTTTACTAAAGATTTAGAAAAGCATCATTTCACATTATCGAATGCTTTTTCTAGATCGACAAATCCGGTGAACATATCTTGATTTTTCTTCAGGCTTGCTTCAGTTACCAAGCGCAAAGTCGTAACTGCTTCTCAGGTGCCTTTGACTTTCCCAAAGACAAACTAATCTTCTCCAACAGATTCTCAGTTTTCTTTCCTTGATGCAGCTAGATATAGTCGAAACGGCTCACACGGGATCGATGGCTAGCGCAGGGAATGTCTCATTGTTGGTAGTAATTCAAAATTAGATACTGGTAGGGTCTGAGCGGCGAGTATGTAGAGTAACATAGCCCAGTTTTATTTTGACAAGACGCCACCTTCGGTCACCAAGGGCGCTCGTACTCGGGGACAAGGGTGGATGCGTCCCCTCCCCCCCCCCCCCCCCCCCCTCAGCTCTCAGGGAAAGGAAAAAAATGTAGCGTAGCCAGATGGTTTTCTTTCGAAAAAATTGTTTTCAATCGGTATTACGCAGGTTTTTGATGGAGTAGGAAATATACCTTTTTTATGTTTATCTCTTCCAAAATATTAAAAATATTCTATACACCATGATCTAGCGTCCATCCCCCGCCTCCACCCCTCCATACAAATTAACGTGGGTGCTCCTGTCGGTGACATAGGGACGACCAAGGCTGTGCAACATTGGCCCACGGCGTGTGGCAATTCATCTCGCCACTGCGACGACTGAAGTACGTTACCATACTGTGACAGCAGTAACCCTGCGCTGGTGGCAGGACTTCACAGACAGCTAGCTTGTCCGCCTTCTACAGGTTGCGTTCCGCACGTGTGGTTCTGGCGCAACGCTCCCCTCCCTCTTAGGAAGTTTTGGTCCACCGAATCTCGGCGTGCTGTGAAACCTACGAATTACTGAAAATAATATTGTTATTTTTACACTCTATTGCACTCTTCTTTACAATTTCCGCACTGACTGTTTTTTCTTTGGCTGTTCCGCCACATGATGTATGGAGACCGGAACGTCCACAACTGTTCAAACCTTAGGCGTGACCCAGTCAGTACTGCACTGGATTCCAGGAGGGTTACTGATTCTCTGACGTTGACAGACATAGGCTATATAAGCAAGGACAAGAAATAAGGCAGTATCCGATGTCGAGACGTTCTACCATGACTGTGCTGTTACCTGCTATGGTACTGCAGAATACGTTTGAGTATTTGGTCAATCTTAATGCGCCCCTTGGGTGCTGCTATAAGCCCGTGGAGGGAGACGAGTATTGTGTTAGAGAGTGTATAAATCACGAAAGTAAGGTTCCTGGCTGGTGATTTTTAGAGGATTATCGCACAAATACAGCAGTGAATACATTAATCCCATAAAAGTCCTCTACACTGACTACGAACGTATAATCGCAGCTATTGGAACTCAAATGGAGAGTTGACAACTGTCGCAATTTCGAGGTACTTACTGGAAGTCCGGGGGGCAGCTGCGGATGGTTGTAGGGGGTGGGAGATGGAGAGATATTGGTGACGACTGTTTCCTCCGCTACAACGTGAAGAGCTATTTTCTGAGTACATAAAATGAAATGATCGTATGGCATTGTTGGTGGGGAGGCCCCATGCGGGGAAGTTCGGCCGCCGTATTGCAAGTCCTTATTAGTTGACTGTTGACTTGCGAGTCAATGATGGTGAAGAACACACAACACCCAGTCATCACGAGGCAGAGAAAATCCCTGACCCCGCCGAGAATCGAACCCGGGACCCCGTGCGCCGGAAGCGAGAACGCTACCGCACGACCACGAGCTGCGGACTCTGAGTACATAAAACTTTAATTATGAGATCTCTGAGCCTTTTCTCCCCGTGTAGCCAGTACTTCGAAACGTAAGCAGGACAAGTTGCGGCTATACGGAACAGAGAATTCTTCAGAAAAACACCGTGCGACTGGAGCCACGGAATCAATCTACGTTACCTTTTCCGTGGAACTGGAGCGGAAAGAGATACGTCCAACTGCAATACGGATCCAATAATGTCTCGGCATTGCGAGGAAAAATAAGGTGACAGCTCACCTTCTAGATGAAGAGTTGCCTTGAAAAAAGCAATATATGATGCCTGGAGGTGAGTCTTTAAGCTCGCTGATTCAATTCCAAATGCAGCGTTGTACATGAGATACTACAACAGCTATAGCTGAAGCAATAATGTAACTGACGATTATCCTTCTATTTCCCAGCAAAGAGAACACAATTTGTCGCTCTTAAAAGACAACAGTCGTCTAAAAGGAACTTAGGCGCTACAGCAACAAACCGTCCAGGACCATTATAGTTCATAATATGCTTCACTGGCCGAGTAAAATACCTGGAGGGCTATTTGTGTGTGGTGCTGTTGTAAACAGAGAAGCTCACAACGATAGAAAACTATGGTGATACGCAGGAAGACCTGCAGGCGATCGCCGCTTAGTACAGCAATATGGCACGTGACCCTCGACACAAAAAAACCCTTTAGCTACTGCTCAAAAAGAGACTGAGTAGTCTCATTAATTACAAGACTACCAGTCAGTCACTGCGAAAATTCGTGACCTTAAATGTCTGAGAGAATTTAGACAGATTGATTGAAAGTAGAACAATTACATTAAACTAATCGAAGGAGAGATAAATACCACACTGAGATTATTTGTTAAATTCCTTAGCAAGTCTAGTACGTGAAGGAGCATTTGCGTAGCTTATACAATCAAATACCAAATTTGGTCTATTACGTACTATGCCCCAACAGAACAACTAGTCCTGTCACTGAAAAGCCACGTATAACACTATTGTATGCTACTGCTGTACCATAACCTTAAAGTTGGAGACAGGCTGTGAAATAAAACTATCTTATTAAAACAATTATGGTATAAAGCAACAGAGCAGTGTTACCCTGTGAGAGGAATTTTGTTATGTTGAACGTGTTGTACCTAACGGAGGTGGCTTATCGGAAGTGAAAGTCAGAATTACGTAAATATTCAAACAGTAACATATAATGTTTTACCTAGCAACACTGTTTAAAGAATAAAGGAAACTGTCGCCAGCCTAATTATGCAAGAGAATGATTAACATTTTTGTGTAAGAAAACAGTTATTAGTAACTTTAACGGACAAACACAACCTATTTTACCACACGCGAGTGCAATGAACTCTGATACCTGCATATGTTCACGGTTAAGATTGGAAGCTGACAGAGCAGGACAGACTATTTGCATAAATATAACAGATAACGAAACACACTATGACTTTCAGGGCTTATTCAAACTGAATGGTCTTTATAACATTACTATTAATATTCACTGCTGAATCATTATTGGACATAGGTTCAGTATTATTGTTCAAACATTTTCCTAACTGACATAAAATTATGAATGTAGTTCACTGCAAAATTATGAACTGGTCACAGGTTAAATATCTCTCAACTAAATACTATTCTACTTAGGATGAAAGTTAAATGGAATTCACTAACAAATTACTTGTCACTGTCTTTTGAATAAAGAAATTATGGTTTTCATAAGTAGTGATCTTACCGTTACTTGTTACCTAGCATTAGCACAATAGACAAACTGTGGATCCTATTATACTATTAATATGCAGATCCAATACGCAAGGGAGACAACCACTTAGCAATCATGAACATATTTTTTTCTACTATTGCAGTTTTCCACTTTTACTACAGTGAAACACAATGTTGACAAAATTCCAAGAAACTGACTCACCTTTTAAATTTTACTACAGGCAGCAACGTGATTATTTACTAAGCAAAACATTATAAGCTTCAGTTTTATAAACTTTTAATCTTTAAAAGAAACAGCAAATTGTCTTTATTACCATAGTCTTCTACTTGCAAGTAAATGATTAAATAGGTGACTTTGAATCTCCATAACACTTCAAGTTGGACTATTTCCATCACTGGGAGGCTTTCACAAAACTACTTCCAACAATTTCATGAAATCCACAGTAAACCTGAGTACTCTCTTATTACCAAAGAGCAAACATCATTTAATGTTTTGAGGCTTTCATTTTTTTCACAAACTAGGACACTCGGTAATCATAGTTTAAATGGAGAGGAACCTGAGAGGTGTTGTGATAGGAAAAAGAATCAAGGTAGGTACATAAATTCGGTTATAACTTACCTTATATTTGAGCACACTAACACATCCAATAAGCTGATCCTTCATTGTACATCATTATAGTATTCCGTTACAGTGATTGCGCAATGTGGTGGCAACTGCATGTTGATAGGTGGATTTTGAGGCAGAATTGCTGGACTCTGTCCCTCCTTGGTGGCGATGATGGATACCAATTCCAGAATCGTTCCAGCTACTTGTCCATCCATCCGAGGCATCGGAAAGTAGAAGAAAAAGCCTCTCTCGGGACCAGCACAATATACAACTTTTACATAGCAGTGCACAGTTTGGTAGCTCGTCCCCGCCTGACTCTTGTTCCACCTTTCCTACCTAGGCCAACCACAATTTGCGTGCGCTACACAGATCCGTTCCCGAGGGGAACCACTACACCTTTTATATACTAAAGAACTACGAGCCCTAAGTGAAGGTCAGCAGTTTACATAACAAAGAACAAACATTTTAAATAAAACGGAACATTTGCACATACTGACATTTCTACAAAAATTATTTACACAGAAATTACAATTATATATAGTAAGTTTTGTTCCCTCCAAATGGGACAAAGAATTTAAATGACAGATATACTACATTGCATAGAATCAAATCATAACACCCAAAGTTTTTACAAAGAAAGGAGTATACAATTTTGTGTTATCGATTCAACCAAACAATATTTACAGAAGCTCAACGATGCAACATTACATAAAACAAAAGCAAAATAAATCCGTACAGCATAAGAGCTATGTTGGTACAAGTAGTTTAGATAAAATGTTTTTGACGGATACTGTCGCGTTGTTCTTTTGTGCTGGGCCCTAACCAAATGGGACTGATCATGGAAATAGAGGAGGTGCAAAAGACGGAGCGGCTCCTTTCGTGACAGGTTCGCTAATGAGAGCGAAAACATCGTAGAGATACTAATCGGACTCCGATGGCACGCACTGCGATAGAGGTGTTGTGCATCACGGTGTGGATTAGAGTTAAAATTTTGAATGCATTGGGTTTCAGAAACGTCTGTCATCATACCGATGCATCCAAAACACAATGTGTTATAAATTGGTTATACAAAAGCAACCTCTAATTAGGGAAAGAACAAATATCTTACAGAAATGTTTGATAGAGCACTGAGTGCAGTGTGTTCAAAATGGTTCAAAAGGCTCTGAGCACTATGGGACTTAACATCTGAGGTCATCAGTCCCCTAGCACTTAGAACTACTCAAACCTATCTAAGGACATCACACACAGCCATGCCCGAGGCAGGATTCGAACCTAGGACCGTAGCAGTCGCGCCGAGAGCAGTGTGTCTTCAAGTTTTATTCCCGCCTAACACTGTTAGTTCCCGACGTTTCCATTAGGTGGAATGGGCAGATCAGTTATTCCAACAGCCAGCCATCACGGAGTCGTACAACGGTCAGAGCGTGCGCAGTGTTATTTATGGTTTAACGAATCCGAATCAGATACTGCAGTTCAGAGACAATTGAGGACCAAATAACGCAAGCCACCTCCTCAGAGATGAACTATTAACAACTGTTGCAGTAGTTTCACCGAAACTGGCTGTTTGTCACGTACTTGTAGGGCGCCGTGTCAGGGTCGGCCAGTAGTCTCTGATGCAGCAATTGAACACATTGGACATCACACAAATCCATGTCCGAGGCAGGAGTCGAACCTGCAACCGCAGCGTCACGCGGTTCCAGACTGTAGCGCTTAGAACCGCTCGGCCACCCTGGCCGGCTGCTCTCTGTCTTTATCTGTCCTGAAAACTATTTGCAGACCATTCAACAGTGTGCCCAACACCCTACGCAGTCACCTACTTCTCACAGAATGCTACAGCAACACCAGCATAAGATAGCAGTGCGTGCACTCAGAATTTCTTGGCGCAAGATGATGACGATTGAAGGCTACTGTTTGAAAACTGTCCGTAGTACAGATATGAAGTACGACACACTGAATGAAAAGTGGAGCTCACATCACATTGCTTGAATACCAACAATAAACGAGAAACCTCAGAAAAATTGTCGTCAGCTGCAGCATTGAAATAATTTATTACATTTAACCCATTTCATTAGGTGAAACTATCATATTCAGAACTTCAATGAAGCTTAACGTCAGAAGTATCACTCATACGCTATCGTGCGTTTGTGTTTAATGGTAGCGTTTTTTGATCGAATATTTCCATTCAGAACTTAAAGTGTCCCTAACCAGCTAATTCTTTGGTCCTTGTTGAAGCCCTTTTAATCTGAAGGTACAACTATGAGTATCCAGTCAGTATCAACAGTTTAAGATGTATTCTGCTATCTCAGCCTGTACAACGTAATAACAGCTTCAACGTACAGCAGCCGCGCTGCCTGATTCCTGCCCACGTTCAGACTGGTTATCTTACAATCCACCCACAGCACTGCTGCGTGGTTATTGCTGAGGTGTCGCCGTACGTGTATTCTTAAAATACTTCTGACCTTGCGAGCAAGCGCTGGCGCCAGTCGCTCGTGGACATCCAGCGTTAAACTCCCAAAATATCGCGCTTTACTATCGCAGTGCAGAGAGCATTATAAGGCCCAAGTGATTTTTTATGATCACATGAGAATAGTTAGTTCCAAATGTAATCGAAAAGAACAAACACGATTCAGTAGATAAATTTTTTGTAATTTTTACGCATATTTTCCTTTGCCTTTACGTTCTGAGTAGTCATTCATCTTCCCTTACACCCACAATCATGTGATTAAATGTTAATGTTTTAGAGATTTCACCTTGTAATTTGTACACTGGAACTACGTTTTTAAAACCATGGAAGTAAATTTTCCGATGAAATGGTTTCCCGGTGCCATACGAGATTAGAATAAACATGTGATCGTGCACTCGCGGTGATCATCTGGCAAGTCACAAAACTTGTCACGTCTTTCAAAGCAACTACCTTAACTAACATCACCTGTAAAATATCTAGCACATTATAGGTAGTATGAGAGTACCAACAGCCTTGACACCGTGGTAACACTGGTTCGCATCGCTTTACCGAAGTGAAACACTGTCGCGCTTGGGTGGCACTTGTACAGGTCACCGTCTGGGTCTGCTGAGTGCTGCTGCAAGCGGATTGCACTCGGCCCTTGTGAGGTCAGTTGAGGAGCTGCTTGATCGGGAAGTAGCTGTTCCGGTCACGAAAACTGATAGTGGCCGGGAGGGCGGTGTGCTGACCACACTTCTCAGCGTATCTGCATCCAGTGACGCCTAAGCACTGAGGAAGACACGGCGGACGGCCGGTACCGTTTGGTCTTCAAGGCCTGTGCGAACGGTGTTTGTTTGTTTCAGTTTCTGTTAGAAACAGCTTCTGTTTGCGAAATCATGTCTTTTTGTTTGCTAGCTAGATCGTGCAGTGGTGAGCGTGTACTGGACTTGCATTCGGGAAGACGACGGTACAAAGCCGCGTGCAGCTATCCTGATTTAAGTTTCCGTGATTAACGCAAATCTCTTAAGGCATATGCCGGGAAGGTTCCTTCGACAGAGAAATGCCGAATTCCCGTCCCATCTTTCCACAATCCACAATCCGAGCTTGTGTTCCGTCTCAAATGACCTAGTTATCGACGGGATGTAAACACTGATCTTCCTTTTTTTATACTTTTTTTCCATTTGAGGTCTGCATCTGTATTCTGAAAGGTACTTTATAGTGTGTAACACTGTCAATTCCGTACTTCACTGATACAGTGGCTCATGGTGCGGTGGTAGAACTACGGTTCTTAATCCGGCGTGTGAACTCGTATAACTGTAATTTTTCGCTGCACAGTCGTTCGGTGACATATACAGAGTGTTTATACATTAGTTATACGAAAGTAACCTTTAACTGTGGAAAAAAATAAATCACTTACATAAATGTTTGAGACAGCACTGAATGCAGGATATCTTCAAGTCTCATTTACAAATGTTCAATGCGGCCACCTTTAGTAACACGAAAAATGTCCCACCTATAATGAATCTCCTGTGAAACCGTATGAAGCAAGTCTTGACGAATGGTGGCAGTTGCTTGTGTTATCCGCTGTCGCAGCTCGTCGACGTTTCCCGCTTGTGGAGGAACAAAACTGTGTCTTTAATGCAGCATCACTGAAAGAAATCCATTTAGGTTAACTCAGGCGATCATGATGGTCAGGATATTTTTGCACCAAGTCCAATCCAAGTGGGGCACATTCCTAGGGACATTGCGACAAATTCACGATGATAATGTGATGGCGTGCCGTCTCGTTGCAAAACAAATTCTGTGCCCACATCTCGCTGCAGTTCAGGTCTTAGATAATACTGAAGCTTGTCAAGATACGATATGCCAGTTACAGGTGACGCGGAAGAAGGGAAGGACCGTAAATCTTGTTACAACTTTCAGTGAAAGACACATAAGACGAGTCCCGTATATGTTGGAGTTGGTGACGTGTGGTTTCTGGCCATCGATATCCGAACATTATGCCGACTCACTTTGCCGCAGGTATGGAAGGCACCTTCGTCACTGAACACGATTTTATTAAGAAAATAATTTTCAGACTGCATTTTGTTAAACATTTCTACTTAAAACTCAGCACGTTTTCCTTTTCCACTTTCTCTTAAAGCTTGCAACACTTCCAGTGTAAAGCGTTCCAATGACAGGCTTCCCCGTAATACCTTCTACACTGCAGGACTAGGCATATTCAAATCGAAGCTGGCACGTCTCGTCCATTTATGCGGACTACGAATGTAAAGGCGAGTCCACACTGAACGCGCCGTGCCGCTCCGCTCTGCGCAAAACCGCTGTGCGCGGGTGTGCGCGTCCACTGTGGACGGCGAACCGCGCAGCGCAGCGCGGTGTTCCGGCTGTTGTCGCTACATCAAAGAGAGTGGCGCGTTTGCGCGCGCTCAGTTTACGGGCGCGGTAGTTTATTGCGTGCGTCAATTCGCGGTGACAGGTCGTGTGTTCTCGCGTAGGTGTCCTCGTTATGGAGTGGG
Organism: Schistocerca americana; assembly: GCF_021461395.2. NCBI lineage: Eukaryota > Metazoa > Arthropoda > Insecta > Orthoptera > Acrididae > Schistocerca > Schistocerca americana. The sequence goes on from NC_060120.1 coordinate 1,106,562,960, forward strand.
ACCGGAAGCAAAGTGAGAACCTCATAGAGCTGCGTAGACAAAGGCGGGAACTGTGCGACCCAAAAGACAATAATTACCACATGAAAACCAAAAAAAGTGATTCTTGGCAGTGGGTCGCGAGTGGCGTCGGCTGTGGAATCGACGAAGCAAAAAAAAAAAAAAGAGTGACATCATTGTTGTCTTCCTACAGAAGGGAGAAAATTGTGGTGTCACCGCCAGACACCACACTTGCTAGGTGGTAGCCTTTAAATCGGCCGCGGTCCATTAGTATACGTCGGAACCGCATGTCGCCACTGTCAGTGATTGCAGACCTAGCGCCACCACACGGAAGGTCTAGAGAGACGTCCTAGCACTCGCCCCAGTTGTACAGCCGACGTTGCTACGAATGGTTCACTGTCAAATACGCTCTCATTTGCCGAGACGACAGTTAGCATAGCCTTCAGCTACGTCATTTGCTACGACCTAGCAAGGCGCCATTACCAGTTTATATTGAGATTGTAATTATGTATCATCAAGAGCGATGTTCTCCAATTATGGATTAAAGTTAAGTATTCCAGAAGCTATGTACTATTTTTGGCTACTATAATTACTTTACCTTGTTCCAGACCTCACGCCAGTCTGCGTGAGCACGCGTGCATTTCGGCCTCCTCTAGCAACACGGTGTTGGCTCTTCTGCCAACACATCAAAAATGAAAATGAAGATGTCGAGGGGCACTGGAAAGGTGACTATTCATGAACAATGTTTGTAACAACACAGTTTCCCATTTACATTTATTATAACATCGCACTATTGTTTCAGGGCTGACACACAATAGTAACTGGGTTGCTTTCCCATTATTTGAATTCCTGAAGGAACGAGACACTCCCACTGGTACCATAAACACAGAATATGTACGTACATGTTATGTAACAATTATCTATAATATAGAGTCAGATTCTGTTAGCACTTTAACACGCTAGATAATTAGGCCAAAGTGTGGTCTTCACTACGGTGTAGTGATAACAAACACGTATATGCTTTCGTGCTGCCTCATCTTGCCGAGGTATACGTCAATTTTTGATAAAATAGTCGGCTATCTCTTCACGAATAGCTTGAGAATTTGACGAACTTTTTCTCGGCACTGCCTTTAAATTGCATAATGACATTGGTGGTGCTTCCCGTCTCCATGTTCCTTCCACTAAAGTACCATCTGGAAGCTCACTGTCCACTGTGCCGTCTGGAGCATAAAAACTGGAAGATTTCTTGCTCTGTCTCAAATAATTATGCAAGTAAATAGTTGTCAGTACAATTACACTGGCTTTTACTGGGTCCAGAAGCATAGGTTTCCTCATGACCCTAAAAACGGATGTCAGGATTCCAAAACAATTTCCGACAACTCGATGGGCTCTTGAAAGTCGATAGTTGAATGTTCTCTGTTTTGTACCTTTCGCATAGACGCCTGCGTATGGTTTCATCACACTCTCATGCCAAGGAAATGCTTCGTCGGCCAATATAACATATGGTGTCATCTGTTCACGTTTAGGAAGTGGCTCAGCTCGAGGTATGTTAAGGGAGTTGTCTTGCAATTTCTTCGACAATTTAGTGCTTTTGAATATTCCGCCATCAGATATACGGCCTTGTGAACCTACTTGTGCATACAAGAAATTGTACTTTGCATCCACCAGAGCAAATAACACAATGCTAAAAAAAGTTCTTGTAGTTATAGTACTCGCTGCCGGTATTTATTGGTGCCTGTAACATTACGTGTTTACCGTCCATAGCAGCCTGGCAATGGGGGTGTAAACGCTGCGCTTTCGGGGCACACGATACTCCTTAAAGCCTGTACTATGGTAAGTTGACGGGCTTCACCTTATGAGAAAGGATTTTTTGTATAGAAATTGACCGCGTGTACCTGAATGGAGGCAAATCAGACTTACACCCACTCTGCAATAACAATGATACGTCAAGCAAGTCTGAAATGCAACTACGCGTCAGGACGGACAAGAAACAACACAGAAGATGCTACCAATTTGTTAATAATACGGTCGCCGGCCTAATTAGGCATTAACTGAGTTTCTTCCCTGTACAAGTTGATGTACGTTCATGCAAAACCACACGTAATAACACTGCATAATATGGTAAATTTTAGAACCAGAAAATCTACTGAACTGATAATTTCACTTTCTGTACTAATATGGATAAACCATAGATACATAACATTACACTATAATGTTTACTACAAAACTTCGTACTGTCTATTGATCTGATTAAAATCGGGCATAGGTTACCCTATAAATAGCACTTTCGAAACACACACACAATGTCAATTTTGATAAAGGTAAAACACTGATATATTTTGGTTTCTATTTTGGCTTTGACTTTGTTGGTCAAATCAGATTAGAACACTTCAGAATTCAAATGAATAAAAAGGAGAGGGGGGGGGGGGAGACCTTGGAACTGTTATGATCACTGTATTAAAACAATTAATTACTGCAGTCTGGAACCGCAAGACCGCTACGGTCGCAGGTTCGAATCCTGCCTCGGGCATGGATGTTTGTGATGTCCTTAGGTTAGTTAGGTTTAACTAGTTCTAAGCTCTAGGGGACTAATGACCTCAGCAGTTGAGTCCCATAGTGCTCAGAGCCATTTGAACCAATTAATTACTGAAATCATTATGCACTCAAGATTTCCAATATATGAGTTAATACTCTTTTTATCCTATTTCCTGCTCATTTAAATACCATTATATCAGCCTCGAAATAATTAAGCTTCATTACTGAATCAATATCAAAATTATCTTCCAACTTTGTCAGACCTTGTTATTCGTCTATTGGTTCATTAACAAAAAAGTTCTTTAAACATCATTCTAGGTCTGCCGGTAATTATTATTAACATAAACTTTAATTCTTCATTTCGAGACACTCGGATTGCACAACATTTGGAAAGGACCGTGTCTAGGTTAGTTGTGAGGATAATTAAATGATAGGACAGTTGTGTTAAAATTTAAGTTGTTATTGAACAATATGGAACAAAAGTAACACTGGTCCACACGAATACAGTACTAAAAGTTTCAACCTGTTTGTATCGATGTGGCGATTGGCAAGCGGCGAGATGGCGAGGCACAGAGCACACATACAACCACAGCAATGGCTCTTGATGGATCGGCACTTTACTTCTTCATAGCGCCGCAATACTTTCCCATTTAGTGCCTATGGAATTTTGCCATGCTGTATAGGCGTCGGAACGGCATATCCGAGGCTCAATGAAACTACGTCTTCCAGGAGAGCCTCCTCGATCCAAGACGTGTTGCTCAGACCACTGCCCAACTCCGACTACTACTGCTGAGCCCGTTACGCCGTGCAGTGCCCGTGTGCATTTTCCCGCGCTCGCCTACCATCCACCTTTTACCGCTCCCCTACAGACAGGGTATGTTGTGACTTGGCAAGACAGCCAAGCCAATAGGAGGTGAAGCCGAAAGGCACGCGTTTAAGCTCACGTAGGCTGGCGTGAGGTCTGGAACAGTTAAAGGATTTGAGTCTAGCAAATGAAGTACGTAGCTGTTGGAATACTTAACTTTAATCCATAATTGGTGAACATCGGTCTGACGGTACATGCATCACCAGATAAATAGCAATTGATAATGGCGCCTTGCTAGGTCGTAGCAAATGACGTAGCTGAAGGCTATGCTAACTGTCGTCTCGGCAAATGAGAGCGTAATTTGTCAGTGAACCATCGCTAGCAAAGTCGGCTGTACAACTGGGGCGAGTGCTAGGACGTCTCTCTAGACCTGCCGTGTGGCGGCGCTCGGTCTGCAATCACTGACAGTGGCGACACGCGGGTCAGACGTATACCAACGGACCGCGGCCGATTTAAAGGCTACCACCTAGCAAGTGTGGTGTCTGGCGGTGACACCACAGGGTATTCACCCGAGGTTTTGCATTCTACATATCCTAATATATTGCCTATGTATGGACCAGACGCACAATTACAATTTTAACATCTTACAATATTTTCAACGTTTCTTACATTTCAATTCTGTTATAATGTTGCTTGAAATTTGACATAAACCTTAATACTCACATCGAAAATTGTTTACAGTTTCTTTAACATAATGGCATGAAACAAAAAAGAAATGAAATCAGGACATCGATTGCACTAATTTATCGAAAATTCAGAAAAAATATTATTTGTATAATAGTACAGCGTTGTTGTTGTTACAGGGGAAATTCCATGTTTTATCAAATTCCTTCGAACATTGTTTCCATTCTTCTGTAGTACTCGGCAACTGAAAAGAAAGGGTTTCAAAGAAGTTACAACATATCTTGTATTAAAAACTGAAGAACTGAAACATGTCTTTGTTACATAATCGTGTCAAGTGTGGTTGAAATGAGCGTCTACAATGGGCAGTTCTTGAATGAAAGCTTGCGATAACGAGAATTTCTCTTGTGAGGGGCCCACAGTGATATAATATTTTCTGAAGGATATCATGACGCCATTGACTGTTGACAAATTTTTAGTATCATGTCACAACTGCAGTTTCGGCGTTAAGCCATAGTCCTGCATTTTGCATAGAATTTTCATTCCATATATGAAATTCGTACTGCAATATTTTATGCTCAGAACAAGTGCATGCCGGTTACAATTATACAGTATAACTTAACGTATTTCGAAATTCAACTTAACGATGGCTTACGGCCGAAACTGCAGTCGTGACATTGTAATAAGAGTTTGTTAGCAACCAATGGCATCATGTCTGCCTTCAGAAAACATCCGATATCAATCCATCGACCATTGTTCACAAATTTAACCGTACTTGTCACACTAGTGGAATTTCAGAGTTCGCCAAGAAATATTGCTACTTGTAGAATCGATTTAGCCGTATAAGTGAATTGAAGGAAAAGAAACTACTTCGTACTGTACCATAATGAAATAGAATTCTGGTTGTGGAATTTACTGTCAAACCTAATACATTATAGCCTAATGTTTCATTTCAGAGTTTTGGTGATGAAGAAAGCCAACAGGATTCTACGGCAAATGTCGCGGAAGAAGTATTACATCTAAATGACACTACTCCGGAGAGTCCTGGCGAGTCACCTCCTATTAACAAGGAAAAAGGAATGGCGTACAGGGGAAAGGTTTCCCAGTCCCCAAAAAAACCGGCCTATGACATTTTGGAAAGTGTGGGAAATGTACGTCCCAACGACTATTCCACATTCAGGGATCATATTGCAATGAAGCTCCGCAAATTTGACACCCGCAGGCAATCAGTGCTAATGCACAGAATAAACAATTTGATTTTCGATGCCGAGACTGATTTTTATGACATCATCTGACATCAGATAGTTCGTCTTCTTCTGTCGTCTGTTCTCCCCAAAGCAGTCCTGTTCCCCAGCCACCCCTCTCCCCAATGCAGTCCTGTTCCGCAACTTCTCCTTTGAGTCACTGTCAGTCACCTGTGCTCCTCTCTCATCAAACGGTTGTCCCTACCCAACCAAGCAGCAGCAATGAACAACATGACTCTATCTCGCTCCGTCTACCAGATTCAGCTCTGCTGCAAGAACCTCCACCATATACTTTTTTGTAGTGCCTCATAAATACATTTGATTAAGCAAATTCTGTTAACAATATCGAGTTGCAGACATTTTTATTTGTATGCGGATATTTACGTACATTAGGTTGTAACGAATAACAAAACTGCAGTCATTAAATAGTTGTTTGTAAGGAACTTTCTTTGATGTAATGCTATCAGCCCTCAACCTCTTTTACCTCGTACACATTTGACTTCGGACAGGTAACAACTTTATGCAAATAACTTAACCACAAATCCTTTGAAAAGGGTGGTTTCATTTAACGACAATGAACAATAATAACTTCTTACCTTCACAAAGGGTTTCAGTGCATTATTGAGAGCGGTGCAAACTTCGATGACAATCGTTGATGTACTTTGTTTAGATATTTTGAACAGATACATCAGACTTGTAAAGGAATCTCCAGTTGCCAGAAAGCGCAAAGTTATTGCCAGTCTCTCTTTGGTAGATATAGCACGTCTACAATTTGTGTCTTTCTTCATTATGTCTAGTTCGATCACTTTCAACAGATATTCGAAGTCTTCGAAAGACATTCGATAAAAGTTTTCGAACTGTCCACTGTCGCCTGCAAGTAGTTCACTGAAAAGATCATTTCCACCGTACAATGCACTACTCTTTAACACTGGGGTTACCCAATGACGACGATTCTTCCTCTTCTTCCTTAACTGATAGTACAACACAATAAATGCGGCACTCACAATCTTGGCTCGCTCCATGTTCAGACGTGCGCGCGCTCCAACTGGAACCACAGTGCGCGCCTCGGAGCGGCGCGGCGCGGACGGCGCATTCTACTGTGCCACAGCAGTGTGAGGGCTGCAGCGGCGCGGCGCAGCACGGCGCGCTCAGTGTGGACCCGCCTTTAGGTTAAGTTAGGTTTAGGTAGTTCTAAGTTCTAGGGAACTCATGACCTCAGAAGTTCAGTCCTATAGTGCTCAGAGCCATTTGAACAGAGAGTATGCTGACTTTTGGAAACATGATTAATTTGAGAAATATGAAGATTTACAGGTAATTTTGTTGTAGCATTGTTTGCCAGCACGTAGTTTAGTATGTTTTTGGTTAACGGAAAGTTTAGTGGGATTTTCCTTTATTCGATCGTGTTAGTTTCATTGTGCAAGGAGTGTACTGCGACACACTTGTATGTGGCAGCAGAATAAGATAAGAATATTAATAAATTAAAATGAAAGTAGTTTACTATAAATACTTAATGTTTCTGCTAGACTCGATAAGGTGGATCGCTGACTGTGCGTGACCTCAAAGCCAAAGATACTATACTGCTTTGTTGGAGTAAGGGAGCGCTGGGTGCACAGTTGTAGGCAGCGATCTGTGAGGGAAAGACGATGGAGTAGGCAGCTTCTGTGGTATGTCACTATTGTTGAACCTGGAAGCAGAAGTATTCAGGCAAATAAGGTAAAGATTTAAATAATTATGATTTTTGTTTTTCCAGAGCATTACTATAAATGAGTTGGCTGATAATTTATAAGTGTCGAGTAACCCCAGAATGTACGTAAACTGTTTTGAGAAAAAGACTACTTAGATATTTTATTTTTGTAATGCTTTTAAGATTTGTTAACAGAGCTATGTCGATTCCCGGCGGGGTCAGGGATTTTCTCTGCCTCGTGATGGCTGGGTGTTGTGTGATGTCCTTAGGTTAGTTAGGTTTAAGTAGTTCTAAGTTCTAGGGGACTGATGACCATAGATGTTAAGTCCCATAGTGCTCAGAGCCATTTGAACCATTTTTTGAACAGAGCTATGTTTAATTTGAAGATTTACATTTATGTTGGACTAATGCAGTTAGATAATACTTGCTGTTTAAGTCTCATTGTTTGTGAATCAATTCTGAGTAATGTAACTTCAGTTGTCAGATGTTTTTGAAAAGCCAAACTTGACTTGCAATATAATTTTGCCAAAAAAGTCGGTACCGCCTCCCAGTCCAATATTTTTCAAAGAAGTTTGATTTTCTTAAGTGTTCTACTTTATCACCCAAATGAATTTCATGAGCAGTTTAAGTATTATGGCCAGCATAGCAGCACACTCCTGAGCCTGTAATTAGCGTATTCATATTTTTATGAGAGACCAGAATATATCGCGCTACTACATTGCTGCTCTAGAGGTAATACAATTCAAATTATTCGTTATGTGCACAGGGACTAAAGTTATGAGTTTTGAACAGGACGAGGTGATCCAGTGCCTAAGGAGTTGAATGTATTTTGTAGTTGACTGTATTTTGTTATTTGTATTGGGAGTTGCATTGCCCAACCCATTCGTGTGAAGTTTAGCTAACAATAACACACAGTAAGCACACCACTTGTAGTTGCAACAGGCAACTCTGTAATTCGTGTTTTGTATCGATTCCACAGATCAAACATTCATTCAACGTAATCGTAAAGTTTATTATTTCATTTTATAAAGGACGTTACAATTGTTCTGAAATGGTTAAACGATGTTATCTGTTCACAAAGCTTGCACTCAGAAACCACATATTTACCACTCCTTTACCATTCTATTAGCTTATTTCATGACAGTATCGTATTTTCTTATAAAATGAAGGAAGATGCTTGCAATTGTTAAAGAATCAAAGTTAAAATGTTTTTGAATGCTATTCTCTCTTCTACATCATTTGGTAAATGCAGTACGCTCCATCGCCTCCTCACGACAATTAAAATTTTTAATTGCCTATCGCCGCACTGTACTTTGCAGAACACAGTGACTAAAGTCAGAGATTAATATGGGTAGAATAGCTGCACATCCTGGCATTGCACTGCACCAGACTTTCTTTCCTTTTGAGGCAGTTTAAAATTACAGTAACGACACAGTTAACTCGTTCTCAGTGAGTTGCATCTCATAATTATCATCAGGTTCAGTTGAGGTTCAGTTTAGTGCAAATCTCACGTACTTTGTCAGACTGACTGAGTCTCACATTGCAGTGTTTCGGTTTCATTGTGTTTGGAATTTTATTTACTTGAGTTTGCGTAAGTAGAATCACAGACCATTTTTGCGAAACGGGTTTGGGTATTTATTCTTTGAAAATTCCTTTTGTAACTTCATGAAGTATTGTATTTTTGTTCTGTTAGTTGTGTGTTGGTAGTGTAAGTCACGTATTCCAACGTCACGCACTATAGCACTGTTCATTGAGCTGCAAAATACAGAATACCACAGGATCGTTTCTTTAATTTGCAGGTTTGCTTTTCTGATTAATTTGGTTGAAGTTAATGACAACATTTATACAGCTGTAGATAGTTTTGCGACTCATTTTATCAGATGGCGTTTTCGTAAGTATACCACTTGCATTGTTCAGCATTACAACACAGGCGCACGAGAGTGCGCGCACACACACACACACACACACACACAGACACACACACACAAACACACACGAAGTTAAAGATAGGAAAGCAGTTCAGTCCAGCAGAGTTATAGCTCACAATATTCAACTTATATCATTATTTACAATAATATTCATAATTTTCGAAAAAAGATGTACTTGCTTATATCGCGCCTCTTCTGATCATATTTAGCAACAAAATGCTCACAAAAGTCTACACACGCTTAAAATTATGTAGCTCTCTTTTAAATATCGTTATGAGAATCCTTGTGTAATGCGTCCCAAATTCCCCCAGAAAGCCTATGATCGGCGAGATCGCTATGAAGCAGGAGTGGTTGGCGAACGCAGTTCTCTCGTCACAACTTCGTGGTGAAATGTAAATGTCGTGTGACTACGGCCTCCCGTCGGGTAGACCGTTCGCAGGGTGGAAGTGCTTAGTTTTGACGCCACTTCGGCGACTTGCCCGTCAATGGGGATGAAATAATGATGATTAGGACAACACCCAGTCCCTGAGCGGAGAAAATCTCCGACCCAGCCGAGAATCGAACCCGGGCCCTTAGAATTGACATTTTATCGCGCTGACCACTCAGCTACCGGGGACCGGCCAACTTCGTGCTGAATTCGCGGCTTCGTTTACGTGGTACCAGTTGTTTCTTTATTTCCTATGTACTGATCAAACGCACGAGGAAATGTTGCGAGCTGGCGATGAGAAATCCCTCGCATACATCTACAATGCTTTGGAAAAGGTTCCCTACATAATAGCAAGACTTTTAACAAGAACTGCTCTACAAACGAAGTCTTTATTTTGCATTGTGGTCAGCTTTTAATGTACAGAGAGAGAGTGCTGTGTTAAGTTTTTCAATGAAATGTTTCGCAAACGTAAATAGAAATGCATTGAAATTTGAAGTCCGTTATCACAACACAGTTTCACTTTTGTTATCTGATTCATACGGGGTGATTAATACAAACTCGGTTGTGGAGGTATCTCTAATTTGAATAGCTTCTTGCTGTATGAACTTGATGTTCGGTTTGTACACTCTGGATAAAATTAAACTGTATCGGAAAATATTTCATGCGACTTAAGGAAGGCGCTGGCCGTCGTGGCCGAGCGGTTCTAGGCGCTGCAGCCTGGAACCGCGCAGCTCCTACGGTCGCAGGTTCGAATCCTGCCTCGGGCATGGATGTGTGTGATGTGCTTAGGTTAGTTAGGTTTAAGTAGTTCTAAGTTCTAGGGGACTGATGACCTCAGAAGTTAAGTCCCATAGTGCTCAGAGCCATTTGAACCGTCTGAACATAAGGAAGGCACCCCACTTAATATCATGCGCGCCCAGGACCGATGAGGTAAGTTGAGTTGCCTTCCTTGAGAGTCATAAAATATTTTCCGAGTCTTTTTTATTTTTTCCACCCCGTGGCTGTCTATATTTCACGCTGTGCTATGGCAATCGATTGCTCTTCAAGCTAGCGTAAGTGCAGATATTGCAATGATACGTAACTGAGTTTTGGTAGATTTAAGTGAAAAATTATATTTTTCATACTTTTAACGAGGCTGTACTTATCAGCACGGCATGCAGTACTTTTCGCACAACGTTCCACATAGAGGAGAGAGGCATTACATACATTATCTATAGTTTCCCTGAGATGCTGAATTATACACAAAAGTCTACAATGTTCACTGAAAATAAACGGCAGGACCTCTTACATCTCGGCAAACTGAAAAGTTGAAACGATGGCTCATGCATAAAAATACAAGTATGAAAGTAACGAAATGTTCAAGTGTGCGTGAATTTCTAAGGGACGAATCTGCTGAGGTCATCGGTCCCTTGACTTACACACTACTCAAACAAACTTAAACTAACTTATGCTAACAACAACACCAACACCGAAGCCCGAGGGAGGACTCGAACCTCCCTCGGAAGGGGCCGCGCAATGAGTGACATGGCGCCTCTAACCGCGCGGCCACTCCGCGTGGCTGGAAGTAACATCATTTCAAGTGAAACTGTATAGTGCCAGAGACATTTTCAAGTTTAAAGCATCTCTGATGTATATATGCAGACTGAAGCAATGAATGAAAACTTGTACGAAGGCCGGGTTCAAATCCTGGCCTTGGTACAAATTTTCATTCGCCCTTTCAGTCTGAATTCATCGTTTGTCCAAAATGTATCTTCTATGTATTCAATCGTTTATGAATTGTTGTAGGTGTGCAAGTACTCGAGTCACGGTTATACAGCGGCAGAGCAGAGCACCTGCCCTAACTAAAACTAGGGATCACATGCTGTTCCGCAGCACCGAGCGACATACGAAATCGGCATCAGTATTGCTAATCAAACAGTATGTATGATGTACCTGATGCGCTTCGTTGCCACCATTCTTCACAACAGAAGTTGCTACGTATGATCATCTTAGAAAGAAAGTGGCTTACCAAAAGGGAAAACCAGGCATGAATGTCGAGCCACATTTACATAAATGAAATTTATCATTATTGATAATTATTTGATGCTGCCCGCCACAAATTTCTTTTCCGAGACTTCGTTTTAAGGCACCTACACACACCGCCACTGGAAACATGTTTCCTGCGGTGTTTCGCAAGATGTTCCGACTTTGTTTCCTGTCACGGTCTCTCTCCACACCGACGAAAAACATTTCTGGTAGTGTACTCCCACCGTCTGCAAAGCTATTTGTCGTATTCTTCATGTCGTCTGCAACATAATATCTAGATATGAGGAAACTGTAATGCTATGTGCTGCTGCATTAATAATGCTTGAATCTTCACACAAAAATATTTGAAGCCATCTGCGTCATTGGATTAACCAAAATATTTTACTGAAGAACCAGCGGGAATAGCTTGCTATGGGAACGGAATATGGAAGACAGCTCTGGTTACCATATTTGCCTCGGATGTCATCTACTGATTTTGAATTTCTGCATAACATGTTAGCATATTTCGAAAAGCAATTACAGTCAATCAATGACTTGCTGGTACTCTTCGTTTCTTGAGTACCGGAGATTCATTTAAAAGGCTTGCGTATTTATTTCACATTTCGAAGTGTTGTGTACATAGTTCCACATAGTCAGCGCGTAGACAACTTTCCCACTAGAGCGCGCCCCGCTAAGCACAACAGTGCAGGCACAGCGCTTGTCCATCTCCGCACTACGAGATGGGACTGCCTTAGAGACGGACCTAATTCTGCTTCCGCTGATCCGCATATTAATATGTAATGCAGCCAATGAGATTGCTGCTAACGTAGAACCTTTTATTCTCGCGGATCACACTCGCGCAGTGATACCTGAACGCTCGAGGTATTATAACGAGTGTACAGACCTCTGATTAGTCAGTCTGCGTTAGTCTGCATTTGTCTGTACCAGTGTATAGTCAAGTTTCAGTCTGCGCCTAATAAGATTATCATATTCCTGTACATAGCCATGAAGAGAAATGTATAGACACTTTGTCAAGTATCAGAGATATGTGAGAATAAGATTAACGTACCAAGACCAAAGGAACTTCAAATCAAGTTCTGTTTAAAGTTGGTCACCGTCAATCTAAAAATGGCTCTGAGCACTATGGGACGTAACATCTACGGTCATCAGTCCCCTAGAACTTAGAACTATTTACACCTAACTAACCTAAGGACATCACACACACCCATGCCCGAGGCAGGATTCGAACCTGCGATCGTAGCGGTCACGCGGTTCCAGACTGAAGCGCCAGAACCGCACGGCCACACCGGCCGGCACCGCCAATCTGCTACTCTAAGCGTGCAAGTGGCATTTCTATCGTCTGACCTAATGGCAGAAGATAAACACGCCACAATAGGACCACGAGACGTATTGCTGACACTCGCCTACTTTGTTAGAGCGACAAGTCAAATCACCTGATGGTGTGTTTACCGAAGGTCTTACAGTACGCACACCACACGAAACAAGCGGCATCAAAACTTATACCTGAGTTTTGGGACACTGACGGAAGTCCTGAAGGAGTGTGAAAGTCAAATCAAATGGAAAACATCATTAAATATGCATATTATCTACATTTTATTCGCTTGCAATGATTTAACACAGTTCGTCGAAAATTAGTTCAACAGTGTCGTCAGTTTCGGGGTGTTTATGAATGTGACAGTACCAGACGTAACAGAAAATCTCAACATCACGTAATTTTTCGTGCTGTTCTTGTACTGATTGCTTCGTATATTCCACAAGCAGTCCTCAGACGGTACAGCAACAACGTCTCGACAATCTGATGTCTCGTCCATTTCATTTTTTTTAATAAAGCAAGCGAAAAAAGAAAACCTGGAAACTCTATATAGTAAACGACACAACACGACATATAAACATACTCTAGCGCCGTGCAGCAGTGACATGTGATAACTGACCTGAAACGTGTTTCCTCTGACCTGTATCGACACTGCTACGCATACATGTTTCCGAGTTTCTAAAAACGTTTTCAAAAGGTGTCTTCATGTTTTGAGAACATTTTTCAAGCTCAGCGTGTACGCATCTTTAGAGTAGCACTAGCTGAAATTTATTGCAGAACTCAATTAATATTTTTCGTCTCTCATTCCTACTACCGAACCCATTTTCCCCAATGACTCTGTCTTCTTTTCCTTCCCCTGCTCCTGCATCCAAATTACTCATGAACATTACATTTTCATCTCTCTTTACTAGTTAAATTACACGTTAAATATCCTCAGATACTTCCTCTATCTCTACCTTATTTGGTTCTCACATGGGGGTTTAGTCCTGAACTAGTGTCGTTGGTGTAGATTTGATGTCGATCTGATGAGAATAATACTGATCTGTTCCCAGTTCCTCACTCTCATCCCTACCTTACCAATCATGGCACGTCCCGTTCTACCATTTTCTGGTTTATGTGACTAGAAATGCTCATCTTCTTTCCATTTCACTTTAGAATCAGCTTTTGCATTTCCCTTTCTAGGCTTCCTACCACACTCACACTTCCGACATTACTCGCTCCGACCCGTAAAATGTTACCCTTTCGGTTGTCATTAAATCTTTTTCTCGTAGTCATGACCCCTTTCACAGACTCCTTTCAGAGATCCATATGGGGAACTAATCTGGATTACAACACTTTTTCAGACAGAGGTCACATGACCTGTGGATAAACATTGTGTGTCTTTAATGTACTAGCTTCCATTGCCTTCTGCATCCAAATACCGTTCATCACTTCTGACTCTTCCAATTTTAACGGTGATGTACCACCCCTAGGACAAGAGGGCTGCCCTGAAACTCTGCCCTCTCCTCAGCCTTCTTTGACAATGTCGTTGGCAGAACGAGGGTGACCTCTTGTCCCGGAAGCCCTTCGCAGCCGTTTCTGAAGATTGGTATTCAACACTGAAGCAGTGGCTAGGGTGGAATATGGGACCAAGTATACTACCCCTAGACCACCACTAGACGCTCAATCACACCAAGTTATTCGTATAACTGCAATGCTTGTTGCTATCAGGAATGGAGAAAGTGAGCCTTAAGTAATTTTGATTGTTTTATGTATATGTGATCTAAACATTAAGAGATTTCTTTTAGATTTTCACTAATTCGTACAAGTTGACGATAGAGCATTGTCATAGGTAGGAGGTAAACTGACAGAAATTTGGATCACTCTTTACCACTGTTTTGAAGCTAACCGTCTGAACTAAAATCCTGCAACACACACAGCTGGATCTTACACCTCAGTAAGTGAGAGGCATGTCTGCCTCCGTAGCTGAGGTGTCAGCGCAGATGGCTGCCAAGCGGAGATCCCGGGTTCGATTACCGGTACTGCTGAAGGTTTTCCTTGGTGGAAGGCCTGTAACTGGGTGCACGCAGCCTTGTGATGACAACCGAGGACTTGCTTGACCTATCAGAAGCGCCTCCACTGTCTCGAAAGTCTGCAAAAAGGTGGAGAGCGGTGTACTGATCACTACCCCCCCCCCCTCCTCCCCCCCCCCCCTCCACACACACACACAGACACCGTATCAGCATGACGCCGCAAGGCAGTGGACGATACGGCGGCCGATAGACGTTCCTTGGACCTTCGCCCCCTGGAGAGGAACTCGATTTAAGAGAGAAGCATAGCGACTGGTCAATGTGATATCATAAGCCGAACGACTCCAAAACTGCTCGGTGGCGAAATGCCTGAAGTCCAAACAGCGTTTCATCAACACCAAAGTCAGGGTACGGCCAAGAACAACACTAGCAGGTCACTGATGAGGAGGACGTCGAACACCGTTCCCCCAGTACTGCGGACGTCAGTTGTGGCACTGGGTGCATCTGCTGCAGAGTGCGCTGCGCCTATGTGGAGTCCTTCTGCACGTTTGAAGAAGGTGGACAGAGCTGGGAACGAGCTAAAGACAGGTAAAGAGAAAGTTGTCGTCAACCCGAAGGGCGGTTTGTTCACCGCTGCGCTTTCTTAGGGATTTTTAAACATGTCTGCTTGGTTCAGTGACCGTTTATAAATTAAAGTTTGACTAAATAAGCCCTCGGTCATAATTTTTAGTCTTTTTCACCATGTTTCAACACTTCTGTGAGTGCCTTCATCAGAAATTAAATATTTAAAGTGGCCTATAACATAAATACAAATTTATGTCAAAAAATTTTTAATTCAAAGTGTAAGTACTGACTAACAGTACGAGAAAGAAACAGTACTTACATGTCACGTATAAGATAGATATAAAGTCAGAAAGGCTTTAGTCACAAAAATTTTAAAAAGAATACATGAAAGGCGAGCCTCTGAGGGCTGCTCATACCTATAAAGCCACAGGTAGCAACAGATTGAGCCTCCCGTGTTAGCTAGTGCGGGCAGGTGAACATTACACCAAGAGTGCCATCTGGTAGCAGTAAATATAAGTAGGCTACTTAACGTTTCAAATCTAGACAACTGAATGATAAAGTAAACAGTATTTAGTACATGAACTCACAGGCACAGTTTTATTTGGCAACAGCAGACAGGGAAACTTTTTGCTTATGCGAAAGCATAGAAATACAGTTTGAATACTGAAAACTGATTAACAGTACAAAAAGAAGAAAGTATGAAATAAATCGTAAGCGAAAAAGCTTTTAAAATACAACACCTGAAAAGCAAGCCACTACGTGCTGCTCGCATATCTCAAGCTACAGGTAGCATCAAACTGGGGCGCCCGCGTTAACAACTTCGGGCAGGTGAACATTGCACCGAGAGTGCCATATA
This sequence comes from Schistocerca americana, assembly GCF_021461395.2. Taxonomy (NCBI): domain Eukaryota; kingdom Metazoa; phylum Arthropoda; class Insecta; order Orthoptera; family Acrididae; genus Schistocerca; species Schistocerca americana. The sequence continues at coordinate 1,106,579,027 of NC_060120.1, forward strand.
GTAGGCGCAAGTGCAACTTGGCTACTTAACATTCAAATACAGACAGACGAATATTATGATGAACATTATTCAGTACATGGTGTAAAAGGCAATATTTTGTTTAATAGTGGCAGATAAAGTAACATTTTGTCTTCATCAGAGATTATAAGTACAGTTTAAAGTATGAAAACATCACAAAAAGGACTGAATGACACAGCCTGTAGAATAGGATACAAGATGAAATACAACCAATAAATCATTTAATAAACGAAAAATTATGAGCTGACTTAGATGGAAAAAACATTTTAGTAACTGCACGAGGAAACCCAAAATTAAATGTCAAGTAACGGCTTTATACCTTTGAAGAAATTTTTATCACGCAACTACAGCTGCTCATTGAGAATGAGGCTATCATTTCGAGAAATATGTTTAAAAATCTCCGATTCTTCAAGAATATCTAATCTACGCCCTTTCTTCTCGATGTGCAAAATGTAGATATCGTGAATAGCTTTAGACACGTGACCTGTAATCAGAAGGTGGTCGGCAAAGAATAATTTTGGGTGCTAGTGACATTTTTCCTTAAAAGACGTTCTTTATATCTGCTTGTAAAGGCACGTCCTGTTTGTCCTATGTAGTAAGACGAGCAGGTGTCGCAGAAAATCTTATAGGCCCCAGAACTTTCTAGAAAGTCGATTTTAAATTATGAGTGAAGTTCTTTTTCAAATTGTTATTGGCAGAAAAGGCAACGTTGCAGTTGTATTTATTACGAAGAAAGCTTTGGATCTAATAGGAGATGGGCCCCAAGTATGGAATAGAAAAATATTTTTTTGGGTTAGATTCACTGATAGAGGTGTCGAGCTTAGTAACTCTCTTAACTTTTTTCTTTTTAAGGATGTCATCTACTATGTCAGGTTCATATTCGTTATTAACTGCTGTCCTTTTCAGTAAATTGCTTCCATCATTGAATTTTTCTTTCGAGAGTTGAAATGAAGTACCTCGGTGAATAGCAGAGAGAAAGCGTTTTTATGAGATTGTGGATGCATGGAAGACGCAGGTACTATCTGATCAGCGTACGTTTCTTTACGAAAAATATTGAATGAGATTTTAGTTTCTTCTACTGTAAGCGTCAGGTGAAGAAAGTTTAAGTGGCGGGCCTCGTTTCCGAGATTGATGGTGAAAGATATTTTCTCATGAAGTTCATTGAAGAGATTGAAAATACGGTCAATGTCCACAACATGCCCCTTGTAGATGACTAAAATATCATCAACGTGTCTGAAATGGGAGAGAATGCCTAGTGCTGTAGCGTAAAAACAGCTGAAAAATTTTTCTTCTAGAGAGCTGATGAAAATATCAGCAAGAATAGCAACTAAGGGACTTCCCATAGCGAGACCGCCGGATTGCTGGTACAATTGTTCAATAAATTCAGAATAGTTGTGTTTGACTACGACTGTAATGAGATTCGTTAAGTCAGTGATTTGTTCATCTCAAAGACCTTTTTTGAAATGACGTAAATTTTTTTCTACGCTTGTAAGCGTTTCTTAGACATTTTTGATGTCTAATGAAAACAGCTTGGTATCTGAACTGCATTCTAAATCTTTTATTTTTCCTTCGAAACTTTCCAGACAGTTATAGAGGGACTTACAGTTCCACCACGGCGCCAATCGACATTTTTTTGGTGCCAGAGTGAAAGAAGTGATAACAGATAAAATTTCAACGACTGGCTGGCCCCGAACCTTAGACCGTGGATCTGTAATCTGCCCAGAAACTTTTCTGTATTTTATTTAACAAGCAAACAGTTTACACAATCACAACACAGTACCAGAAAATACACTCATTTCATAAATGATGTGGATTATAAAACATTACATTTGATTCTTCAGTGTTGACAACATTTTAGTAAATTTAGTTCTTTCTTAATCGAGTTCTTCGATGGCGGGATCGTATGTAATGTCTCAAAATGAACTTGGAAGTTTCTGCGTCCGCTAGTCATATGAATAGTTGCTCATGAAAGAATAAATCCAGTCCAGAACAGGAAATAATTCGTTCACGAATTCCTGGTCTGTGCAGTGGTTTGGGGACTTCCATGTCTAACACACATGTGAAAACCAGATTTCTCATGGAACGTAGGCCATGATATGAGAACGAAGATTTTCACGATATCATCCATATAGAAATCTGTTATCAGCTTTTCGACACGGCAAGAAAACCGAGAATATTTGGTATGTGATGCATCAAATTTCATAAATTTTCGTTGCTCAGATGAAAAATCCCGAACAGAATATACATAAAAAAAATTCTGGTCATAGACACTTGTCCTGCTTCAGTTTTATTTAAATTTACCGTAAACTTTACTTTTAAACTACTTCTTTTAACATACTGCCACAATTGTTGTTCTGAACGCGTCTACTATATTCTTCACAGAATTCAACCTTGATGTAAGTTTTGTATTCCTCGGTTAAGTCTGAACCTCATTTACACGTCACTGTATTAATAAAATTGCCATTGAGCCACATAATAACATTACTGTTTTCTTTTGGATAAAAAACGAAAAAAAAATCCGCATAAACCTTTAAGACTGTATTCAGTGCCAGAAGGATATGATAAGCACGTACTGAAACGTTGTATTGTTACATGTTTATTTGTCACAGTCATCACCGATCAAATGGCGCTGGGTCTTGACTCTGCAGCCAGTAACAGTGCTCAGTTTAGAGATGAAACTGCAACGTTCATTCTAGGCTAGAAAATCATGCTCCTACGACGAGTCGGTGCCTCGGTATCAGCCGTGTGAACGGGGTCGCACGAAGCAGGATAGACGTGTGGACGGATTGCCGCACATGTGTGTCGCTGCTGTCAGCAGTGACCTGTGGAACGTTCCCACAACTGTAGACCACGTTTCGGTGTTCGCGTAGTGCAAGTTCACCCCAAGATTGCCGCAATGTGCGAGCAGCAGCGGTCGATCGACCATCATCGAGTGACGAAATCCGAGCACATGTCTGCAGCTGCTGTGTCATCACGGAGCACTGGGAACCGTCTGCTTGCACAAGATTAAAATCACACGTGCCTCTGGCCAGGCTGCTACTGACAACGAGACACCGCCAAGCATGGCTGCACTGGTGTCGTGAAACAGTTGACTGGAGCAGTCACGCTCTGTCGTCTTCAGTGATGAGAACAGATTATGTCTGCAAGCAAGTGACGAACATACACGTATATGGTGTACATTTGGTGAGCTGACTATTCCAGATTGCATTCGCCCCGACATACAGGTCCCATAGTACAGCAGGCCAGTAGTTACAACTCGCTCACGCATTTGATGCTCCTGTAGAGGAAATTAATCAGTGGCCACTACATTGCGAAGGCTGTTATCCCAGGGTTACTGCCGTTTCTTCGATAGGAAGGCGATGTGATTTTTCAGCAGGACAATGCACGTCCACATACGACTGCTGCGACGCGTTGTGCTCTTTGTGATGTACTGCACCTGTCCTGGCCAGCAGGATTACCAGATTTTTTGCCAACTGAACACGTATGCAACGAGACGCAACGGAAACCTACTCGTTCTCCAGAGCCTGCAAGAACCATTGCCGTATTGCAGCACAGGATGCAAGACGCTCGGTATAATCTATCGCAGGATGCTATTCGGCACCTTTATGGTCTTTTGCATGCAAGAATACATGCCTGCATTGGTGCAAGAAGGGGGGAGGGGTACACTGTGTATAGATGCGGCTGTTTGAGCACACTCTACTTCGACATGTATGTTTCATTTGGTTTTAGTTTGTTATCATGTGCTTCTACCTATCATGAACTATCTGTCACATTACTTACAAACAAAATAACCTTGTCCCTGAGAATGTTGCATTACTTCCGGCTGTATATCCCATTAGTTATGCAATACTGACATATCTTCCGTCATTTCTTCTTAAAAATTCCACCTGGTCTTTTATAGTGACAAGGAGAGGTTCGCAGCGGTGAGATTAACCTTTTGAAACAATCTGTATAGTGACGCAGGTTAAGGTCCAAGGAACGACACTCTGCAACCATTCACCCTGGTGGGCCGTAGTTTGCGAGTAATGGACGAAAAAAATTTCGGAATCGCGCGCAATTTTGTGTATATTTAAAAATTGCAACAATTCACAGACTGCAACACATCCAAATGTAAGGTTCTATACGACAAATAAAATAATCGTAAATATTGCGAAAAAATTCCCCTGTCCCCCTAAATCTCAGTTGAAACGCAAAGACTGAAACTGGAAGATGATCTGATCAAATTTTTCCGATAAATCCTTAAGATCAAAGCTGCGCCCAGCAGCTTTCATGTTTATAAATGATTTGATCCCATCGGAGGCGTGACGCCACAGAATAAAACTAGTCATCCGTCCTGCCAGTACGGTGGAATGGTTGACACTGCCGTACACCAAAAGTAGGTTGCTGCTGAATTACAGGTCTATGGTAATGGAGGACGTTTAAATCAGTAAGTTTACTGTCAACCACTATTGACGAAATGACGCCAAGAAAATAATGTAAATGGAAGTCGAAAGCGATTCCAGCATCCAAGAGAACAACACTCACATGGTTCATTTGTTGTTCTATAAACTTCATCTTCAAAGAGGGAGGAGAATGTATATATGACCTCTAACAGCATTTGAAGAACGAAATACAAGAAATCATGAACAATAAAAGGAAAAGAGAAAAGTTCTTGCCATTTATACATCCAGTTTACATGTTATATTTCAAGTCAATATAAGGGTTTTATGATACCTGTTGATAAATAAATTTATATAAATTAAAAGAAAATTGCATAGCTTAATGGTTAAGGTACTGGCTTCACATGTAAAAGCCTCTCGCCTGGAATTTTGTTACGTGTAGTCTTAGACATAAAAACTGACCGCCGGCCGGCCGCCACAGAGACTAAGTCCGAGACGTTCACTTCAGGTGGCCAACAAACTGACCGCCCCTGACAGCTGTAAGTCCGGCCATCTGCACAATCTGGCAACACTGTAAGATGCGGAAGTGTCAGGAGGAAGTGTTGTCTACTTCCTAGATGTTGTTGGATTGTGTGAGCCCATGGGTTAGTGGTAATTGTCGTGCATTCTAAACTTATGGTCGCCTGTTCGCGTCCAACAGATTTTTTTTTTTTTACCACATTTCGGCCCTGGTCTAAAGTTACGAGTCTGACTGAACATCGAAGATAATTCGCTTAAAATTCTACCAACCAGCAATAACAAGTACTTCCAGAAACAATTTCGCAGGACAGCTCGTGGCTGCGTCGCAATCAGAACAGCTTACGCTCGAGCGTTTCCTCGCGCTGCAGCGGCTACCGGCCACCGGCCAGACGCCACCCGCCGCCTGAAATCCGACGCCGCCCAGGTGAACGCGGCGCGACGCTGTCAGTGTATCTATCAATGTCATTTTCGAATTTGAAGTTCTAGTTATCATCTTACACATAAGCATTGGATTTTGCATACCTGAAAATCGTGAACTACCGTTGGATGAATGCAGAGGAGGCAGCTAGAAAGATTTGAACTGTGTGTGGAGCGAGTGCTTTTGGTAAAAGTACGACAGAAAAAAATATTCTTTTTTCAACAAAGATCGTTCTGGCATGAATAATTTTCCACATTAAGGAAGTCTCGACTACTGATATATGTGATGGATTACCATTTAACCATCAAGCGACATTTGCATTCAACAGGCAAAGTTCAGAAGTCTGGTGTAGTAGTACTGCATGCTCTAATTCGAAACAATAAAAACCAACTTAGTGATTATTATTGAACGTCATCAGGTCGCTCATTGGGCATTCCTTTGTAGTACTGTTACTGGTGACGAGTTATGAAGCCTTTATCGTTAACTTCCTAAAAAGAAATGAAGGGCTGAGCCCCACCAAAAGACATAAACCTGGAAACGTGATGGTATGCATTTCCCCTTCCCTACACGAGGCATCACTACAACGTTTCACCAGGCAACGCCTGTCAACTGCTGTTTGTGTGTGAGAAATCGGTTGGAAACCTTCCTCATGTCAGCGCGTTGTAGGTGCATTCTCTGAAAAGCTAATCATTTGCATATCAGAAAATCTTCTTCCTGTCGGTTAAATTTCACGTCTGTATCACGTCATCTTCGTTGTGTAGCAATTTTAATGGCCAGTAGTGTATTTTACATCCGATAGCTCCAAAAATGAGTTTTGGGCTACGAATTCTGCCCCAAGGGGTGTGTGCATCACAGCTGGAATTTGTTGCCAACAACTGAGACACCTATAGGTCGCAATGTAAGAAAATCGACCGACAAAACTACATCACCTGCGCTACTGCATGATACCGCACTCCGTTGATTTGAGAAACGAAACTATCCAGGAGATTGATAGGAAAGTCGTCTCTCAGGCACTTGTATTGATAGGGAAGTCCTCTCTCAAGCACTTGTCTCTCTCATCATATACTCGTAAAATTTTACCTTTCCCGCTTTTGATCGATCAACCGTCAAGGCAATTCATTTCTAGACGAGAATACTCTTCAAACTACACTGGTTTAATGACATCGTTAGAACCAGTAGAAAACAGAATATTTCGGGAGGAATAGGAAATCAAAATGGTTCAAATGGCTCTAAGCACTATGGGACTTAACTGCTGAGGTCATCAGTACCCTAGAACTTATAACTAATTAAACCTAACTAACCTAAGGACTTCACACACATCCATGCACGAGGCAGGATTCGAACCTGCGACCGTAGCGTTCACGCGGTTCCAGGCTGTAGCGCCTAGAACCGCTAGGCCACCAGAAATAGTAAATATTGTAGGAGGTCGTAGTATACACAAATTGTCCCAGGAAGGGGAAACTTTATTGACACATTCCTGGGGTCAGATACATCACATGATCACACTGACAGAACCACAGGCACATGGACACAGGCAACAGAGCATGGACAATGTCGGCACTAGTACAGTGTATATCCACCTTTCGCAGCAATGCAGGCTGCTATTCTCCCATGGAGACGATCGTAGAGATGCTGGATGTAGTCCTGTGGAACGGCTTGCCATGCCATTTCCACCTGGCGCCTCAGTTGGACCAGCGTTCGTGCTGGACGTGCAGACCGCGTGAGACGACGCTTCATCCAGTCCCAAACATGCTCAATGGGGGACAGATCCGGAGATCTTGCTGGCCAGGGTAGTTGACTTACACCTTCTAGAGCACTTTGGGTGGCACGGGATACATGCGGACGTGCATTGTCCTGATGGAACAACAAGTTCCCTTGCGGTCTAGGAATGGTAGAACGATGGGTTCGATGACGGTTTGGATGTACCGTGCACTATTCAGTGTCCCCCCCAACGATCACCAGTGGTGTACGGCCAGTGTAGGAGATCGCTCCCCACACCATGATGCCGGGTGTTGGCTCTGTGTGCCTCGGTCGTATGCAGTCCTGATTGTGGCGCTCACCTGCACGGCGCCAAACACGCATACGACCATCATTGGCACCAAGGCAGAAGCGACTCTCATCGCTGAAGACGACACGTCTCCATTCGTCCCTCCATTCACGCCTGTCGCGACACCACTGGAGGCGGGATGCACGATGTTGGGGCCTGAGCGGAAGACGGCCTAACGGTGTGCGGGACCGTAGCCCAGCTTCATGGAGACGGTTGCGAATGGTCCTCGCCGATACCCCAGGAGCAACAGTGTCCCTAATTTGCTGGGAAGTGGTGGTGCGGTCCCCTACGGCACTGCGTAGGATCCTACGGTCTTGGCGTGCATCCGTGCGTCGCTGCGGTCCGGTCCCAGGTCGACGGGCACGTGCACCTTCCGCCGACCACTGGCGACAACATCGATGTACTGTGGAGACCTCACGCCCCACGTGTTGAGCAATTCGGCGGTACGTCCACCCGGCCTTCCGCATGCCCACTATACGCCCTCGCTCAAAGTCCGTCAACTGCACATACGGTTCACGTCCACGCTGTCGCGGCATGCTACCAGTGTTAAAGACTGCGATGGAGCTCCGTATGCCACGGCAAACTGGCTGACACTGACGGCGGCGGTGCACAAATGCTGCGCAGCTAGCGCCATTCGACGGCCAACACCGCGGTTCCTGGTGTGTCCGCTGTGCCGTGCGTGTGATCATTGCTTGTACAGCCCTCTCGCAGTGTCCGGAGCAAGTATGGTAGGTCTGACACACCGGTGTCAATGTGTTCTTTTTTCCATTTCCAGGAGTGTATATAGGCCGCATATATGGAACACGTGTCTGAATATTTCACTTTTTAGCCAAAACTATTCATTTGAAGGAAGAGAAGTTAATATCTGTGGGTAATTGTAAGGAATGTGCAAATATGTTGGAGCAAAGAGGCCCAAACGTAAAACAACTTTTCGCACCCCCGTTTAGTATCTAAAAGACGAAAGATGGCGCGGAACAACGAAGTGTTCCGATAAAATTCTCAACGAAATAAGCATAATCTAACAGAAGAGCTAAGTGAAAATATTAGGGTGACAGATCGGAGAAGAAAGAAGTCAAAATAAAAAAATAGGAAAAAGGTGAGGTAGCAATAAAAGTGATGAACAGAATACAGATGGATAAATAATCTTAGCTTAGGAAGTCAGGTCGCAGCACAGACATTGAAACATCTTCAAATTATGGATACGCAAGGAGGCAAGGACGTCACTGCCTTAAAAATGAGGAATTTCATTACGATCCAACCAAAAATACAATGAACATCGGAGAATAGCAATCGAGAGATATACTATGTAAATATTGTAAGGCGAAAAAATTGAAAGGAGAAACACCAAGTATATGTTGCTCAAATGGTAATATTTCATTGCCAAACTAATTTCACCTCCACCTGAATTCGTTGAATATATGAAAGGCGAAACAGTGATATCGACTGACTTTTTGAGAAGAAAAAAAATGTCGCTATGACGCACGCTTCGAAATGACATCATTTGGAGGACCGGCAGTAACATAGAAGGAAGGATTCAATCCGGTGTTTGGAAGCGAATGACAGGTGTATCGTAAAACTGGATCATTGTTACCATTTCCAAATGAGAAGCCGAAGTTTTTACAAGTTTACTTTATAGGAAACGGAAGTGATGTAGCGCTCTTTGAACACTACTGGGTTGCATCGAGATATAATCCTGGATCTACAACGTTTGCTACATAAAACTAATGGACTGGTATGAATGTTTAAAAACCAAAACTAAAAAATGGCCACAGATAACTATAAAATAATAATTCGAGCTGATAAAAGCCCAGCACGCGAGCACGAAAGACGGTTTAACGCACCTCAGTCAAACGAAGTGGCCCTAGTAATTGTGAACAATGAATTTAATTATCGTGATAGTGATGTATAGCGAAGAAAACAAAATGGAAGAGTCTTTCACCACAATTTTTTGGTCCATTATTACGTTTATAAAGCTAATGACACAAAACTAAAATCCTGGCTACCTAGGGAGAAATGACCGTCGTAATGAAGTCAGAGGAAGCAAAGCTTGCACGCAAAGATTTAAGTATTCGTTTTTCCGTACTATTCGTGAGTGTAACGGTAGAGAAATATTGTGAAGGTGGTTCGGTCAAATCTCTACCAGGCACTTGTTTGTGAATTTCAGAGTAATCATGTAGACGTGGAAAACAGTTAAACAATTCTCCCCGATTTTCAGCCTATTTTCAGCCGTGATTCCCTGATACTGCAGTCTGACTCGGAAATTCTAATGACAATGTTAGTTCCATTTAAAAGCTTCTGAGAGGAACAGGTTAATAAGTTAGAACGAGGAATGCTGCTGCATTAATGCACAGTGGCGTAATGAGCTTCATTTTATAGATATAACAAATGCAAGACAACGTGCTTTCCATCTGCACGCTCTGCAACTACGAACCTAGGACAAGAACTTCGAATCCTACAGAAGAAGAAATTTATGTTGAGCGGACCGATACGAGGCCGTCGCTGTTCCGAAGTCAGTGCGTCAGTAAAGTAAACCAAGCCGACTTACCTCATAGCTGTACACATTACAAAAGATGGCAGAGCAGTGCGTGGCGAAGTAAATTAATTTCTTATTGAAGCAAAACAGTTAAACGCCCTCAGGTATAGTAACGAAACACACTACCTATACAAGCATACTTAGTCACGTGACTGTGTGTGCAAACCCAGGATACCTTTAAATGTAACGAAAAGACAGCCGCAAACGGTGGCAGAAATATATTCTAAAGTTTCAGGTGGTTCTCTGCAGGATGGACAATCCCGTGTGGAGTGTTTACAGCTTGTCTGAAACACCGCACAATAACGATCACTAGTGTCGTTATTTAACAAGATAAAAAATAATACAATGAAATCGTTTTTCCCTACTTTTAGTTGAAAGAGAGTCTGAATGCCACGAGTGATCGTGGATGTGTTAATCGCAACTGGATAACGCTACGTACTTGGTCTCATTATTCCGAACTGATCACAAAGGAATGTTGGTTTTCATTAGTGTTTGAACACATAGGCAACGCAAGAATTTACCCTGAATATAAATGACTCAAAAGCAATAGAATCTGTAAGAAAGGAATTAAAACCCGTGAAACGCACAGATTAAGACAGAATCATGCAGGGACCACGTCGCTCAGTTGCATGAAACAGTATTTTGAAATTGCAGACGTACGTTATCCGTCTTAAAATTATCATCGGAGCTTCCTCACAGTACAAAAAGCAGAGACCAGAGTTGTTTCCTGTTGCGACCACTGTGGCCGAGCGCTTCTAGGCCCTTCGGTCCGGAACCGCGCTGCTTCTACGGTCGCAGCTTCGAATCCTGCCTCGGGCATGGATGTGTGTGATGTCCTGAGGTTAGTTAGGCTTAAGTAGTTCTAAGTCTAGGGGACTGATGACCTCAGATGTCGAGTCCCATAGTGCTTAGGGCCACTTGAACCATTTTTTGCGACCACGTTCACTCAAAATTATCGCGGCGAATAGCTGATTGGCTACCTCAGTGCAAAATCCTTGAACTCCGCTGGACATACAGTCCGAAGCTACACAGAAGTAACTGCGATACACGGCTATGCAATGCAGCCTGTAAGAATTATTATAGTTTGTAAGGCCACAAAATACTGACGCGCGGTGCACTGGCGCTCTTATGAAACAAGTCAGCGCGAATTCCTGACGCCTTTGACACTGTAGCCCTGTTGTGTCTGGTGCTTAATAAACACAGTTCCGTAATAGCTTTGTGTTTTATTTTGCTGGACTTGGGCTGCTTTTCGTCCACCTACCCTCATTACTTGAAAGCACTCCCCATGTCTCTTAGGCCACGTCACCGGTAGCTTCCTCTGCTGAGGACTGGATGCATATTCGCGTCCTGTCTGCCTCGGAGGTACAGAACGTGGAGCCGGTGGTCACCTGCGAGGCAGACTAGCTAGCGCCCATACTCACGGCAATGTGTCGAGAAATGGCAGCGCTTTTACATAGCTTCCAAGCTTTCCGGTAACGTTTCTCTCTATCTTGCCCATTAAACAAAAGCCACAGAGAGCCGATGAAAAGCACACGGCGCGCTCTAATTGCATCCAAGTATTTCTTGTGATTTGAAAACAGACAGCAATTAGCACGGAAAACCTCTACATGTACATCTACATTTATACTCCGAAAGCCATCTTGCGGCGTGCAGGGAGGAGGAGGGGGGGGGGGGGGGGCAGATCGTGGTGCCCAATTGGTGCCTGGAAAGAACGACTCCCTACAGTCTTTCGTATGAGTTCTAATTTACACGATTTTCAGGTCATGGTAATTTGGCTGGATAAATTTAAGACGAAATACGTTCTGTGATTCTTCTTCAAACTACACTCTCGGGATTTCAACAGCAACCATGTCAGTGATGCATAACATCTCCCTTGCAGCAACCGCTATTGGAGGTTGTTGAGCATTCCCGAAACGATCTCTGGTATTGTTAGCGATCCCGTCACAGATCGTCCTACTCTCCCTTGAATCTTCTCCGTCTCTTCCGTCTAATGGGGGACGTGTGCAGCAGTGACCGAAGATTTTATTCTTCGATTTCTTTTTTCAGTAGTAAAATCTTTTTGTTCATTTCATTTCTAAAATCGTTTGGGAAGTCATGAAAAAACTATTTTGTTCGATTTTTTTCCTGCTACACAACTGCTTGTGGGACAATTCCTACGCCCACAAGTGATGCATTCTTGAATGTGTAATGAATGCTGTCAAGGCCAAATTCAGGTTCCTGGCAAATGCTGACGAACTTAGGAAGTGGGTTCATGCCAAACCTCAAAATCCAAATCACTCTCTGAATGTAGTTATCAGGAAATGTTGCCCCAAGGCGATATTTTTATCATCTACAGTTGTAAAACTTGTTGTAATTGAAGGTTGTGCATTCACTCTAACCCATTCGTTAGTTAATTTATCGTTGACGTGTATCTATTCAGGAGCCAGCAAAGCAAACAAGACAAAAGAAAAGAAGTCCTGCAGTATTCTGAGAATGTATAATTGAAGAAGTAGAAGTTTAACTTTCAATTCTTTTTGTCGGAAACTGTACTTTCTGATAACTATGGACCTTTTGCTGATGACATACCTGACATAATGCCTTGATATTTCGCCCACACGTGTCTCACAGTGTAAAAAACAAATGCACGTTGCTAATTTATCAAATGCATTGTTTAATCAAAGATACGTGGATAAAGATGGTGAAATTTCTATAAGGATTCCCACGAAAATGATGTAAAATGCTATAATATCTTTTTTATGAAATATATTCAGAATAGCTTACGAAAAATTGTTTATGTGGTGTCACCGCCAGACACCACACTTGCTAGGTGGTAGCTTAAATCGGCCGCGGTCCATTTAGTACATGTCGGACCCGCGTGTCGCCACTGTGTGATCGCAGACCGAGCGCCACCACAAGGCAGGTCTGGAGATACGATATAGCACTCGCCCCAGTTGTACGACGACTTTGCTAGCGACTACAATGACGAAGCCTTTCTCTCATTTGCCGAGAGACAGTTAGAATAGCCTTCAGCTAAGTCCATGGCTACGACCTAGCAAGGCGCCATTAGCCTTACATAGCAAGTGATAGTTTGATAGTTATCGTATGAAATGTCTCATCCGGAATGCTGTATTCACAACAAGGATAAATAAAAGTTAAGTATTCGAGGAGCTGCATACTTTTCTTATTAGCATTCAATACTTATCCTGTTCCAGAATTCACGCCCGTCTGCGTTAGATAGCTTCCTTTTCGGCCGCCTCTATCTACAAGGTGTTGGCACATTTGCCAACACATCAGTTTATATGGATGTAGATATGACATAGTTTAATTTTGGTAGTGATTTGTTTAATACGTCCGCAGCTGTTGGTCTTTCGGTAGCGTTCTCGCTTCTCGCGTACGGGGTGCCGGGCTCGATTCCTGGCGGGGTCAGGTATGTTTCCTGCCTCAAGATGACTGGGTGTTGTTGTGTCGTCTTCGTCATCATCATTCATCGCCATCACGGTCGGAGGAAGGCAATGGCAAACCACCTCCGCTAGGACCTTGCCTAGTACAGCGGTGCGGGTCTACCGCATCGTCCCCTACGCTCCTCGGAGTATGGGACCTCATCATGATCATTGTTTAATACGATATGAGGAATCATAACAGTGATAATTATTGAAAACTGATAATTTTATAGTAACTTCTTCATCCCAATAAAAATTTTGAAAACTGAGTTTAAAGGTGCAATGCACTCTATTGCCCACCAAACAAATTTTTACATGTTCACCTTTAATAGGCAAACTGTCTGATAACGCGAGAAAAAGCTTTTCATGAACATCCTCCATTAATCCTCCTTGGTAAGCTCTCAAGCTAAGGAACATACTTCCGGCCGATCGAAAAATTTGTAACGTGGCTGTGTCATTTTTTTTTGTCATCTATGTGCTCGTGAGAGAGACAGTAAGTTACGTTACTGAAACAGTCTTGTCGTAGCATAGTCTTAGCCTCTTCGCAGTCTAATATGTTTTTAGTTGAAGTGTGGTAGGTGATGGGCGTATTTAGTAGTGCTGTATGGACCTCTGATTGCATCTGTTGGATAAAGAAAGGACACCAATGATGAATGTGGGGTATACAATGGAAGGTGAAAGGAATATTCATTTTGAATAATGTGGTTGTTTTTGAAGTGAAGAAGTTTGAGGTAAGACTCTAGCACTGCGTACCTCATTTGTTGCAATTGTTATTATCAACTAGTTGATGAGAGAAAGACCACCTCACTTCCATGAGTCATGTATAACATATTAAGTGATTAAGCTGCTTGGATTTATATATAAATTTTCTGTTAACATTGTACCCTTTCTAATCACTGTTCACATTGTTAGGTATAGTCTTGTTCAGAACTATGTTATGTGTGGAGGTCACGAAAAGTTATACTTTGCCTTTTTCGAGTACGTAATTTATTGCAAAATAGTTGCCTTGGAGTCTCATTTCATAGGAACAGTTATTCTCACCACTCCACTGTTTTTCATTACGCATTACCACATGCAACAATTTGAATATCTATCTAGAAATAGAAATCTAGCTTGGTCGCTACCGGCCTGCTGTTTGCTGTTGTGCCTTCGAGAAATGTGCAACAATATTCTCAAGACGGGAATTTTGATTAGGGACAGATAATTGTTTTACTTCTGTTGCGCATTTAATACAAAGACAAGCTGCTTTCCGATCACTTACAGTTAAGTTAAAATTAGGTTCTGTTTAGTGAGAGGTTAGCATACTAGTGTAAGTTGGATTACAGTTTATGAATACGCAATTTTGGTACTACATAGACTTTTAGAGAATGGGAGGTATATTTCGGCTAAATTTCATACAGAAACAAATATGATAGTTGGAAGGTTACAAAGTGTTTTGGGAGCCACTTCTCTTGCAATGAATTACATTTTCTTAAGCTCTTTCCAATGAAACCTCCCGCCATTTGCTATTACTAAAGTTAGTGCAATGTCGTCATGTCACTTTAGGGAACGAAAACGACACCCTCCCAGTTACCACGTCACTAGGAGGGCACATTTTCTTCAACCTCAACTGGCTATCGGTGTAACAGAACGGCTGCACGGTTAAACACATCGAGTCGGCTGGTGGCCGTGGGACCCGGGTGGGTCGAGGATTTTCTCTGCCTCGTGATGACTGGGTGTTGTGTGCTGTGCATAGGTTAGTTAGGTTTAAGTAGCTCTAAGTTCTAGGGGACTGATGACCATAGATGTTAGGTCCCATAGTGCTCAGAGCCATTTGAACCATTTTTTGGAGGCCGTGACGTGCTTCTACCTCCGCGACCGCTGTCTTGGTACCTGTGTCGTGAGAGTCGGGATAGCCGCGCGTGGTAGCCGCGCGGTCTGGGGGCCCCTCACCACGGTTCGCGCGGCTCCCCTCGTAGGAGGTGTGTGTACTGCCTTTGGCTTAAGTTAGTTTAAGTTAGATTAAGTAGTGTGTAAGCCTAGGGACCGATGATCTCAGCAGTTTGGTCCAATAGGAACTTACCACAAGCTTCTAAGTGTCGGGATTTCTAATATACTGTAACAACGTTCTGTAAGTAGCATGTGTGATGTTTACACACTTCAGACTCCATCCAGTGCATTTTTGATCGGAACTCTCTGCATCCTATTGCTTAAATTTGCAGTTCATAACCAATAAATTATGGTAAGAGGCCTCATATGCCCCCGGAAATGATTTCCGGATAAAAATGCGGTTCTTAAATTTCTGTCATACCATTACGGAGCCAATTATAAATCCGGCTTCCCCACCTCTCATCGACGTAGTCCAACTTCTTACACGCTTCTTAAACCAAGTACGAGTATTATCAAATACTGACTTATCATATGTGTCAAATTATACAGGTGGGTTCCTTTCTCATTTCTTTCCACCAATCTATATTCTCCCACTATGCTTTTCTTCACTTTCCTTTCCTTGCATAGAATTCCAGTCCTAATTAAAAGTAAATTTTCATCTATTTTAATTATGTAAATAATTTCTCTACCTCATCTTCTGCGGCGTAAAGTTAAGCGCCGGCACGTCGGTCACGACCGTTGGAGTAGAGAGGGCTGTTATGAGGACGTCAGCCAATAGTACGCTGACCGACCCCCCTCTAGGACAACGAGACTGTAGCGGCCTCTAGGCGAAGAGGACATAAGCGCCGCTCCGCCTAGGCATGTTCCTGTTCCCTGACTTCCACAGAGGCACCAACAATAGCCACTTGTGCAGTAGCATTTGCTCGCTACTCGTCTGTGTAATAATTTCATTTTGTAATGAAATTTGCTAATACGATTTGCTTGAATTGTTGTCTAGTGATGCGAGAAAGCAGGTATCCTAGGCACCGCTCATTTTACGAGTAGGCAGGACACGTCGTCATACTGAAAGACGTGTCTTGTGACAGAAAGCATTGGCTACTACCAATAGTACTGGTAGTTAAGCTCTGAAACCTCTAAGCTATGCAAAAGCACAATTCGTATTCCCAAGAAAATTACCGGTTCATCAAAAAGTCAGTATATATTTGAAAACTGAATAAATCGCGAAATAATGTAGATAGAGAGGTACAAATTGACACACATGCTTGGAATGACATGGGGTTTTATTAGAACCAAAAAAATACAAAAGTTCAAAAAATGTCCAACAGAATAGTAATAATTAGCATAACAAAGTAAGACAAAGCAAAGATGATGTTCTTTACAGGAAATGCTCAAAATGTCCACCATCATTCCTCAACAATAGCTGTAGTGGAGGAATAATGTTGTGAACAGCACTGTAAAATATGTCTGGAGTTATGGTGAGTCATTGGCGTCGGATGTTGTCTTTCAGCATCCCTAGAGATATCGGTCGATCACGATACACTTGCGACTTCAGGTAACTCCAAAGCCAATAATCGCACGGACTGAAGTCTGGGGACCTGGGAGGCCAAGCATGACGAAAGTGGCGGCTGAGCACTCGATCATCACCAAACGACGCGCGCAAGAGATTTTTCACGTGTATAGCAATATGGAGTGGAGGGTCATCCTGCATAAACATCGTACGTTCCAGCAGGTGTTTATCGGCCAGGCTGGGGATGATATTATTCTGCAACATATCGGCGTACCTCTCGCCCGTCACGGTAGCAGTTACAAAACCAGAATCACGCATTTCCTCGAATTTTGTGAACTTTGTTTTTTTTTTTTTTTTTGTCCTAATAAAACCCCACGTCATTCCAATCATGTGTGTCAATTTTTACCTCTCTATCTACATACTCTGTGGTTTATTAAGTTTTCAACTTTATACTGACTTTTTGATCACCTGGTATTTCGGAACGCTATCTGACTAGTAACGTTTAACAGGAATAGTCTGACACACGCTCTTCTTCAAACTGCGTCACTAAGGGATCGGTTTTCATGGCTAATACGAGGGTTGGAACTTAAATAGTGGCAACTATTTATTCATAACCGATACAAAAGAGTTACATCTTTGCACCTGTCACTGTACTTCAAAGTAGTCACCAAAGTTGTGAAGAACCCGTTGCCAGCGATGTGGAGGGCGTAGTATACCGTTAGCAGAGCCTATTCTATTCATGGTACCAATGGAGCGGTCTACTGCCTATCGAATCTCTGGAATAGTTCTGAAGCGAATGTCACGAAGTGGTTCCTTCGTCTTCGGAATCAAATCAAAGTCACAAGAACTTACGTCCGGGGAGTATGGTGGCTGGTACAGTACTTCCCAGACCCATCGACCGAACAGAGCAGCCACAGCTTGCACTGTATGCGCCCGCGCATTGGGGTGCAAAATGAAGGGGGTGGGGGGTGGGGGGTGGGGGGTTGCGCAGAAGGTGTCATCGCTTCTTTTGCAAAGCTGGTCGCAGGTGATGCTCCAAAAACGAACAGCAATACTGTGCATTGACAGTCTGCCGTGGAGGAACGTAATGCGTTAGGATAACACCATCACAGTCGTACATGAGAATCAACATAACTTTCACGATACTGGGACTCTGACGCACTTTCGACTTTCGCTGTGACCCATAATGGCGCCATTCGTTGGATTCGTGTTTCAATTTTGGCTCGTACGATGTGGCCCATGTCTTATCCAGTGTTACAATACAGATTAGGAAAGCCTCTCCTTCACTCTCATAGCGCTCCAAGTGCGTCCGAGCAGCGTCGTAACGCATCCATTTCTGCATTTCCGTCAATTCATGCCGAGCCCATCGTGATGCAATTTTTTGCATGCCCTGGCGCTAATCCAGTTTCGTGGGCGAGCTCACGAATCGTATGGCGTCGATCACTGTCCACTAACGCGGCAACAGCATTGGACTTCTTATTCAGAGATGCTAGGACAACATGCCCGATGCATGTCTGCCACAGTTTGCTGACCTTCGTTGAAGGCTTTTACCTAACATGCTACTGTTCTGTACGACAATGCCGATTCCCCGCACGCCTCTTGAAAACCTTGATCACACTTTCGTGCTGTGCGATCTCTGGCACATTCAACCTTGGCCCAACTCCGTTGTTCCTGTTTCAGAAACATAGTGACACCGTTACGTTAGACTGTTCGCTCACAAGTGACTGTGTTTCCCTCGACTGTGCGCACGCCGGTGATTTTAAATTGATTTTAAATTCCACGAATTTTTAAACAATCTATATGAACACATAAACCGTGAACAAATTTTTTGTGCTGTCACAGTAATGTGCGAGACCTTTTAGCACAATAAGTAACGAACAGCAAACGGCGAAACATTACGTGTAGTTCTATCTCATCTGAAATTGGAACCTGAAGACTTGCAAAGGAAAACTACTTAATACTAATGAGTTCTGATTGCCAGTCAATATGTGATTGCCAGAGCACCCGACTATTCAAGGATCGTAAGGCGAAAACACAATATAATACTAGATAGCTACAAGGCAGCGTGACTCAATATTATGCATTAATAATAAGGAATGACGAGGTTTTTATCGAAATAATTCCGAAAGAAGTAGACTGACAAGCAGTTATACTGTTACTGAACCAAACAGATGATTCACATGGGTAGTTAAAGTAACAGAGTAAACAGTAAAATTTAATACTAATGAGTACATCATGTCCACAGTTCACGTTTTTGAAGAAAGCAAATGCTATCCAGTAATTAAGGAGGGAACTACAACTTTAGATTTACTACACGACAAAGTAAAAAAGATACTACACTATAATCAAATTCCATTCACTGAAATAGAAGTAACTCACAAATTTCCGTTTCACTACGCTCCCTAAAATTGCGCTTTTCCTAATCGCGGAAAAATCACTACAGTCATTTTTGAAATAACCTAACCACTTTAGTTAAGTTTCACCACAGCAAGTAACTGAAATGGCCTCACCCAATTCCTAATTCATCGTAGTAAGTCCACACCGGCATTGATATTCAATATTTCTAAGTACAGAAAAGCATTTATTCTACGCAAGTACGGAGAATATTACGCAAATGTTATAACCGAACGCCCTGAGCAATCCTTGTCTCTTGTTGTCGTCATACTCACGCATCAGCACCTTTGCTCCTGTATGGTGTTTGTTGTTAACAATGAGATTGAATCACTTTTTGCTGTTCTTCTGTCGTTATCAAATCTACAGAGTATCGGTAGTGGTGGTTGAGGACTGCGAAGAGGGACAAGAAATAAACACTAACACCAGTGCCAGTGACTTTGTAGATTAGATGACAAAGGAATGACTGAAATACGTGATTCATTCTCATTATGAACGACAAATGCTCTTGGAAAGTAAACATTTTGGTCCGCTAGAATAAGAATATTAAGGTACCCCGACGAGAATTCTTAAAAATGTTCGGATCACACAAATCTACTGATCGATGTCTGCGACCAGAAAAATTTTTCACACGTATGTTGCACGCGGCACTACAGATCGTTCAAATTGCTTTACGTGATCTGAAACCAGCGGGGCATGCTACGCCCTGATTGGCTTCTAGGGTATGGTTTACACCGCAAATCCTCTACCTTCGATTCTATTTATTAGTTAAACGAGACGTCAAATAGGAATGAGGAGTCTGTCCTCAGTGAACTCATTAAGATGTAATTATTAAAACAATTTTACTGCAACATTTGAGAAACAAGAAAAAATATTAACAGCCGAATCACTTCGTGCGATATCGGGCTGTCACGAACAATGTCCAAGAAAGGGATCCATGGCGACAGCTGGTTGTGCGCTGCCAGACATTTATTACTCATTGTGCATGAAAAGTATATTTGTAACGTACGTAAATATCTTCCAGAACTTTCATCGTTGTGAGTTCACGATTTTATGGACAGAGATTTGTTGTATCCACCAAAGCTAGTATCGGAAATAAATTAACTGCCATACCTTGCAAAATTTCGAGTACGTCACCTAATAGTTAGCCTAAGACTGCACATCCGAGTCTTGAATAGTGGCAGCTCAGTTCTGACAATTGCATCCGATCAAGAACCGAAGAACACTGTATCAGTGCACTGGATCTAACCACCTGAAGTGAAGAAGACCGGACAGCACAGTTCCACAATTCAGTGATATTTTCCGATGTGTTATGATCCAACTGGAACCCCTACACGGACTGCAGTTTCAGTACAACTGAGGTTAGTACCGTAGCCATATCGGTAGCATTGGCAAAAGGTAGTTTATCGTTAGTTTTCTGTCTTAAACTTTAGTACAGCCATTTTGTCTAAAGAGAAGTCATGTTTTAGCAAGTTTGCTCTAGCTTGGGGGCCGCGCTGAAAGGCCGCGTGGTTTGAGGCGCCATGTCACGGATTGCGCGGCCCTTCCAGCCGGGGGTTCGAATCCTCCCTCGGGCATGGGTGCGTGTGTTGGTTTTGGCACAAGTTAGTTTTAGTGTAAGTCTAGGGAACTATGACCTCAACAGTTTGGTTCCTTAGGAATTGACACAAATTTTAATTTTTTTTTTAGCTTGAGGACGGGTTGGCTCAGTCTATGTATGCAAACTTTAATCTCACTACCACTTGTTTTGCATATAGTTGTCTTTTAGCATATTTTATCAAATTTTTTAGTATTTTAGTTGCAGGTTTGCTATGAGGGGTTACAGAAAAAAGTCCGACTGAGCGACGTTGTAACTGATGCGCCTCTTCGTTAACAGTTCTTTAATCTCATTTTTCAGCGACATAACCACTGCTAGCGCACTAACAAGGAACCCTATGAATGCGATCGAAAGCCAACTCCTTGAGACTTACAAACCGTGCTGGACATTCAGCTAGATACCCACTCTTAAAGAATGCATTCAGGATCATACTGGTGTAACGGGGTGCTGAGAAGTGATGGAATATGATGGCATGCGAAACGTTCTGTGGTGGAGCTTATCGTGAAGCTGGCTGTCTTTTAAGACGTAGCTGCATATAGTGCGACAGTGTTATATAAAACTAAACTAAACACCGTCCGAACAGGCCTTGGAAGGTCCAACGGTACCTACCGGCCGCCGTGTCATCCTCAGCCACAGGCGTCAATGGATGGGGATACGGAGGGACATGTGCTCAGCACACCGCTCTCCCGGTCGTATGTCAGTTTACGAGACTGGAGCCTCTACTTCTCAATCAAGTAGCTCCTCAGTTTGCCTCACAAGGGCTGAGTGCAACCCGCTTGCCAACAGCGCTCGGCAGACCGGATGTCACCCATCCAAGTGCTAACCCAGCCCGACAGCGCTTAACTTCGATGATCTGACAGAAACCGGTGTTACCACTGCGGCAAGACCGTTGGCATTGTGTTATATAGGCACGAAAAAAAAAGCATCCAGAGGCTGAATTTGTCCAACTGTTACAGTTGGTTTGAACTGCAATGTCACAAACTTTTCAGGAGGGATAGTCTGCTCTAAAGGAGTATGACATTTATACACAGGCCAGCAATCAAAAGGTATTTATTTTGACGAGTTATTGGCCCAATGCAGTGTTCATACATAGGTGTAATTCTCCTACGCCCATTTTCGCACTCTTGCTTGCAGTGACGTAAATATTCCCAACTGTCCTTGCAAGATCGCGCACAAGAGAAGAGGCAGAGCACCTCCAACTTATCGCACCACAGTACATAACTTTCCAACCAGCTTGCCACCAAGATTAACATTCGGCACATTTGTATACGAATTTGGTTAAGTCATTGATGCTAGTTGATCTTGAAAGAACTCTCTTGGTACCTCTAATTACCACTGTCCCTTTCATATGTGTTTCCTACTCGAATCGAGACTGGCCCGGGTTGAAAACAGATTACTTATTGAACAATGGGATAAGTTTGTTTATCTCATTCACAAATTTTCGGGTCCATTCAGCAGTTTGTTGTGCATAGTCAAGCTGACGGTTTGTCTGCAAGTTCGATATCCGACTTCTTGCGGTTCTGTAGCACTGTTTGAAGTTATGCAACCACCACTGCTTCCCTTGAAATCTCTGTAATGTATGTTGCGTGCAGATTGGTGTGCATAACGTAGTAGGCCACTATCTAGCACATGCTGTAAATTGTATCGAGCATCCTTGAAACGCCCAAACAACAGTTATTGTAGCAAATGCGCCTTGTCCTCCCTTGAATATCTGTAATTTTTCTTGTGCATTGCATGGTCATATTACCGCGGACTTACTCGAAATCTGTTCATAACTGTACTTTTACTATGCTGTGGATGATCGTCCATATACATAACTATGTTTAGCACCCGCTCCTTCGACAACGATTCTCATTTATTGCATTTCACTGGAGACAGTAATTGTAGCTCCCTGTTCGACAAGGGTGATGAACTGCGTAATTCAACATCTGTTTCAGTATCACTTTCATTTGTTAAGCTCGTGTCGTCATCATTGTACTCCTCATGTACACTGTCCACACAACCGAGCACACACGATACAAGATATGCCTGTGATTCATCTTACAAAAAAGCTAATATTACATCTACCATTTCTTTCTTATTCTGCAAAATCAATTTCTGACGAAATGTCCGCTTTGGCCACTGCTGTTGCCGATACAGTGCAATGTTTGCTTTGTTTTTCGTTGCCATTGCTGTGCTTGTATCAACACCACCAGTAATTAGCAGTGTTGTGAGTCACTCGTCGACTAAACAGGTCAACTACGCTCCGTAGTCTCATGCTGTGCTTGCCACTGGATACCTCCATCACGCCCCCTTTTTCCATTAGCAGTCAACATTGTGGTTGTATGGTGGACAATATGTAGGAAGTCGGATGCCGTAAACACCACTGCGATGGTAGGCAATAAAAACCTCGTCATGCTATCTGTCTGTGAAAACTCGAAATTCCAGTACCCAGTAACTCCAAAATCAAATAGAGATTTGAAACTCCATGGCTTCCTCTAATCTGTCAACAACTAGGTTTCTACTATACAGTTACACATGTATAAACTTTCTCTATCACTCTATATTATTTTTTAAGAAACGGTTTTTGCTTCACCTGCAAAAATTTAATTACACAGAGTTACGAGGGTTTCACTGTCTACCATCGATTAGCCTTACATAACCTCGTAGTCAAAGGGTTCCTTGTAAAATCGCTGTGCGCTGGCACAATTCGTTGTTCTGCATACCCAGGACCACGAAAGCAGTAGTAGAAACTACCACTTTGACAGACAACGGTATCTGAAAAGACACTGGTAAAAAGGAAAGATCTTGAAGAAAAGAAGTGCTCTTTAGTACGTCTATTTTAGATAATAACAGCGTGAAGGCTGCAACTCAACAAAAGAAGAGTGAATTTTCGCCGGGGAATGATTCTAAAATGACAGACCTTGAAGATATAGCATTTAATAAGCTATGCTGGTTCTGCAGATAGCTTCAATTTCTGATGAGGCACGTACACTGAAGAGGAAAGCGAACATTAACCTTGTGGAAATTGAAAGTTCCCCACAACACTAAATCCAAGTAGGAATGCAGTAAATTTGGTTTCAGCAGATAATCTTGTGTTTGACTTGGTGGTGTTAAAGCATAGTGCCTGGGAAGGTAAACGAAATCGATGGTGATGCATTATTAATGTTCAGTATGGGGAAGGACGAGAAATTTTGTCGACGGGTAGGCGTTCCGGAGATGGTACGTTAACACCATGTCAAAAATGTGAAAACTGAAAACCGCATTCCGAGCCAATGATCGAGCTACTTTGTTGATGAACATGAATCTGTGATTGATGCCTCCATTGTTCGTTTTGATTTTTATGTATATTTTCTTTGTGCGTGGTTTTTCACTTTATTTGACTTCTATTTTGATTCCTAACATGATCATTACTTTTTGTGCATTGCGCATTGCAATAAAAGTTTTGTAGTTAATCATTTACGTTTATTTCTCAGATTCTGTACTAACTTACCCCAGGGATATGCCTACTTGCCTGACAGAGGCGATAAGTTCGTACAGTTGCGTCATGATCATACACTCTTTTTTTTATTAATTCAGCAATACATTTTAGTTGATTGTTTCGTTATTAATTGGTATCCGAGGAGTAACATTGTCATCTGCAGCAGTGACGCAAGTAGTAAGTATTACAGGGAAAAATGCAAAAACAAAAAACAGAACTATGCCACCGAGACCCGGGCTCCGTAATGCCACACGGAAGGGAAGCGTTTGATCCAACACTTCAAGAATGGCATAACTTTGATACTGCTGGCACAGAGCTTGACAGGAAACTATGGGTTAAACTGAAGAGAGCTCGCAGTGAGCATGGAAGATGCGCAACTCTCTTTACAAATGGGATGATACAGAGTCCCCAGTTCGTGACTGTAAGGCTCCGAATCAAACAATCAAGCACATTAAAGACGAATTCCTACCAAGAGAACTGGAGCGACCCCATGAAAAGATGATGATACGGCCCTTATAGAGATCACGGACTTAGATATTGACATATAGTTAGTTTTATATGCAGTTTTGTATTTCCATATTCCTATTATATATGGTATTACTAATGTTACACGCCTGTAATTTTAAACTGCCTGTGAGCCATACTAATAACTAAGTAATAATAGCATATAAAATTTGTAGGATAAATAATGTGTACAAAAATATCCGTTTATTGTTGCAGTGAAGATAACTTTCAACAAACTAAGAAATTCTAGCAGTGACTCTACGTAAATTGTGTACAAAACATGAGTTTCGGCACAGAATCGTATATAAGAAGTTCAGTAGTCACCTACGACTTTCATCTTGCAGCAATTGGTACTTCCTCTTGACTCTCTTCCGATTTTGTGAATTAATTTGTGAAAACTTCGAATTCTACAATGTTTTTTCTTAATACAGTCGTGTTTTAACACCTAAGTATCATCTGCGGGGAGTTTCGTTACATTTTTTTGTAAAATATGTAAATTTGTAAAATATGTTGTACGAAACATTTCTTCGGATGTCTTGTACAAGCCTGATAGCTGTAAGTCGTGCAATTTATTTTGTTGGTATTGCTCAACTGAAAAAGCATTAGTGTTCAAGAACCGACTGCACGCATTGTCTAACTTTTATGCTCTATGTGGCTTGATATCATCTCATCTCCAGATTAGTTGTAAAAGTATATTTTATTATACATTGAAGTGCCAGAGAATCTTGTATAGGCATGCGTATTCAAATACACACATACGTGGACAGGCAGAATACAGCGCTGCGGTCGGCAACGGCTATATAAGACAACAAGTTGAAACTTCCCCTTTGAAGAACTGATACACAATATTTATTTTTTTTAAGCGCAACGCAATCTGACTTTCAAAAATCCCTACAAAAGAATGGCCCTGACTAACATTAAACTATACCTTTCACCAATCACTTACCTCACAAAAATCTTCGCTGCTCAAACTACTGCAATACAGCGAGCGCCACTACTGCCAGCTAAATAAAAGATTCAAACTATGGAAGGCACTAACTACTGATAGGGATAGTTAGCAAATGAAAGATATTAATAGAGAACAAACAATGTATTTACCTTGATATCATCATATATAAATATAGCAGGACAAATTTCAAAACTCCGCCATCTCTCTCCCCACATCCACCACTGCTGGCGGCTCACCTCCAACTGCGCAACGCTACGCGCTATTCACAGCCAGCTGCCTAACACTACAATGGCGAGTATTACAACAATGCAAAGCAGCCACAGACTGCACACAGCACAGCCAGTGATTTTCATACAGAGGTGGCGTTACCAATAAAAAACCTAAACAGCCTACTTACATATTTCATACAGAGGTGGCGTTACCAATAAAAAAACCTAAACAGCCTACTTACAAAGTGTGTGGCGTAGTCGTTAGATCGGTTACTGCTGCTACAATGGCAGGTTATCAAGATTGACGTGAGTTTGAACGAGCGATGGGACACAGCATCTCCGAGATAGTAATGAAGTGGGGATTTTCCCGTACGACCATTTCACGATTGTACCGTGAATATCAGGAATCCGGTAAAACATCAAATCTCCGACATCGCTGCGGCCGGAAAAAGATCCTTCAAGAAAGGGACCGACGACGAGTGAAGAGGATGGTTCAACGTGACTCAAGTGAACCCTTCCGCAGATCGATGCAGAATTTCAATGCTGCCCATCAAAAATGGTCAAAGTATGAACCATTCAACGAAACGTCATCGATGTCGGGTTTCGGATCCGGAGGTCCACTCGTGTGCCCTTGATGACTCCGCGACACAAAACTTTACGCCTCGCCTTGGCCCTTTAATACTGACATTGAACTGTTGATATCTGGTCGGACGAGTCTCGTTTCAAATTCAATAGAGCGGATGGACGTGTACGGGTATAGAGGCAGCCTCATCAATCCATGGCCACTGCGTATCAGCAGGTGACTGTTCAAGCTGTGGAGACTCTACAATGGTGTGGAGCATGTGCAGTTGGAGTGATATGGGACCCCTGATACGTCTAGATACGATTCCGTTAGGTGTCACGTGTGTAAGCATCCTGTCTGATCACCTCCATCCATTCACGTCCACTGTGCATTCCGATGGATTTGGGCAATTCCAGCGGGACACTGCGACCCCCCGAACGTCCAGAATTGCTACAGAGTAGCTCCAGGAACACTCTACTGAGTTTAAATACGGCTTTTCAGAAGAGATATCCACGAGTTCGTACTGTTACATGTCCTGCATGATTCATTGCGCCATTTCCCTCCAGCACTACTCCAGACATTAGTCGAGTCCATGCCAAGTCGTGTTGCGGCACTTCTCCATGCTCGCCGGGGCACTACACGATATTAGGCAGGTGTACCAGTTTCTTTGGCTCTTCAGCGTATTTTGTCAAAAAATAATAATTTTTACCGTACATACGTTTCCCGAGAGTAACAGCAGTGTATGTTCCGCAATTACATTCATCCGTCTTATTGTTCAAATTGCTTTTCTTTTTCCTGTGGTTTTTAGTTATACACAGCGTTTTTTCACACTAGCTCCGCTTCTGTTTCACGTGGCATAGCGTTTCTTCTTGTATAAAGCGAAACTTAGGAAAATTGTGTCGCCACACATATCGAAATACACTACCGGAAAAAATGCACCATCTTCAAGGACTGTGTTCAGTCTTACCAGGTGTAAGGTATACATACTGAGGGCATGTAGTGTTAGTGACTCATTTGTCAGGGTCGTTGGAGATCAAATGGCGAGCAGGAGGCCTATCTGTGCACTCTGTTTTGGCACTGCAGGCTGAAATGGCTCTGAGCACTGTGGGACTTAACTTCTGAGGTCATCAGTCCCCTAGAACTTAGAACTACTTAAACCTAACTAACCTAAGAACATCACACACTTCAATGCCCGAGGCAGGATTCGAACCTGTGAGCGTAGCGATCGCGCGGTTCCAGTCTGTAGCGCCTAGAACCGTTCGGCCACCGCGGCCGGCGCCTTGCAGACTGAGTTTAATGGCGAATCAGTGTTTGCAACATTCATTTGAGGGTGCAACGCTGCCTCACTGTCGATAATTTGGAAATTTGTCGTAAGGTCCTGTGGGACCAAACTGCTGAGGTCATCGGTCCCTAGGCTTTCCCACTACTTACTCTAACTTAAAGTACCTTGCGCTAAGGACAACACACACACACACACACACACACACACACACACACACACACACACACACACACACACACACACACCCATGCCCGAGGGAGGACTCGAACCTCCGACGGGGGGAGCCGCGCGAACCGTAGCAAGGCGTTTGAGACAGCGCGGCTAGCCCGCGCTGCCCCCACTATCGAGTACGTACTTTTGTCGAGCAGTTTCAGCCACTTCAACGGGGTCGCATACTGCGCCAGCGGTAAGCTGGATGTACGTACATTTCTGTACATGTTGGCCCTGCGTATCGGTTATGAGCCACTGCGTTCAGCTGTGGTCTGTGGGTCACACCCACACCAGTAGACCATGTTCTGGATGTTGTGGACTGGCAAGACAGCCAATCCGCAGTGACGGGTAGCCGAAAGGCACGCGTTAAGCTCACGCAGGATGGCGTGAGGTCTGGAACAGGTAAAGTGGTGGTGGTGGTGGTTAGTGTTTAACGTCCCGTCGACAACGAGGTCATTAGAGACGGAGCGCAAGCTCGGGTTAGGGAAGGATTGGGAAGGAAATCAGCCGTGCCCTTTCAAAGGAACCATCCCGACATTTGCCTGAAACGATTTAGGAAAATCACGGAAAACCTAAATCAGGATGGCCGGAGACGGGATTGAACCGTCGTCTTCCCGAATGCGAGTCCAGTGTGCTAACCATTGCGCCACCTCGCTCGGTACAGGTAATTATACTAGCAAGAAAAGTACGTAGCTGATGGAATACTTAACTTTAATCCATAATTGGTGAACATCGGTCTGACGGTACATGCATCACAAGATAAATAGCAATTGATAATGGCGCTTTGCTAGGTCGTAGCAAATGACGTAGCTGAAGGCTATGCTAACTATCGTCTCGGCAAATAAGAACGTAATGTGTCAGTGAACCATCGCTAGCAAAGTCGGCTATACAACTGGGGCGAGTGCTAGGAAGTCTCTCTAGACCTGCCGTGTGGCGGCGCTCGGTCTGCAATCACTGACAGTGGCGACACGCGGGTCCGACGTATACTAACGGACCGCGGCCGATTTAAAGGCTACCACCTAGCAAGTGTGGTGCCTGGCGGTGACACCACACTGGACATCCGCGTAGTGCCGATACACATAAAGGTAGACACACTGTCGATCAGCGGAAGCCGGCCAAACGTCATCCAGTGCGGAATCCGAGCCCACAATGCATGTACTACTTTGCCACGGACCGTCAGCTTGCGACAGAAATATGATTATGTGTGCCTCTCACCAAGCTGTCGCTGACATCAGAACACTGCTGAGCGTGACTACTCTGGTAGTGGAATTTACTGGAGAGTGGAATGGCGTCTAATTATCTTCAGTGAAGGCTTGACGAGAGTAGGTTCTGTGTGGATGCGAGTAGTGGAAGTAAACGTGTATGTGGTACAATTGATGGCCTGCCTATTGGAGAGTACATTCGCTCAAGACACACAGATCCCATAACATTCTTCATAGTGTATGGTGGTGGGGTGAGGAAGGGGGAGGCGGGTGGGGGGAAATGTATCATTTACAAGTCACGGTCACATTTGGTATAGCTGCAGAGTAAACTAGTCAGTGGGCAGGAAGGTGATGTGCTTTTTCAGCAGGACAATGCACGTCCACATGCGGTTGCAGCGACGCATCGTGCACTTCTTTGTGTAAAATTGCACTCGATAGTGAGGTGAGGGGAGATCTCTCCAGATGAACGGCAGGAACTTACTTCTTGTCCAGACCCTGCAAAAACCACTGCCGAATTGCAATAGAAGGCCCACGATGCTTTGAACAATCTGTCAAAGGATGTGATCCGGCACCTACATGATCGGTTGCATGAGAGAATAC
Organism: Schistocerca americana; assembly: GCF_021461395.2. Classification (NCBI taxonomy): domain Eukaryota; kingdom Metazoa; phylum Arthropoda; class Insecta; order Orthoptera; family Acrididae; genus Schistocerca; species Schistocerca americana. Next base: position 1,106,608,702 of record NC_060120.1, read on the forward strand.
GCGCCTATATTGTCGACAGAGAGGACTACACGGTGTGTTGCAGCGTTCCTTTGGGCACCATTTACAGTGTGTTTCATGTGGTCTGAATTTCTTATGATATGCTTCTAGAATGTTGAACTACTAGACATCCATCTTTTTCAATGAAATGATCTTGGTACTAGAGGACGCTGCATTTTTTTCCGGCGTTGTTATGTTACGTTTCTGCGGTTGCCACTCTTTTATAGTATCATTTTGTCTAGAGTGGGGTTAAATGTGAAATATTGGCGGGAGAATGCGAGGTGGAGGAACTGGGGGAAAACATGTGCGTGTGTTGTGTTGTGTGTGTGTGTGTGTGTGTATGTGTGTGTGTGTGTGTGTCTCAAACAGTGATGTGACTTTCACCCCTTGCATTACCGATCTCTTTTATTGGGAAGTTCTCCTCTGTTGTGACATTTTGATAGAGACTATTTTTTTTCTGGGGACTTTCAAATCAGTCTATAGGAGAAGCACAGTGTCTTCCAGGACACAGAGTCAAAAAAATGGATCTAATTTTTTGAGGACATACGTCGTCGTTGTAGGACAATACAGTTTAAGCGACTTTTTTTCGAATTTTCAAGTTTTTGTCAGTTGGCATACCTGACTCAGTGCACCTCCTGTTGTCCGAAGAACGACGAATTTTCAAATCTTTGCCATGAAAATGAAGTTGAAAGAATACCACACAACTCACAAAAGGTAAAATAATCTCGTATATTCCGAGTAACGACAGAGAATGAAATACCGCGTAACTGGAGCGTCTAAAGATCCCCGAGGTTGTTCCCGGACAGTGGTGGTGTCTGCAATGTCGATACAACAACAAAAGACTGTAGCGAAATACTCGTACAAGAAGACCTGCCTTAGGTGTCCATTCACCCAACTGAAGGCTTGACTCAAGGACTGCTTTCCAATACAGAGATACGTAACAAGCAATAACAATGTCATGGTTGTTATTATTATTGATTATAATGATTATGTCCTCCGAGATGTGGTCCGTCAGTACAACTAAACACAAACTGCGAGATGGCGCAGCGGTTAGCACATTGGACTCGCGACCGCGCGGACGACGATTCAAACACTCGTGAAGCCATCCTTATTTAGGTTTCCCGTGATTTCCCCTAAATCGCTTCAGGTAAATTCTGGGATGGTTCCTTTCTTCCCCATCCTTTCCTAGTGCAATAGGACCGAATATGATGCTGTTTGGTCCCTCCCCGGCGGGAGGCCATACGTATTTCACTTCCTTTTATCTAAGAAGCATCCTCAGTCTTACGTATTACATGCATACGTGTAACAGGTTGTTTACAGTTTTATTACTACATCCCAGGCCTTCACTGCCTTTTGTTAGGTAAGAAACGGGCACTTGTTTCTCAAGGTTAAATTGCTATTTGGTTCTAATTTCGATTTTTTTTGAGATCTCATTAGCGGACATGTATCGCCTTGGAAAGATACCTCGTTTTCGTGCATAATCCAGGAACTCAGATTTCTCGGCTTTGCGAGCACATTTCTTCAAAATACTTTACTATTAATATGTTTTTTTTTTCAAATGTGTGGTGGTTATGTGTGACTGTTCTTATAGTGCTTCAACCGATGCCAACTGTCGCTGGGTGTTTTTCGCTCCTTTTTGTGGAAGTAATTTTCGCATTCTTTGTCTGTCATGTATGTGAGTTCTTGAGTGTGTTTGGGGATGCTCTGAACAAAAGGGTGAAATGAGTGAAGGAAATTGGATTTTTTTTTAAATTTACATGTGGAAGTGTCAGTGAGGGGTGATTGACTGCATTTAACAATATGCCACACAAGTGAAGACATAACAAAATATAATCGCGAACCATATTTAGGATTTCGAACTTACAACATAATTTTGCCTGGAATGCCCCATGTTCTGAGTAGGACAAATAGCCAGATACTGCCGCACCAGGCTGCAACGGGCTGATTTTACGGATATAGTGAAGCAGGGTATACAACCCGTCGATTTTGACCAATGATGTCAGATTTTTGCCAGAGAGCATTTATTACACGGATGGAAGAGCTGACAAGAATGTTCGGAAACAAAGGAATACGAGTGACGAAACATATCGTTGACATATATATAAAGGCCAGTAGTATTTTCACGTAAAGGATATCGCGTGTTTGTAGCGTATTATTTCTCTGGAAAATGAAAGGGAAATAACGGATGGAAAATATTGGTAGCGTAGAATACATCACGTCACATATGTATGAGTTGTATCTCGAACATCATTCTAACTGTATTGCTTAAGTTTGGCGTACGTCGATTTCTTCGTTTTCACTAGCATTAGTGTCCCGTCGTTGAGTTTAACTATGTATCCCCTGCTTCACTAATCCCTAAATGAAGCACGGGATACAAATTTTACATGTGTTGTTTGTTTCGCCTCCGCTATCACTAAAAGTCTGCTCTTACGTAGATATTAGTACTACCGATGGCAGAACGACCTACGTACGTAATATTTGTATACCATACTTCCGTTGACCTCTATATATGTACACTGTTAACGAAAACGTGGAAATGAACGTACCTTAAATTTGCAATCTGTACCTCAGTTGAACTACACGAAGAGGCAATAAGACGACACATATACAGTTTGCATGGGGTACAGTCTTTTTTTCGCCTTCGATGCTAATAGTATCCCATTCTTTCCTTGAACTATACAGCAATTCGCAACATTTGTATCCTGCTCTCCAGTTGATATATATTGGTAAATCTCATCAATGTTACATATGTCGTTCTTTTCGAATACGCAGTGTCAGTCTAAATGTCAACTGAAGGACGGGATACAAATTTCAATTGGGTCGGCCATTCCGTCTTCAATAATGCTAGTACAGATTCGAGAAAATCGTACTGATACAAGCGCTGGGAATCGAAAGAAGAACGACAGCTGCGAAATTTCTATTACGTACTGGACTACACGAAAACATACGTATTTGTGTAATACAACAATGAAATACGTCAAAATAGTCAAATGCAGTAAAAGAAGAAAATGTAAAAGTGAACTTACCAGACGGGAACTTCCTAAAATAATCGAAGCTCGCCTAGAAAGACATCAACAAAAATCACATACACACATTCACAACAAACACAACTTTACGGAAACACACACACACACACACACACACACACACACACACACACACACATACACACACACACACACACACGCGAGCGCGCGCGAGCGCTCGTACACGCACAGACAACCATTCACCCCACCCCGCCCCCCATCCTAATGTGAAATCAGCTAACATATTTCGGACGGTAAATTTGCCCAACATGTTTAATAAACCATTTAAACGGGCAATATGTTCGGGGAATACTATGTCTCCATGAATACTCGTCTAGGTGACTTTGAAGTGTAGAAATCTGGAGTTTCCCTTTCCCTGCAAGAGATTTCACAGATGACCAATAACCCTCTATGCTATTTGTGCAAGCCCCTGTGGATAATGATCTAAAACCAATATTGTGATTTACTACAAGGTGCCGATAACCGCTTTCCCCTAAATCCCTATATGAAGAAAACCCGTCTGAAATTACAATGGAACCTCTGCAACGTGGTCTTCAATTAAGCTGACCAAAACTTTCTTCCTTCGATTGGATACTACTTTGAACACTACACCGTCACACTACTGACCTGAAACTACTGCCCCCAAACCCATAATCCCACCGGAGGTTCCCCCTGTTGTACTTACTTTTGCCAAAATGTGATTCGTCAGTTTCGATCATAATACCCAGCCCCTCCAACGGCCACCTATATTTCATGTACTTCCCACACACTTCCCTACAAAAATAATACCAATCCACAACTGTACGCCTACTCACACGACATTCATGCACACACAACAACACAGGATATTTCAAACACAAACAGTAAGAGATTTTCATAACGTCTCTCAAGGCGAGCTTAGATTTTACGAACCACGTCCCTCTTCTAATGGATAGCCACAACCTATCTCTGATGTAACGCCATACAAATAAGTCGTGAGTACGGCGACGAGATACGCTTGTTAGGCGCATATGTTCGCCGCACTCACGACGTCAAACATACTCAGCAATGAGACCACACGTTTGCAAAAAACACATCGTAGCCAACATGTCTTCGCCCATAGCCTCTCGTAAATCATCAAGGTTCATTGCAACAGATAAACTCATACCTACAAACGAAAATGAGATACTAAAAATTGTTCTAAAATAAGAAACTAATAGTCCAAATTATCTCAGTATCACTACGAATAAAATTAAGTACCGAATGAATTAGAAACAACCAATTAATTTAATCAATGCACACGAAGGATATTTTCAGCAATATGAAGCGATCTCTTTTAAAACTACATTCAATTATTTTAATGTACAATGATAACACTTATCCGGAACACAGAACTGTTTTATTATCTATGGTTCGAAGTGAAGACATTACTATCTATGAGTAATGTATGACGTAATTGGTTGTATCCCCTGCTTCACTAAACCCGATTTGACATACGTTATTGTATTGTACATATACTGCCACTGTCGTTTAGAGTCCTGAAAAAACATCAATAAGCCATGTACGTATTTTTATCTCTGTATTTTTCTTCTCTGATAACATTGACTGTCTTAAATTGTAACGACCTCGTGTGTGCAGATGACTGTAACGCATTATGCAAATTCAGTATTGATATCTACTGTGTAACGTTATTTCCAGGTATGTACGTAATTTCGCTGTGATTTTAGGAGCTTTGGATAATTAACATCTGAGACAGTTAAGGAGCGATGGTGGGTTACGCGGAGTGGCAACTGTGTGTGGAGATGAATACCACGAGTAAACCTCGCTGTCCTCAATAGAGGCAATAAGCTGTGCATTGTCTGGTTGGGTATGCTGGGATAAATTCTAGTGTCCGATACCACTCGTCGGCTTTGCCCAATGACGTCATACGTAAGGCAAAGATACTGCAATGGACCATCTATGAATGGAACGGATCACTTTCTTAAACAAACGAATGTAGCATGCCATAAAATAATAATTTAACGTTACTATTATTTCCGCGCGAATTTCATTTAAACGAGTTGAAGATGACTGAAATAAATAAGAACACGAGAGCAATTACGAGTGCATATATTAAATTTTCAACACGTTATAAAGGCACATTTGCATGCCGAGCGTGAGTTTCCTCGGAAACGCGAAATATTAATTAAATAAATAATCAGTGACAAATAAATAAAGCCTATGGCACACAACTGCAGCGCTGTGTCGCTGATAAAACAAAAGCACAATTACGTTACTCTTATGTTTGATTAAGAAAGAAAGAGCTCTGGTAGAAGTGGTGCGAGAAGCACGTATTTTATTTTATTGTCTGGCACACCGCCATATTTCATGTTATAGAAGAATACTGCGAGTTGCAACCACACTAGGCACTCGATTCTGTAAAGAATTTATATTTATAAAAGTAAGTAGGATTATGAACTGTAGGCTTATTCATTGAATATATCTGATTTAACTAACTGTGTAACTTTTTTATGTTTAGTAGACAATCACCTCTGTACGACGTATTGGCATGGCTGGCAAATTATTGTAATATTGAGATTTAGATTATGAGTCCGCACCTACCGCAGCAGTCTTTGGAAACGATTTAATTACGAAGTCCGATTATTCAGTTTTATTTCACGGTCAACTACGAGTAACATTGCCTTTACGAAAAAGCCATTGTCAAGCGTCTGATACCGAATAATTAAACGTCCACGTTCCAGATAAGCAAATACAATTGCAATCACAATCACCATCATACAGATAGAATAATCAATATCTAAATAACAATATATTTTTAATTTATTTATTTTATTTATTTTATATTGGCGACTGCGTGTCGGACTTGTTATTTTGTCATTTGTTACATTGTTCTCTTTGTTTCATGTAAAAAATCAACTTTCTGGACCTGGACGTCAATGTATGAGAGATAACAAAATCTGAAGATATTTTCCAATTCTGAAATTTTGCGGGAAGACGCAATGAAACTTCCAGCAAAATAAGGTAAGACGCAGCATCTTTGCATTGGTAGGCTTGACCAGACGTATAATTCAGTGTATTAGCTTTTCAGTAAATTCTGTAGTGTTTCTTTTCTGCATAACAGTTTCAGTGATAAATTTCATTCTCAGTACTTTTCCCTAAACAATAACGTATGCAACAATACCAATACACGAGTGTACAATATGGCCGACTTCTGTACGATATCATGTAACATGGCTAGCAGCCATTACCAATAATCTCAAATTCAGTTTATATTTTTAAATTAACAGACAGCCATTGTTGCTACGAGCGATTCATGCTCAACTACATTTTATTTTAAAATCAGTGTCAAAAATTTTCTTGAAACATATATCACGTGTGGCATGGTAATAACTAGAAAACAATACGCAAAAATGGAACAGCAAGGACGTACTATTCAGACGCAATCCGACTCGATCCGACTCGGACGTGAGACAAGTGTTAGAAAATGACTTTACGACAGCAACCGGTAGTGACGATTCATCAAACATTGACGCAAGTGTTGACGAAAATTTTGACGATAGGTCGTCCACTACAAAAATTTCAAAATCTCAATCAGAGCCCATGTTAATGCATGACGTCACGTCTAATGACGCGGCGGGGGCAGAGACCTTGCAAACGGTAAACATTGCCGACATGTTAGAAATGCTAATGAAACAAAACGCCGAAAACATGGCAACCTTAAAGGCACAATTAGAGACACAAAATGAACAGTTAAAAACACAAAATGACGAAATCAAATCTGATCTCATAGCAATCAAGATAGGTAATGACACTTTATGTAAGCGTGTGGAACTTATGGATGCCACACTGACCAAACAGATGACCGAACTCAGTACTAAATTTTCCCAGCACAATACGAGACAAGAAAAGACTACAACTGACGTAGCACTTTTACAGACACAAGTAAAAAACCTTAATGTCCCGTGTGAAGTTCTTACTGAACAAATTCAAACATATCCTTCAGTACATGACAATCTTGAAAAACGAATTACTGACGTACAGAATAAATTTGACAATGTTGAACAACACCTGACTGACATCTTACAATCAGATGCCACAGCTCATTTTCAAAATATTAATAAAGAATTTCATGATTGGGTTGAGAACAAAGACAAACATTTTGATAGATGCTTACGTGAAAATTTACCAACAATTGTGCACGACTCCGTAGCGCAATACATTACTAATAACAAACAGCTGATCAGTGACGCAGTACAATCCGTCACTGCACCCATGAGACAATTCACCGATCAACTACAGTCTGAATGTAACGAAAATATCAGTCAAAATGTACAGTTCAGAAACCAATATACATTCGAGTATGATACACACATTCCGCACACGACAAATACACAAGAACAAAACACACCACGACTACAACACATACCACGATGTGGAAACACAAACACAAGCTATTATCATGGTAAACCACAGCAACATTATCGTAATTACTCGCCAGATGAACATACCAGTAATTACAGTGGAATAAATCCATATCACAATGCGAAGGAAGATGAAAGCTTAATGAAACACAGGCAATTTCAGATTTTTATCCCAGAAAAACGAACCATTCATCCGGTGATTTTTCTTAAATCTTTCAGTAACGCATTTCCGCGCACTTGGAGTGACCGGAAAAAGATTTCATATATTGTCGGTTACATCCAAGGCGATGCAGCTGTCTGGGCATACAGTCAAGCTGACGTATGTACCACGTTCAGTGAGTTTGAGCGTGCTTTTCTGAACAAATTCTGGTCGCAATCCGTCCAGGAGCGACTCAGAAGACAAATTTTAGAACCTGAAACTTTTAACAGTAAAAATGGTAACTTACGCAGATATTTTGAAAAATACTTGAACATGGGACACTTTTTAGACGAACCAGTCGCAACGCGTGATATCCTCCGAGCGTTGAAGGCCAAATTGCCTTTCAACATTAAGGAAGAACTTCTACATATCCCGGATGACGATTCAGATTATTTTTTAACAGCTTTAGATTCGGTTGACATGTTACTTGAAGATCAGCGCTTCGCGCGGCAAAACAGCAGCCACAATGTTTACACTAGTGGTATGCAAAACATGCAGGCTTGCCAACACAATTCTGGCGCACCCACAGTTGGATACGCGGTACAACAAAAACAGCAAACTCACATGCCGTCTCAATACGGAAATCAAAATCAACACGCGTATTCCAATACAAACAATAGTTACAACAGTAATAACATTTCATGCGGCAATCCATACAAAAGGCACCGCGGTAATAACTACAACGGTAACAACGGATACAAAGGTAATAACAAAAACACAAACAGAAATAGAAATAATAGTAACTACGAGCCAAGACAGCATCAAGGTTGGACTCGTAACGATCAGTACTTTCATTCAAACTCTGCTTTACCACAGCAGCCACCAGGTCAAAATTGGAGCATACCTTACGACCGACAGGTAAGTTATAATGCGCAACAGCAACAACAACAGCAAAAGTTTGGAGATCATAATAGGCAATATCCGAATGTGAATATAATAGAAATGACACCTGATGCACAACCTCAATCTGTGTCAGTACCTAGTACAAATGATAATCCAACAAACTAGAAACAGTCACTACTTTGCCCCAGGTCGTGGCTGAAGAATTCTTGGGGGGCGACTTCAATGTTAATCAGTTATTTGACACCACACTTGAACAACAGAATAATGATATGCCGAGTAATTCTAAACAAAAACTACCTGTTTTATTTATAAGATACAACCACAATAACAATATATCAGATGAACTGTTACAAGACAGTACACAATGTCGTTTAAACACAAATGAAATTGTTTTAGCATCTACTACTGGTGTAGTAGGTGGGATTCCAACTACTATTATCCTAGATACAGGTGCAGCTGTGAGCGTTTTGTCTTTTAATTTCTATAAAAAGATGTGTGAATTGGAACCTGTGCCTGAGTTTCCTGCCCAAAACTGTAAAATAACTACTGCACTAGGTAATAAGTCATGTAGGGTTACGAAGCAAGTTTTTGTAAACGTTAAAATAGGTAATGGAACCGTACAATGGCCATTCCTGGTTGTACAAAACCTTGTGACAAATTGCATATTAGGAATAGATATTATGAGCGAGAAGGACTGCATTATAGACTTCTCCAAAGGTAAATGTATTTTAAATGATAAAGGCAGTGTAATTATTATTGATTTGGACAGGAGAACTCTAAAGCATGACAAACACTGTACAGGGTACAAGGTTCAGTTAGTACTTGACAATGACATTCAAGACATGCAAACACACTCATCTGACACAGAGCTAATGGACTTGAAAACATTGCTTGATCATAAGATAAGTGAAGCTACAGCTCTCAGTGTACATGAACGTATAAAACTACAGGAAGTGTTATCCAAATATTTACAAGTTTTTACCAAACGATTAGGTGGTATCAACACGTATGTGTACAAGATTGAAGTTAAGCCTCACAAGATCTTCTACCATAAGACATATAACGTACCGTTATCTCAACGACCTGCTGTGTGGCAAGAATTAAAACAAATGTTAGACTGGAAGGTCATTGAACCATCCACCTCACCTTATTGTAGTCCTCTACTTGTTGTCAAAAAAATCAAATGGAAGTATTAGGTTAGTGTTAGACGCACGAGCTATTAATGAAATAATTTTACCGGTTCACACAAAACCTGAAAATTTAGAAGAGCAATTACAGAAATTTCTAGATGCAAAATATTTTTCCACAATAGATCTCGCTAATTCGTTTTGGCAGGTGGGTATCACTCCTGATTCTCGGAAGTATACTGCATTTATGTTCGGGGGGCGAACGTATCAGTTTTGTGTTCTACCCTTCGGACTGAATGTCAGCTCTGGGGTATTCATTACAGCCCTGGATACCGTGCTTGGCGACGATTTAGTTGAGACAGTCACACACTATGTAGATGATATACTGATAGCTACACAATCTTGGAATGAACACGTTGACACTCTTCAAAGAATTTTAGAAAAATTTGCACAAGCTGGAGTCACAGCCAACCTAAGAAAATCAAAATTTGGTTGCAGTGAGATAAAGTATTTAGGACATATCATTAATTCACAGGGCATACGTCCGGATCCCAGTAAATTAAATGCTATCAGAAACTTTCCTAGCCCTCGAACTAAAAAGCAGTTAAAATCATTCCTTGGGCTATGTTCATTTTTCAGACGTTTTTTTGCCACAACCACTTTTGAGCAGTAAACATCTGCTAAATCTACTCAGAAAGAATCAAGTTTGGATCTGGTCGGAACAGTGCCAGAATGACTTTAATACAATTAAACATGCTTTAGTGAATGCTAACATATTGAGCCATCCAGATTTCAATTTAGATTTTTGTATGACTTGTGACGCTTCACGTACTGGCTTGGGCTGTTGCTTATTTCAAGTTGTAAAGAATAAAGAGGAGGAACAGATAAGAATTATTGGGTTTGCGAGTCGCACTCTAACTGAATGTGAGCGTACATAATCCACTACTGAGTTAGAAACACTTTCCATAGTATGGGCATTCAAGAAATTCAATTATTATTTATTTGGAAAACATACGGTAATTTACACCGATCACCAGGCCCTGACATTTTTGTTAACTTGTAAACTTGTACATCCTAGACTATCACGATGGGCAGTTACACTTCAGAACTACTCTTTTGAAATTAAGTACATAAGAGGTAAGGACAACACCATTGCAGACACTTTGTCTAGACTTCCACAAGGTATGAATGATACCAACAGTGACTTAGAAAATATAAATGACTACAGGATTCTCTTAATGCAAGACAAGCAGTATCACCAATATTATATTGATATGTGCAGAAACATGGCTGAATTACAAAAATCTGATCCTCACTGGTATAAGATAATAACATTACTGGTAGAAAAACACAATCATCCTTTGACTAAGTATTACAAGTTACACAATGATGTGTTATTTTACCGCCGACATCCAAATGCTACTAACTGGTGTGTATGCATTCCCAAAGAGTCTGAACGTAATCTAATTTGGCGCACACACTTAGTTTGGGGTCATTATGGGACGAAAAAGTGTTTGGCAAAGCTCAGTACATACTGTTATTTTAGCAATATGAGAAGAAAAATTTACAGGGAACTGAAAACATGTGTCATATGTCAAAAATCAAAACCTCAGAATTTATCCACAAAAACAGATTTACATTCTATTTTACCTAGTAAACCCCTGGAAATTCTGTGTACTGACATCAGTGGACCGCATCCAGCAAGCTCTGGAGGCGTCAAATATATCTTAGCTTTTTACGATATATTTTCTAAACATGTAAAACTTTATGCTTTAAAATCCGCCACTGCAAATGCTATAATACGAAGATTCTCAAGTGATTACCTGACGCACGTGGGAAAACCTAAAGCAATTCTATCAGATAATGCAGCATACTACTCTGGGTACAAATGGAGAAATTTCTTGAAGGACAATAACATCAAAAGTATATTTATTTCGAGGTTTAGTCCACAGTGTAACGCGACTGAGAGACTTTTCCGAGAATTAAACCGATTCATGAGGACCTATATTTCATCAAAACATACTAATTGGGTGTCCTACCTAAGTCTTTTCGAAGACGTACACAATAACTTAAATATTTACGATACGAATTACACACCTAACGAGATCATGTTCAATTGCAAACAGAACGATCGGTGGATAGAACCATTACCTAAGTTGTCAGACAAGGAAATCACACCTGAACAGAAAATAAAAGAAGTATTGACTACATTGACAGCTCACGCACAAATACGAAACAAACATCACAGAAACATAATAAAAAGAAAACAAAAATTCGAGGTAGGAATGCTTGTACTACTTCGTACTCATCATAAATCTGTAGCACTCAAACGACGCAACGCTAAGTGGCGTCTGCTATATGAAGGACCTTATATAATTGTTAACATACCGCATCCTGGTGCGTATCTGTTACAACATCCTAGAACTAACAAAATTATTGGGCTATACGCACAGCGAGATCTTAGAGCATTTCATGCTGAATTATGTCAAAGTCATACCCAGCAAAATATTGCTAAGCAACTCGAAAAACTCTGTTGTTACAACACAGATAATAAGTAGTATAGAAATTTTCATTTCAGCGGTTCCAGTGACGCAGTTGAAGACAGAAGAACTCTTCTTTCAGCGCGCGCCTCCACCTGAAAGACGGAATATTAAAGTAAAATTTATGATTACGTAGCAGTGGATGACATATTAATTTTTCACGGAACTGAAGGTACCACTGACTTGGTGTGACACCTGACGAACTGACAGACGTCATCTGTGAAGCGATCTTTTACTTTGAGAAATAGATTAGACGCACATCTCTCAACACGAAAAGCATCTATCAGTAGTCAAGGCCACACAGACACTCTACACACACGCACAAAACGCGAGGAATCGAACATTTTCTCTCTCTTACTATTTTGAATATTTATTGAGTAGTGAAAACGCCTGGTCTTGCCTACTGATGTAATGAATGTTGTGTCTAACCCATCTTAATTACAGATGACATCACAAAAAACATCGATAATATCCCAGCAAAACCGCTAAAGAGGATGTAAATATCTGCAATTCATGTAATCAATGTGACACAATGTAATAACCTATAGCGATGTAATGATGATGTAAACATGTTTATGTGCAACTATATTATGTTTATGCTAAGAAAATATGTGACGTGTGTATGTATAATTACTTATTTTTTTAACTGATGTATAGTGTAACTGTTACTATGTAAAAATTTGAACAAAACGAGTGCCAAAAAGACATTGCATAGTGAACCACTGTTCACGGACATTAAGGAACATTACTAACTCTGCAACTACGCGGAAACCTATGTGAAAGAAACTGTTAATGCCATTCATTATGCAGCGTATCTATGTGAACGCGATGAACGATTTCCTTGATTAATAACTACGAACATTTAGGTGAGCTATATTCAGCAAAAAAAAACTGAAAATGTGAAGTGCATAATTCGTGCATCGTCTAGTGATATTACTACAGTACCCAACTTCAAGATGTTAACTGCATTAAATGGACACAAAGTGCCTGTCCAGAAAACAACACGACGGGTGGAAGAATTTTGGTTGGAACTTCAGGGAATGAAATGTTCTCGAAATGTGACGGACACTCTTACCTGGACTGTCCAAGGATCGACGCCAGCTATGTGCCGTCCGAGGTTCTGCAACCAAGCTTCCACGGAATGTAAAAAACGAACTGCACGTGGACCAATTACTCGACGGGTCACGTCTGATCTGTAATAAGCAATGCTTTTAGTCACAACGAACTGCATCACTACGACTATAATGGAAATGAGAAATGGACACGCTTATGTATTAATCACGTTGTTATACAACGATGTTACTGTGATCAAAAAACTTTACCACGACGATACTAACCTGTAAAAAATTATTGTGCAGCGGATGAATATGAACTGTAATAACGACACAATGTGTATAGGTCAACGCACCTGAAAAATACGGACATTTTTCTTTGAAGTATTTCAAAACAATACTATGTAACTAAGAACATTCAACAATCTAAGTTGTATTGTGTTACAACAAATATTGTAAATTTAAAACTAAGTTACCTGTCATAGAATGTAGTCTTCATATGTAATCTTGGTTGAATATTTTCTTTGTGCAACGACTGAAAAACGCGCGCACACGAACAATATGATCTGCAATACTGTGCCGCGTGATCTAACTGTACGATATAACGGCAGTGCTGCAGTTACACAGACGCTTCTGCGCATGCGCGTACTCTATCTGCCAACATAAGAACTTTTACGGCACTCCCGCGTCATTCAAATTTTGTATATAATGTGTATAATGTGTAATGTAAGTCATGTAAATAGTTGTAGATAACTTAGATTTTCTTGTGCCTTTAGGTGAATTGCTCGCCTGCAGGTGTGTCCTTTCGCCTCGCAATTCAGGGGGCAATATAAAGGCACATTTGCATGCCGAGCGTGAGTTTCCTCGGAAACGCGAAATATTAATTAAATAAATAATCAGTGACAAATAAATAAAGCCTATGGCACACAACTGCAGCGCTGTGTCGCTGATAAAACAAAAGCACAATTACGTTACTCTTATGTTTGATTAAGAAAGAGAGAGCTCTGGTAGAAGTGGTGCGAGAAGCACGTATTTTATTTTATTGTCTGGCACACCGCCATATATCATGTTATAGAAGAATACTGCGAGTTGCAACTACACTAGGCACTCGATTCTGTAAAGAATTTATATTTATAAAAGTAAGTAGGATTATGAACTGTAGGCTTATTCATTGAATATATCTGATTTAACTAACTGTGTAACTTTTTTATGTTTAGTAGACAATCACCTCTGTACGACGTATTGGCATGGCTGGCAAATTATTGTAATATTGAGATTTAGATTATGAGTCCGCACCTACCGCAGCAGTCTTTGGAAACGATTTAATTACGAAGTCCGATTATTCAGTTTTATTTCACGGTCAACTACGAGTAACATTGCCTTTACGAAAAAGCCATTGTCAAGCGTCTGATACCGAATAATTAAACGTCCACGTTCCAGATAAGCAAATACAATTGCAATCACAATCACCATCATACAGATAGAATAATTAACATATTTAAAATAAAATTTTGATTCATTTTATTTATTTTATAACGTACTGCAAAAACGATCTAAATAATGAACCGTCGAATAGTTGGGATCGGTGACTAGAAGCAAATTATGTAGGGGGTCATTTCTAGTTACCGATTCCAATATTACTGTTTGTTGCGCAAAAATCTTATATCAGAAACGTGCTTAAAAATTATCTTATTAGTGAACTACAGAGCACGACAAGACTTTCAAAAGATGAACATCTTTACACACATTACTGCACACGCAAAGAAATAAAACGCAAAATTTGACCAAACCTTGCAACCGATAACTATATTACCTACACGAAAGGCACACCAGCTACAGTAGCTCCAAATAACGCTCAGTAAAACTGATACATCAGGAGTTACAGTAAAAATTGGAGAAGCGTAGCAGAAACATCGAAAAGGAAAACATAAAAGTGGCTACAGAAAAAGAAACTTACCGCACATGAACTTCCAAAGGAATCAAAGATCGAGGCTGACAAGAACGAAATAAGGGCATAACAAGAAATAATATGTTAGAAGGTCAATCTGTAACGAAAGAAGCTAAATCCAGAATAAATAATAAGAAACACAAATTGCCAGGCACGAATGAGTTACCTCCCAAATCAGTGCTGCCCTACCACCCGCCGTCAATCAGACGCAAAATTTTAAAATAGTAAAGAAAATGCAACCACGAGTCAATAACATAAACCCTTCGGTAACGGCACAGCAATACCCCTCGGCCCACCATTGTAAACAGAAAATATGAAAACGACAGAAAAACCTCCCTCCAGAGACCAAAAAAGTAGCACTGGCACAATACAGTAACATAAAAAAACGCAACGTAAAACAAGAAAAAGGTATCAGACCCACGAACACCTAACTAACAAAACGAGGGTTGTACATTTTGCTGACTACTTTCGTAAATGCAAGAAATAATAATAACCTCTAGTAATACTTTTCCTCCAACAGTATTCATCTAAATGGCCTTGCAAACACAGAAATTCTTCTCTTCCCCCTACCCCCCCAACCGACAACAGATTTTACAGCCCACCAATACCCCTCGATAGTATGAGTACATGCCCCCGTTTTATAACCTTTAAACTGTTAATTGTGATTCACGACCAAATGATGATAACCCCTTTCACCCAACCCTTTGTACGAAGCAAGCCCATCGAACCTAACTACAGAACATTGTTCCACATATTCTTCTATTAAAGATGTGAAGACTGCGTCCGATTTGGTACAATCCTAAATACAACATCAGCACAACCTCCTCCAGAAACTACTACTCCATAAATCCAAAGCCCAACAACCTCGTGCCCCCTTACGTACTTTATCTTTCCAAAATGTCACTCGTCTACTTCAACTAAAATCGCATCCCCCCCCCCCTCCCCGCCCTCAATGACACCCTATTCTACAAAACGAGAACCAGTCGACTACAGTGCAACACAAAACCCCTATTTCGTGCATAACAGATTTGCAAGAATATTCATAGAAAAAACAGTAGGTTAGCATGATAATTACTTTTAAATTCAGCCTCGATATTTCGAACCACGTCCCCTTGCGTATGGATCTCCATATGTTACTTTTTCTGCACCTCCACATGAATTCGTCGGAAGTTCGTGATGACGCAACCTTCGTGAGAGCTATTTAATTTCCACAGACACTGCACTTGCAAAATTCGGCAATGACGCCCAATGATTGCAAATATTTTATAGTTGATTTACGGTCACTCATTTTCTGAAGCAGAATTTTCGCAGTAAACGCAACTGACCCATCCATAACGAACAGGGTCAGAAATCAAGACTTTTTAAATCACGACTACTTATAAATCACGACTACTTTCATTAACAAAAGATTCCGAAAACAAATTACGAGATGAAAACAAAACAATCTACATAGAATTTTTAATATACGTACGTATGGAGGAAATCCAGAGATATCATTAACATTCATCGACAGCAATCTGCCGCACAAACAAAATAACAGCACACATTACGTCATTGGTGAAAGCCGATGGGTGGCATCGGACACTAGAACTGATCTGAGAACTCAACCGGAATCTATGTGTGTACCGGGCTTAAGAACAGTTTAATTTTGGTGACCGGCAAATAAACGGGTGGACTGCACGTGAGGGTTGATATTGAACAAGCCGTCAATTCTTGCTTCTGAAAATTCACGTTCTTAATATTAAGTTAACCGACCAACCCCGTTCCGTTTCGATTACAGAAACACGGAAAGTTTATTGCCGTTTATTTTGATGGACCAGCGATCAACGACTAACGGGTCATCGGTATCAGAGATACTACGCCAGCCTCTTAGGCAGGAAGCTGCAGCACGCACATCTCTGCAATCACACTGTCGACTGACAACCGACATTCCATTGCTGAAGGCATATATCACTAAATTACGTTACAACCATTCAGGTCAGTGTTAGATTTACCTTTCATTTCTCCTCCAGTAACACCTTACATTAAAACTGCATATGCGCTGTTAAGGGGTATTTCAGAGCCAAAACTTTTCGTAGTTGTCACATGACAAAGTTTGTTCACGTAATGGTTATGCAGAGGACACTGGTTCTCTGTTACTTTGTCAATTCGTGGTAATGCCAACACTGGGTATAAAGATAGTGCTCGTGAAGAAATACAGGCATTTATAATCACTTAGCAACGACTTGAAGTCGAAACTATCCACAGCTACTTCATTTCAAGCCAGTTCACCACTCATTCCTCAGTGATGACATTAACTTTATTCCATTCAGGTATTGTTTACTTGTTTGTTGATTGCATTGCTTAATGAATAAAGTTTCTCACTAAGGACGTTCTGAATACTAACAGATCAAATTTGCTACCAGATTATCCAGTACACGTCAATTTACCAGCTTAGTGAAGGATATTTTCGTATATCAAAGTATCCGTATGTCCACCTTCATTAACAAACAGTAATGCGAAGTTAATTATTACGACAGTAGCACCTACACTAATAATATTTGTGCATTTTTCATCTGTTTACGTGTGTCACTTATGGGTATTTAACTAGCCTGTGAAAGAAGTGTACTTGTGAGCCGTATCAGCGGACTCAATCAACTTACTTAGCGATTTATACTATCTACTACAAAATATCAGACACATATTAGTTCAAAGTAGAAACACTCTGATTACGGTTGGATTAAATCGACAGGTGCATGGTGCTTCAATCGCCACGTTTTAGGAGGTGTTTTGGTGAACGTTTCGCCACAGAAACTCCACGAGTTACGAGCTGTAAAATGCATTCAGACATTACAAACGAATTGACTATGTGGAGGAAGGTATGAGCTGCATTTTTACTTGTACGCCACTGTGGAAATCATTATAGAACACAGAGATGAAAGACAGTCCCTTCAGCTTTTCATAAAACACACTTAACCGAACAGCCGTGGTAAATCGAATTCAGTCAAAGTAAATTAGAAGTTAGGACACAGGGCATATTAAAACATAGCACTCATTTG
The DNA here is from genome assembly GCF_021461395.2 of Schistocerca americana. Taxonomy (NCBI): domain Eukaryota; kingdom Metazoa; phylum Arthropoda; class Insecta; order Orthoptera; family Acrididae; genus Schistocerca; species Schistocerca americana. Next base: position 1,106,626,872 of record NC_060120.1, read on the forward strand.
GAAAAGTAGACCAAAATGCCAAAGTACTTCACCGATTAAACAAAGGTCATGAAATGAATTTGTTGTAAGAACTGCAGACATAATCAAATAGCAAAAACTGTAAAGACAAAATGAAAAACTGGAAAGTGGATCAGTGAATTTCCTCAGATACTTCCATAATCAACTGAAATAAAATACCATTACATAGAAGTAAGTACCTTTAAATATGTGATATAACAGTACATAATATAGTGGGCGTCCTATACCGCTAACTTTGTTGACAGTACGTAAGAACAGTCCACCTTTGTAACTGTTTTCTTTTTGTACGTCTGTTACTGTTATTATGTGCTATGGATAGAAAATTGTGTGTGATGCTTAGTACGTGTGAGTTTCTGAACAAGTGGACAACAAGAAAACCGTAAGTAGACGTTCTTTCCCGATTCCCCATAAAAATCGATCATTAATCGAAAAGTGAGCGTGTTTTTCAGTAAAGGCAGCATGAACATTGCAGGACTTTGCACATCGAGAATTTCACGAATAAACAGCATCGAACACGAAAAAAGCTCTTGAGAATGGGAATAACTTCCCAAACACGTCCTGCAAAATATTCTTAAAAATAAAGGCATAGCTGCTAGCATAATGAGTTATTTTGTATACATATCCATTGTTTTCTTGTTCGCAGACTTTCACCAATCTGAAATGGATAAAATAAAAAAGTTATTTAGTCTGATTTAATGCTATATTACGGATTGTCATTGTTTTTTGGGGTAACATGAACAGCAATTTCTTACTTATATTAAATTTTGTAATGAATACTGAAACAATGGGCTGTGACTTCGCGCGCTTTTGTATTTACGCGACAAATCTACGGTGTCAGTTACGCAGCATTAGTTCTTTAAAGGGGAAATGCAGCTATTAAATGTGACAGCTGATAGCAAATTTCAGTTTTACGTTCACCTGAAACTTGAACGCATGTTACCCTTAGGATAGTTATTGTTACTGGAAGCGGTTGCATGGGATTGTTTGCATTTCCCGACTGCCCCCTCCCCCGCCCCTACTTTCCACCGCGTGACATTCCCGTCTCTGGCCCCTGCCTCCCTTGGCGCAGCTCGGCTAAGAGTTCCGCTCCACTGCGCATGCGTACGGAGTCTGGACTGCCCCCCAAGTGGGCCATCTGCCCCCACCACCGCGCTTTCGGTCGCCTACTCAACGCGCGGCGCCAAATCGAATCAGTCGCTCGGCAATTGCCGCGCAGTTTAGGTGGTATTCGTGCAGCCTTCCCTCTCCACTGGCTGCGCACGCGGCTGCGGAGTCTGTCATAAAGCGGGACACCAAGCGTTCTCGAGCGCTCCACTGAAATGACAGCTTTTTTCCTTAGTTACTATTTCCGTTTCCGTTTTTGATTCATTTCAGCTGAGGCAAATTCTGTGGGTAAGCGATACTTCAATACTATTGCAAATTTCAGTAGTGGCTTTTAGCTGAAACATCAGAATATTGGCATTGAGATTCATGTCGGTGGCCAATATTTTTTGAGTGTTTTGAGCGCTTTTGAATTAATGATGTTTCAGGGAGTCTTCAACATGATTAGGTGTTGACCAGTTTAATAACATTTTCCGTAGAACATTCAGTCATTAAACAACGTAATACCATCGTAATAGCTCTTACCAGTCATTTTATATACACTGATCTGGAAAATAGCACGTTAGTCAAAAACAATTGGAAAGTATGACCACTTATCTACTATTGAATGCTTCTATAGTGATTGCTCCTTACATTTGTTACATGTATCTCTGACAGAGGCATAGCCTACATTTTTTGATGACGTGGAAGACACCTCAAACAAAATTTTTGTTACCATATAATGTTTTCTGGAAAGTGTGTCGTATACGTCTATTCTCTGCTGTATTTTACATTTTCGAATTCAAATAGCAGCTGGCTTAGCATTATGAATCCTTATGTCTTGACTATACATGGAATACAATTTCTTTTTAGCAAAATAGTGTTCCTCAAATTACTTTGTCTAGGTTCTGTCCAATATCAACTGAAATTTCAACTCAAAATGTTAACTATATGTGTCAACGACATTTATTCATGCGTTTATTTCCCGTGACAAATAATTTGATTGCGTGGGTCGGTTATATTTAATCCTTATCAGTTTAAAACTGCAGTATGCAGAGTTCATGAGTAGTAAGTAATAATAATAATAATAATAATATTAAAAATAATAATAATAGTAACAATAATATAGTAATAACAAATGAAGTATGAACATATAGAATTTCAGCAATTTGTCTAATTAGGACAGTGTTAAGAGACGTCTTTTAAACTACACGTTTAATGCTGCAGCTACCTTACTGTCCTTTGATATTATTCCACCGCTCCACGTTAACTATGCGCTCGTCGCGACACTGACTAATCAATCCCAGATTTTGATTTCAGCTGGAATTATTTATTTTCTATCACCTACTAACACAAAATTTCGCCCCACAAACAGTAAATTTTACAGCAACATCGCGAAAAATAAAAAATAAACACATTCCTTTCCGACTGTCCTTTCCGTGTACGCGTCTTCTCTCACCTTCGTTTAGATCATTTACACAACCACTTACTGGAACAATGCTTAAGCGCTGAAGGAGCGGGAAGTCAAGGATACTCTCCAAACCTACCGAATAACTACAGAGCTTTTACAGAACCACCAAGGAACATAGTATAGCAATATTTATAGGCCATGGCATCTTGCAGTTATGTATATCAGTAGCACAGAAGGAATCAAAAGTGGTGAAGTTGTCTTGGCAGGGAAAGGGAAGGAAATAATAGCTCAAGATTTACAGATGTGACGCAGGAAAGGAAACAGAAATGGATAGAGAAGAAAAAGAAAGCAAAGCGTAGATAGTATTGAAATGGCGTAGGTATATTGATTTACTGTTGTAAAGAATGGAGATGGTTACTGGGGATATGCCGAGAGTGAGGCTACGCAGATAATAACACCTGAAACTATAACCTCCGTTTTAAGGCTGTGATATTTAGGGTCTGATGCAGGTAACTGGATAGTATGTTACAAAGCCGTGTGAGTGAAATTGAGATGGAGAAAGGTCGAGCGAAGATACTAGACGTGTCCGATTTTATATATCAATTGTGGATTAATGATAGGCATCCGATAAACCTTGAGAGACGCTGTGGATACCAGTAACCACGAAACGTATGAAGAAACCAGAACGTGACATGTCACGTCACCTGTCACGTCACACTCAGCCGATCTGAGCACAGAGAGGATTGACGTGATCTGACGTAAAGTAAAAAGAAGATTTTCCTTGAAGAATCCATAAGGCGTTGCTGCAGTGGAATTTCGTTTCTCACCTCCTTTCGAGGCCCTTACGCACTCGCAAATCAAGCGAGTATTGTCATTCTGTGTAGCTCGCAGTGCCGTACACAGCCGTCGCATGCAGTGGCGGCGTGTCTGATCTGTGAGTTAACTACATCAGCGAAGTGACACCCCCATTAGAGGGTATTGTTCCTGCGCTTCGGAAGGCACCCCCTCCAGTCTCCTTGTAGGTCTGCCGAGGTAGCGTGTACACGTTACAGGCCTACGTGGAAAATACAACTCTTAAAGAAGAATGTTCTGTGTAGCGCGCTGCTAAGAATTTGAAAAATGATGTGAATAGTTGGCGCAGAACTGTTAGAAACTGACTGGACATTTTGAGGCACATACCTGGCAGCAACTTAAAACGTTCTTGAAATAGTTTGATGTGATCCGGACGCAGCAGAAGCTATGAAATTACATTTAACATTGCAGGCCAACAGACTACTGTTACGGGTAGGTCTCGGTTCGAGTCTTAATGTGATACAAAGTCTGGCGAAAGGAGGATGTGTTTCGTTCCAGACTAATGATATTCATTAATCTCAGAGTTTGTTACTAATAACGAGTTTGATTTACGAAGTGCGAGCCATGTTTTTTCTGAATAGTTCCTAAGTATTTTTGGGCTACGACACAGAAATTTTCCCCACTGCTAGCAACAAGAAATCCACACAACAGCTTTCCTTTCTGTTTCACATTCTCTGTAAAATATTTAAAGTTTAAAACCGTAGGCCCACAGGGCGCTGCGTTCCTTTGTCGACAACTAAAATTTATTGGTACAGAATGGCCAGCTAGTTTCACCATTAGAGAGCAATTTCAAGTGGTAATATTCTTGCTATCATTAGGATACTCACCGTCACACGATGTGCAATTAAATTTTGGTTATAACAACAGTTTTAAGCCCCTGTGGAGCCGTGGCTTTGAACTTTGTAATCTTCACATCCTTTCCCTCTCGAAAATTGGCAGCATTTATAAAAACTCAGTGTTTGTGGCTCAAATAATGTGCTATATGTCGTTCTGACACAGCCTACAGCTGAGATTCTGCAACAGGCGTTTCTTCGACTCAACAATGTGAACCTGTGATTAGTGGCTGCTTATGTACAAATGAATGAGTAAGGAAAGAAAGAAAATTGCGAAACCCTGTTAAGGGTAAACAACAGACTACTAATTTCAACCAGACCAAACGTATCCTACGCAAATCAAATGGGTCTGTGCACCATGTGATTTAACATCTTAGGTCATCAGTCCGTTAGAACTACTTTAACCTAACTAACCTAAGGACATCACTCACATCCATGCCCGAGGCAGGATTTGAACCTATGACAGCAGCAGTCCCGCTGTTCCGGACTGCAGCGCCTAGAACCGCACGGCCATCGCGGCCGGCCCTACGCAAATATTTCATAACTGAAATAGGGATGTTCGGAATTTTGATCTGAGATTTTGGCGCATGTAGTGAACAGTAGATGCGTTCCATAACACCTTCCCTCTTCCCTCTGACCAAATAAGGCAATATATCGGACACCACATCATGTAAATTTTGAATAATCCGCAAAGTGTATGAGTCACACTGATGTAAGAGTGGCAGAATACAAAACGTGTCAGTGCAGTTTATGAAACTGGCCAGTGACTCAGTCACCTGAACTACAGCAATCACAGTCAGACTCAAGCGACTACGAATACATCTCATCTGCATCTACATACATAACTCCGAAAAACACGTGGTGCATGGTGGAGGGTACCGCATACACAACTAGTCATTCCCTTCCCTGTTCCATTTGTGAATGGAGATACGGGAAACGTAAGCTCACGTAAGAGCCCTCATTTGTCTTATTAAACTGTTGCAAATGCCGGTTCTCTAAACTTCCTCAATAGCGTTTCGCAAAAGGAACGTCTTTTTCCCTCCAGGAATGCCACGAAACTTCACCGAGCATTTCGGTAATGATCGTGAATGGAACGAAAGTAACCCGTAGCAAATCTAGCCGTACGCGTCTCAACTGCTTCCCTGTATTGCTTTAAACTGATTTTGTTCGCATTCCAAACAGTGGAACAGCACTCAAGAAAGTATCGCTTGGGTGTACTGTAAGATGTCTCCTGTGTTTTGTATGTTGCCTTCTATATACATCTACATCAACATCTACATTTATACTCCGCAAGCCACCAAATGCTGTGTGGCGGACGGCACTTTACGTGCCACTGTCATTACCTCTCTTTCCTGTTCCAGTCGCGAATGGTTCGCGGGAAGAACGACTGCCGGAAAGCCTTCGTGCCCGCTCGAATCTCTCTAATTTTACATTCGTGATCTCCTCGGGAGGTATAAGTAGGGGGAAGCAATATATTCGATACCTCATCCAGAAACGCACCCTCTCGAAATCTGGACAGCAAGCTACACCGCGATGCAGAGCGCCTCTCTTGAAGAGTCTGCCACAAGAGTTTGCTAAACATCTCCGTAACGCTATCACGCTTACCAAATAAACCTGTGACGAAACGCGCCGCCCTTCTTTGGATCTTCTCTATCTCCTCTGTCAACCCGACCTGGTACGGATCCCACACTGATGAGCAATACTCAAGTATAGGCCGAACGAGTGTTTTGTAAGCCACCTCCTTTGTTGATGGACTACGTGTTCTAAGAACTCTCCCAATGAATCTCAACCTGGCACCCGTCTTACCAACAATTAATTTTATATGATCATTCCACTTCAAATCGTTCCATACGCATACTCCCAGATATTTTCCAGAAGTAACTGCTACCAGTGTTTGTTCCGCTATCATATAATCATACAATAAAGGATCCTTCTTTCTATGTATTCGCAATACATTACATTTGTCTATTTTAAGGGTCAGTTGCCACTTCCTGCACCAAGTGCCTATCCGCTGCTGATCTTCTTGCATTTCGCTGCAATTTTCTGATGCTGCAACTTCTCTGTATACTACAGCATCATCCGCGAAAAGCCGCATGGAACTTCCGACACTGTCTACTAGGTCATTTATATATATTGTGGAAAGCAATGGTCCCATAACACTCCCCTGTGGTACGCCAGATGTTAGTTTAAAGTCTGTAGACGTCTCTCCATTGATAACAACATGCTGTGTTCTGTTTGCTAAAAACTCTTCAATCCAGCCACACAGCTGGTCTGATATTCCGTAGGCTCTTACTTTGTTTATCAGGCGACAGTGCGGGACTGTATCGAACGCCTTCCGGAAGTCAAGAAAAATGTCATCTACGTGGGAGCCTGTATCTAATATTTTCTGTGTGTCATGAACAAATAAAGCGAGTTGGGTCTCACACGATCGCTGTTTCCGGAATCCATGTTGATTCCTACAGAGTAGATTCTGGGTTTCCAGAAATGACATGATACGCGAGCAAAAAACATGTTCTAAAATTCTACAACAGATCTATGTCAGAGAATAGGCCTATAGATTTGCGCATCTGCTAGACGACCCTTCTTGAGAATTAGAACTACCTGTGCTCTACTCATTTGGAACCTTCCGATCCTCAAGAGACTTACAGTACACGGCTGTTAGAAGGGGGGGCAAGTTCTTTCGCGTACTCTGTGTAGAATCGAACTGGTATCCCGTCAGGTCCAGTGTTCTTTCCTTTGTTGAGTGATTTCAGTTGCTTTTCTATTCCTTGGATACTTATTTCGTCCAGCCGTAAGGAAAAGCTGATGCTGTGACGCTCTGGATTCTTCTAGCGGTCCTACGTAACACGCAGCTCTAATAAGAGGAGTGAGCCTTTTTCACCAGGTTATCGCACTCCCGGGAAGGATATTTTAAACGACAGACTGTATCGAACTGGAGTGCGTGTCTTATTTCTGAATAAAGTTATCAGCTACATCAAGGTTTCACGGACGAGAATGAGTATAAACACATGTATTAGGAAAGCGGCAGGTGGATTTATCTGTGTTACGGTAGAAAAAATGGTGCCGCTGAAATCCAGTAAGAGCCAAGAACGTTGATATTTCAATAATGTCATAAGGGGCCAATAACAACAATTGAATCTGATTCGCAGGTAGAGAAAACTCATTTGGTAACAGAAATAATTTCTACAGCGAAAACCTGATGATACATTTATTTGCTTTTGCTTTTTCGTAGGCACAGATTGTACAACTTGAATTCACAAAATTTTAGTACGCAAGCAATGGAATCTACCAAGTTTCCAATGAAATACGGTTGATAAAGACCACCAACAATAATGGTGGGGCCCTAAAGACTGATAGTCATCTTTTTCCTGAAGTAAACAGTACACTCACTGCATAACAAAGTGTGACAAGATGCGCAATCATTTCATTTGACGTATGGCTATTATGTAGCACGCTATGGTCAGGATATGCGAAGCCTATACTCCAAAGCGCACTTAGTAAAGAGTCGGGTAAGAATGTGTTTCCTGTTGGGTAAATTATCAAATTGAATAAAGTAAAACGAGGGTAACGAAATGCAGATGATTTAGGTCATCTAATGCACAGAATTAGATTTGAAAACGGGGCACAAATAGTCGCTATTTGAATAGCTGACTCCTATTTGGATAGCTGAATGTAGTCAAAATAGAGGAATATAAAACGCAGACATTTTAGGTATTTGTCTGGAGAGCAGCCTTGCACGGAAGTGAATCAGCTTAAACGTGATGCTGCAGCAGAGTGTTGAAAATTGGATTCATGAATTTAAACTGTAAAACTACTGATTCGATACTGGGGAACGAGGCTGCGTTTGGTACAACTTGACTAGAAGAAGAGATCTGTGGGTAGGACACATACTGAACCACCAAGGAATCATTAGTTTAATTTGGTAATTGAAAGAACTGTTCGTATGAGTGTGAGGGGAGAGGGGGGAAGGGGCTAAAACTGTAGAGGGAGACTTAAGGCTTGAATTGAGTAGGCTGGTTCAGGTGGATGTAGGTTGCGACAGTTATTCAGAGATGAAAAGGCTTGTACGGGATGCACTTGCCTAGATAGATGCTTCAGACCAGTCTTTGGACTGAAGACCACAACCAGAACAACATTGGTCATGAAGGATATGGCAACAGACTTGATGACCATCCTTGCCGCATACTGGCAAGCATACAGGTTCTTTTCAACAATTACAAAGTCGGTTTTCCTGTTAACTCCAATAGCTTCCCACACTATGATCGCAGGACTTGGAGAGATGTCAGACTTGTGAATCTTTGCTTCTCGTGACTTTTCACCAGATATTTCACGAATACATTGGCTTAGATCTGACATCAGCTGACAGAAGCGAGAGAGCTCAGGGCACCACAGTGTGCCACGCAATGTCCCTGCCGACAGCTTTAAATGACTCATGCCAACTCGAGATCTGAATCCGTCTGTTCCAGACGGTTCGCAGTGCCTGTTCCGCATTCAGCTCTTATCAACCGTGTATACTCTTGAAACAATTGGAAAATTCTACAGTTTTCTCGGGGTGCAGTCCTTTTGGGAGCATCAGTGACTACCGTCATTGGCACAGTGCAGTTAAGACTCCACCTGATTGCTATTGGCTGTGCAGTCATAGTAGTACAGCAAACTATCTGTACTTTCCATGGGTAGATGCGTGCACCTCTCTCGTGCAAATGATTCAGCTTTTCTGAAAGTCCTGAGGCTGAAAATACGCGGCATGTGCACATCTCCCGCGCATGCTGCGTTGCGATCACCACCTGAAAAGCTCTAGTAACGTTAGACACACCACATAGCCGTTAAGTACTTACGCCACACATAACGTATAGGAATGTCTCTAGTCTGGACCGAAAATAAGTTAGAATAAGGATCAAATTTTAATCTATAATTCTACAGCCATGGGCATACTGGAGTAGCAAATATTTTTTCAAGGTGCTTCTAAACAGCTGTAAAACGTTCAGTGAAAGACATGTTTGTACACACCACCAGCTACTGTATAAGCTGCAATGTAATTTGTTACCACTTTTGATCTGTGCCCCTCATCTTCTAGCATTGGGCAAAAGCATTTCGCTTTCTGCTGTAATAAAAATAGTTGCCTTAATAATGACTTGAAAAATGAAACTTCATTATTTTTGGTATAAGCCACTAATACACTTTTGATAACTGGACACATCTCATCTTTACTAGTCGGCCGTGGTGGGCGACCGGTTCTAGGCACTTCAGTCCGGAACCGTGCTGCTGCTACGGTAGCAGGTTCGAATCCTGCCTCGGGCAAGGACGTGTGTGTGATTACCATAGGTTAGTCAGGTTTAAGTAGTTCTAAGTCTAGGGGACTGATGACCTCAGATGTTAAGTCCCATAGTGGTTAGAGCCATTTTTTTCATCTTTATTGCCGCTGAAAAGCCGGCATATACTCTTCTTGAGAGATCTGTCCAAGTTATTAATGTGTATCTTCACTCAATGGGCGCCAACAACGTGAGGAGCGAACTGTCCACCACAGTTGAGACAAGTACAAAAGGACATTTCAGTTTGTTAACAGTGTAATGGTAAAGTCTTGCGATAAAAACACGTCCAAGAGAGGGTTAAGTGCGAAATTACTCTAAACCTTTTTTTTCTGAAAGATACTTCGACTACATTGACTACCGACTAGCAATGTCTTTAACGGTCTAGTAACTGACGTACCCTAAGTTTTCGAAAAAGTTAACTGAAAGTTGGGAATGTGAATAAGAAAGCAAAATTTTGACAACCACTACAACCAAAATTCCCAAAGAGTTTTCGTCTCTCGCAACAGTAAGCATCTCCGAGATCACACTGGCATGAAAGCGGAGGTTGACATAAGTCCAAGAAACTGAGTTCCATCTACACATATTGTTTTAGTGAGTCTCCTCCCTTCAATATTTGCAGGGCTGCAGAAATGACAGTGTTTGAGGTGTGTGATTACGGAATAGGAAAACAAAAATGCTTCAATAGTGGAAACGCATCTCGAACGTATGAGACAGCGGTGAGATTTCCACGCCAATAATAGCAAAAAATTTTTGTAAATCACTCAAATAAAGACGCAAGTACAGTTAATTCTTGTTTTCAAGAACGATCCTGGGAGAAATACACTTAATTATATACTTATATCGCATTCTTCGACACGTTCAGCATCATGGGGCATGTTTTACACTCGCACATTATAACGTGTATCTTGCGAAACTCACTTCTCTCTGTTCGCCCTTGCGATCCAGAGCGTCCACACAAAACGGCGTCCATTTCGATGCTCTATCCCTTGACTCTCGGAACTCATTTCATACAGTTCTGCACTGTTATTTACCAAAAAAATAGGTGGTTATCGAGCATAGGATTTGATTTGTGACTGATTTTAGGAAATGCTAGGAAATTGCATTTCACAGTTCGTTCATATGGGGAGGAAAGCGACAGACGTAATTTGACAGGTATCCCAAGCGGGTGTCATTGGGCCGTTACTATTCACGAAATATGTAAACGATATACACTCCTGGAAATTGAAATAAGAACACCGTGAATTCATTGTCCCAGGAAGGAGAAACTTTATTGACACATTCCTGGGGTCAGATACATCACATGATCACACTGACAGAACCACAGGCACATAGACACAGGCAACAGAGCATGCACAATGTCGGCACTAGTACGGTGTATATCCACCTTTCGCAGCAATGCAGGCTGCTATTCTCCCATGGAGACGATCGTAGAGATGCTGGATGTAGTCCTGTGGAACGGCTTGCCATGCCATTTCCACCTGGCGCCTCAGTTGGACCAGCGTTCGTGCTGGACGTGCAGACCGCGTGAGACGACGCTTCATCCAGTCCCAAACATGCTCAATGGGGGACAGATCCGGAGATCTTGCTGCCCAGGGTAGTTGACTTACACCTTCTAGAGCACGTTGGGTGGCACGGGATACATGCGGACGTGCATTGTCCTGTTGGAACAGCAAGTTCCCTTGCCGGTCTAGGAATGGTAGAACGATGGGTTCGATGACGGTTTGGATGTACCGTGCACTATTCAGTGTCCCCTCGACGATCACCAGTGGTGTACGGCCAGTGTAGGAGATCGCTCCCCACACCATGATGCCGGGTGTTGGCCCTGTGTGCCTCGGTCGTATGCAGTCCTGATTGTGGCGCTCACCTGCACGGCGCCAAACACGCATACGACCATCATTGGCACCAAGGCAGAAGCGACTCTCATCGCTGAAGACGACACGTCTCCATTCGTCCCTCCATTCACGCCTGTCGCGACACCACTGGAGGCGGTCTGCACGATGTTGGGGCGTGAGCGGAAGACGGCCTAACGGTGTGCGGGACCGTAGCCCAGCTTCATGGAGACGGTTGCGAATGGTCCTTGCCGATACCCCAGGAGCAACAGTGTCCCTAATTTGCTGGGAAGTGGCGGTGCGGTCCCCTACGGCACTGCGTAGGATCCTACGGTCTTGGCGTGCATCCGGGCGTCGTTGCGGTCCGGTCCCAGGTCGACAGGCACGTGCACCTTCCGCCCACCACTGGCGACAACATCGATGTACTGTGGAGACCTCACGCCCCATGTGTTGAGCAATTCGGCGGTACGTCCACCCGGCCTCCCGCATGCCCACTATACGCCCTCGCTCAAAGTCCGTCAACTGCACATACGGTTCACGTCCACGCTGTCGCGGCATGCTACCAGTGTTAAAGGCTGCGATGGAGCTCCGTATGCCACGGCAAACTGGCTGACACTGACGGCGGCGGTGCACAAATGCTGCGCAGCTAGCGCCATTCGACGGCCAACACCGCGGTTCCTGGTGTGTCCGCTATGCCGTGCGTGTGATCATTGCTTGTACAGCCCTCTCGCAGTGTCCGGAGCAAGTATGGTGGGTCTGACACACCGGTGTCAATGTGTTCTTTTTTCCATTTCCAGGAGTGTAGTAGATAACACCGTAAGCTTCGTGAAGCTATTAGCAAATGTTTATGTTGTCTATTGAAAGGTTGAAACCACAGAAGACAGTACCTAATTGCAGGAAAACCAGCAGAGAATCGAAAGTTATACCATGGACTGGCAGGTGTCCTGAATGTGATGGTGGTTGGTTTGAGGGGCGCTCAACAGCGCGGACATCAGCGCCCGTACAAAGTCCCAATCTTTACACAGTCCAATCTGGCCCCTTTCACGAGTTACGAGGAGCTGATAAGGAAAACACAAACACCCAGGTCCCGGGCAGAGAAAATCCTAAACCCGGCCGGTAACCGATCCCGTGACCTCGTGATCCAGAGGCAGCAATGGTAGCCATTTTTTTCTTGTTCGTTATTGTTCGTTGTATTTGGTCGTAGTGGACATCACATGACATCTGTTGACGTTCGTCGTTGGTCCCTTACCTCAATTTTTCTATTACAGAAACCAGACAGCTCTCTGACCGAACACGCTGAGCTACCGTTCCGGTATCCACTGGACCATGAGCTGATGTCCTGAATGTGAATAAGTGTTACCTGTAGCACACAGACGTACCGAAACATCCATTACTGTTAGACTGCGCTACTGACGATGAATCACTGTAAACTGGAGCTAACATAAAATATCCATGAGTTATAGGAAGAAAACAGGTATCAGGGTGAGATTCGTTGAAAGACTTTTTTAAGGGGGGTAGGATGTCAAACGGGCCGACTTGGAACAGGAGAGGCACCACAGGACATTTTAATTTCCACCGTCTATACTTTTACAAATAAAGTCATAAAACTTTGTCAGCATGACCAGGAAGGATTCGGGATTCACACTCATAGCAGTGGAAGTTCAAAAATATAACAAAATACATTTTTTACTTGTGAAATTTCCTCATTCTTTCGCTTACTATTGGCTGCATTTGTTGCTATAGGTACATTTTTCTTCACAAGTAAGAGAGATTCTTTGATGAATTTTGCACAGCATACAAACCATACTTACAGGTGTATGAAATTGTAGAATTTTCCAAATTTATTGTGCTAAAAATTGAGATAACTAACTACACAATTTGATTTTTTCGAAACATAAAGTGTGAAACGTAACAGCGCATTTATTTTTTCATAAATTAAATATATTCTAGAGTTTCGGACACCTGTAAGTATGGTTTGTATGCTGTGCAAAATTCATCGAACAGTCTCTCTTACTTATGAAGAAAAGTGTACCTATAGCAACAAATGCAGCCAATTGTAAGTGAAAAAACGATGAAATTTTACATGTAAAAAAATTATTTTCTTATGTTTAATAACTTCTGCTGCTACGAGTGTGAATCCTGAATCTTTTCTGGCCATGGTGACAAAGTTTTATGAATTTACTTGTAAAACTATAGACAGTGGAAATTAAAGAGCCCTGTGGTGCCTCTCTTGCTCCAAGACGGCCCGTTTGACGTCCTACCCCTCTTAAGACATATCATCCAAGAAATAAATAGGTTACAAAACACTACTTCCACTGATTGTTGCCTATCAGTTTGGGATCTTTGAGTTTGGACTGATGGAAGAGCTGGAGATGGTCGGACGGAAAGCGGCGCGTTTCGTCATTGGAGAGACGACATAACGGACATGCTCAACAAGAAGAATTTACTGTAGAAAATCCTCCCACATAGATCCTGAGATGCATCCAAGAGTAAAAAAGAAAAAAAGGTAAATTAGATCACACACGGGTTTTTTACTGCTAGTCGTCCTTCTCATCCACCATTCACTAACAGGTTCAGATGGCTCTGAGCACTATGGGATTTAACATCTGAGGTCATCAGTCCTCTAGAACTTAGGACTACTTAAACCTCACTAACCTAAGGACATCACACGCATCATGCCCGAGATAGGATTCGAACCTACGACAGTAGCGGTCGCGCGGTTCCAGACCGAAGCCCCTAGAACCGCTCGATCATACAGGCCCGCACTGATACAGGAAAAAGGGAAAGTCCTGTGCTACAATATGCAGCCTCCAACACTAGTCGGAACTACATGATGAATAGTATGCGGACACTTATTAGTGAGTGTCCACCGTTCACCTTCATTTTCAGCGAGATTTCTGAATGCCTCTGGAGGAACAGCAGCCCATTTCTCCTTAAGAGCCGAAATCAGAAATGGCGTCTGGAGTGAAATCAACGTTCTAACTCACCCTAATGTTGGTCCACTGGGACTCTGGGCAGACCAGCCCATTTGAGGAGCGTTAAAGCCAGCTTTCACCAGTGTGCGACAGCGCGGCACGCGGCAGCGTATTCCGCGGTGACGCGGCGGCTCGCGGAACTGGCGGCAGACACCACCGGTAGCCAGTACTGACCACCACAGAGGTGCGCCTGAGGAGCCACAGAAACGCGCGGTGCATTTGGTTAACTGTGCCGTAAAGTGTACGAAAGGAAGACGAAGTTGGATGAGGACTTACAAATATTCTATTTTCCTTACGAAACATTCTTTCATATATTTCACGAACTTTGAGGTTCGCCGATGACATTGTAATTCTGTCAGAGACAGCAAAGGACTTGGAAGAGCAGTGTCATGAAAGGAGGGTATAAGATGAACATCAACAAAAGCAAAACAAGGATAATGGAAGGTAGTCGAATTAAGTAGGGTGATGCTGAGGGAATTAGATTAGGAAGTGAGACACTTGAAGTAGTAAAGGAGTTTTGCTATTTGAGGAGCAAAATAACTGATGATGGTCAAAGTAGGGAGGATATAAAATGTAGACTGGCAATGGCAAGAAAAGCGTTTCTGAAGAAGAGAAATTTGTTAACATCGAGTATAGATTTAAGTGTCAGGAAGTCGTTTCTCAAAGTATTTGTATGGAGTGTAGCCATGTATGGAAGTGAAACACGGATGATAAATAGTTTGGACAAGAAGAGAATAGAAGCTTTCGAAATGTGGTGCTACAGAGGAATGCTGAAGATTAGATGGGTAAATCACATAACTAATGAGGAGGTATTGAATAGGATTGGGGAGAAGAGAAGTTTGTGGCACAACTTGACTAGAAGATGGGATCGTTTGGTAGAACATGTTCTGAGGCATCAAGGTATCGCTAATTTAGTCTTAGAGGGCATCGTGGGGGGTAAAAATCGAAGAGGGAGGCCAAGAGATGAATACACTAAACAGATTCAGAAGGATGTAGGGTCGTTTCTCATAGTATTTGTATGGAGTGTAGCCATGTATGGAAGTGAAACATGGACAATAAATAGTTTGGACAAGAAGAGAATAGAAGCTTTCGAAATGTGGTGCTACAGAGGAATGCTGAAGATTAGATGGGTAACTCACATAACTAATGAGGACGTATTGAATAGGATTGGGGAGAAGACAAGTTTGTGGCACAACTTGACTAGAAGAAGGGATCGGTTGGTAGGACATGTTCTGAGGCATCAAGGTATCGCCAAATTAGTATTAGAGGGCATCGTGAGGGGTAAAAGTCGAAGATGAAGGCCAAGAGATGAATACACTAAACAGATTCAGAAGGATGTAGGCTGCAGTAGGTACTGGGAAATGAAGAAGCTTGCACGGGATAGAGTAGCATGGAGAGCTGTATCAAACCAGTCTCAGGACTGAAGACCACAACAACAACAACATATTTACGTCTGATAAATTACCATTCCCCGGTTGTTCCCTGCCGCGTTACACAGAGTGTCCCAGAAACACCGATAGGCTTTAGGGACAGGTTCCTAATACAGAAACAAGTAAAAAAAAGTCTAGCAAACATCGGCTCTGAAATGCATACCTTACAAGGTATGAACACTTGTCCATCTTACATATTATGAAACACACATCCTGTACTGCAAGATGTTAGCTTTCCATATTTTCGGAGGATGAAATACTACCGAACACAAGAACAAATGTATAGTAAACATGGGGACTAAAATGCATAGTTTAAAGAGCTACTAGCACTTGTTGATCTTCAGTTGTGTGAAAGAAATCTCTTTTATTGAACAAGAGCATTTCAGATCCCATGTTTACTAGACATATTTTTCTCTTTTTGGTTTGTACTACACCCTCCAAAAATATGAAAAACAAAGCGTTGGCAGTAGAAGAGATGTGTTTCACAGTATCGAAGATGAAAATGTGCTCATATCTCTGAAGGTCTATGCTTTAGGGACCTCGTTTACTAGACATTTTTCTTGTATTGGCGTAAGGAACCTGTTTCTAAACTTTGTCGGCGTTTATTTAGGACAGCCTGTATTTTGAAAATCAATCGCGCCAGAATGAAAACTTGCTACTATTTTCATAACAGCTTTTCATATTGCAATTTTCAATACATAGATACAGTTTGCTATGATGCTAGTACATTACCTTTTAAGCAGTAGGATTTTATTTATAACTGAAAGTGGCTCACATTTGATCCTTAGTATTTGCTACATTAAGATCACGTGTTTCAACCACGCTGTAAGTGTTAATTATTGAAACAATCAATGAAGTTGTATCACAATACGCCACTCCATCTCTAAACTGTTATTAATGTTATCATAGTCAAGACAGACATAAAGCCAGCACCCACCTACCACAGTCCACATGCCTTCGAACGCCACATATAATGAAAGGACTGAAAGAATTCATAACATAAAAGGAATTATTCAGATAGTTAAGGGTCACGAAAATTTGAAATCTAATGAGAGACTGGAATTTGGTAACAGGGGTAGCTATAGAAAATAGTAAGAGAACATCGCTCAGGCGAATGAATGAAGGGGAAGCCGCCTGGTAGAATTTTGCACAGAGCATAATTAAATCATCGCTAACACTTTGCTTAAAACTCATGCAAGAATGATGCATACGAAGGGTCAGAGGAAAAATTAAAAAGTCACTTTCCTTCCGTAACTGAATTATTTTCAGAGTTCGGTTTGGATAATAGGCATCTGCTGAGAAGCTGAAACTGGAAAAAATCGATTCCAGAGATATTAGCATTCAAATTTTGATGCAAGGTGAATGAACCAAGCATTCGATGTATTCGTTCGACTTCTATGTTCTTCCAACACACGAATCATTTTTTTGTTTATCCTGAATACATTGTGAAAAAGAGCATAAGTGAAGTGATGTTATTCCTTCCTCACTTCATCACTCATACCATGGATGAGGGCACAGAAGAGCTGTATACAGGGTATCCCAGGGCCAGTGGTCAATATTCAGGATCTGACAGGAAAAAGCTTGCAGCAGAAGAGCTAATTTTCACAGTATGGGAGACGAAGTGCCCATAGCTCTTAAGGAATGCATTTTAGAGCCCATGTGTACTAGAACTTTTAGCTTCGAATGATCTTGTCATATCTCTGACTATTTACCATTCCTCCTGGGACGCCACGTACATTTTGTGATTCTGCCAGTGGTCAAAACAAAAACTTCACTCCCTTCTGCTTTATTCATTATGTAACTTTCAATCAAATTAGTGGCTTAAGGAAAATAAAAGTTATATTTATTTTGCAAATCAAGAATGTCTAGGAGGATAATTGAAGGTTGCTAGTTATTCTTGCTTTGCTGTTTTGCACCTGTAAATGATAAATGTCGAGTATAGCAAAATGAAACTAAAAATAAAAACTTTGGAACAAATGGAAGCAAATGTACGAATATAAAGAGCTCAGATGGTAAACTAAAACTAAGTAAAGGAGAAAAGGCTGTGAGGTGGAAGGAACAGAGGGGCTATACAAACTAACACGAACACAATGCTAGATTCCTGTGAAACGTCTGAACACGCGAGGCCATACTGATGTCTACAACTTGTCTTAGTAGACAGACTGAAGAAAGGCAAATCTGTGTTTATAGCATTCCTAGATTTAAAGAACGCTGTTGACAATCTTAACTGAAATACTCTCTTTGAAGCTCTCGAGGTATCAGGGATAAAACACTGGGACACAAGATATTGTATAACTTGTACATTAACAAGACTTGAAAGGAAGCAGTAGTTGAGAAGACAGAAGTAGAGAAGATATAAAATGCAGACTGACAGTAGCAAAAGAAAGGCACAACGTGTCTAATAGAAGGGATTGGTATTGACAAGACCTATCCGGAGGCACCAATAAATTGTCAGTTTAGTAATGCAGGCAGAATTGTAGAGAGAGAGAGAGAGAGAGCGAGACCAAGGTTCAACAACGGTAAGTGCAGGGTGCAGTGGTTATGTAGAGATGTGGAGGCTAGCACAGGATAGACTACTATGGAGCACAACAAGCAAAATAGTGAAACGAATTGCTTTTGGTTGACGCAGTCCAGCAAAAACTAGTCACCTTCGATTAGCTAGGCCAGTGATTTGTTTATTGCCAGAACATTTGTTTAATATAGAATGTAGTGCGTACCACTTGTTATGTACTTCCATATAAATTTCTATTACTCACTGCAAACAGGTTTATATTAGGATAAAGTTACAAGTTATGATTTAGTTTCCTTATAGCGTCAGTCAGAAAATGATACTGTTGAACAACTGTGTTGGACACTTCGCAATATGTGGCATTTTGTGTAAGATATAAATTCCTTCAGGAACTAATAACCGATGAGTGGTTACGTACTGTCTATGATTTAATGCACTGGAGGTTTTCAAACCGTGAAGGAATCATCGATGACAAATATATCGTAATGCAGTTCTGCAACTGTTGCAATACGTATTTGGTGCAGGGGAGACTTTTCCTCTGACTTTAGATGCCATATGGCCATTCTGAAGCCTATTAAAGGATGCACCAGCGTCGTTTGAAACAAATTTTAATTACTGTTTGCCTCGGGAAAGCAGATTAATCGAAATATAAATACGACGTTTTGACAAACAAATATAGACACGACCGCTGTATCATTAAGGCTTACGTGGTAACTGTTACGCTAGTAGTTGTAAGTGGTCCTGTTTAGCTACTTGCAACACTGGGATCAATGGGAATGCTGTCTAGAATGCTATATTATCCTCCATAATTTGTGGATACTGGAGACGCTGCACAGAATTTAGAATTTGGTTCACTATGCCAAGGTGTTTCGCAAGGATGAGATCAGGAATGTAAAGACATTGACTTATCAGAGGCTATATACCTTGCCTTTAAAGACCTTTCTGCCGATGCTAGAATGAATAATTGGCAAACTAATGTCATTACATCTAGTTATAAAGTATTATAACTCATGCAAATAAAGGAAATGCCTTACGCAAATCCAAGTAAAAAATACTTGTAGATACTTAGCATCTACATCCTTTGTCATCCACCAAATTGGTTTCGATTTAAGCCCTGTAGGTGTGTATGGAATACTGTAAATGTTAACGTGTTCCGTGTTACTGGGCTTCTCGTTTCAGGCCAGCCGGAGTGGCCGAGGGGTTCTAGGCGCTTCAGTCTGGACCCACGCGACCGCTACGGTCGCAGGTTCGAATCCTGCCTCGGGCATTGATGTGTGTGATGTCCTTAGGTTAGTTAGGTTTAAGTAGTTTTAAGTTCTAGGGGACTGATGACATCAGATGTTAAGTCCCATAGCGCTCAGAGCCATTTTTTCTCGTTTCTCGTGTTGTCAAATCCACTGAAAAAGTACGTGTATCCATTGTAGAAAGCTATAGGTACTTCCATACCTTGAGAGATAAAAAAGTTACCCATATTTATCACGCGACAAAATACGTAACTTTTTTACTTTTCGCGAGTTATCATTTGCAAAAAACCGCGTTTCGGTATCTTGAACTATTTACGAAATTTTGTGACTGTTACGACCACGTGACTGCCAACGCACGTCCACCGATATGTGGTTCCATATCTCGAGAACTATTGTTCTACTCTCATCGGTAAACACAATTTCGATATCTTCGCTACATGTCATATGCAGTAATGTATCAGCTAAAATAAACCGTAAGCGAAGTATACGAAGTGCGACTTTAGCTCTGCAAAGTCAATGAAACTTCCTGTAAAGGATTACTTAAAAAGAGATACAGCTAGTAAAAATGATGAATAGTGAAAGAAATTCAATGTTTCATTCAGCAAATATATCAGGCTGTAAAATGCAGACCAATCAAACTTTTTTCACCAAATAATTTCCTTGAAATTGGGTGGTACGTATTTCACACCGTCTGACTGGCTGCGCCACCGCTACGTCGACAGTTCCGTGTGCCCCAGGTTCTCTATAGCTGAAGACTCGCTCGGTGCGTTCTGTGATTGGATGCACGTGCGGTGCGGTGCGCGGCAGCGGCAACAGTTCGACAGCTACGAACTGCGATGCAAAGCCTGCTATACTGCTTTGCTGAGGATGTTTCCATGGCAACTTGACGTTGCCACAGGGTTTCGACGCGTGGCAGCCCCTAATGGTATACGGACCTTATATCACTCATAAAGCACTGTCTCACAGATGCCGCATTACGAGAGGGAGCATAGTCACGTTTACACAATCATTGTCTCCACACAGTTCCATTATGCAGTACCCAATACTGTTAAACGTGTTCGGTTCCTCCCGAATATAGTTTAGTCTTAAGCACACTAAGGGGAGCACACGATAGCCCTGATAAACATGCCCCTATCTTAATACAACCGCCTCCTTACTTCAGTCTTGGCATTGCACTCTCCATGGGTTGCCACCGGCTATAGCTTGGTTCATAACTCCAAATCACTCATTACGTCATTCACTGTCCAGTGGCATCACTCTTTGTAGCATCTCAGGTATCACTTGACACTGAGTACATAAATGTATGTTATGAGCTACCCACCCTTTGCACTCCTTTTGATTTAAAAGCCTGTGCATACTTTTTGTGCTAGCTTGACTCTTTGTAGCACTTTGGAACTCATGAGTATTTCCTCCCGCTGATTTTTTTTTACAACTATACTTCACAATGCTTGATGATCTCCGTCTATCAGTACGTGAGGTTTGCCGTGGTCTTGGTTTCACTGTGACTGATTCTTTGCATTTTCACTTCACAATCATATCACCAACAGTCGACTTGCAGCTTTACAAATATCACTGATGGGTTCTGATTTATGTCACATCCAGTAATTAGTCCATGTTCACTGAGCTGTCCTTACTAACCTACTGCTTCTTTGCTGAAAACACAGTACCTGCCATCTCCTTTTATACTTGTATGTCAGCCTGTCGTCAGATATAGTGGTCAGTTCCGCTCTACCTAGGGGTTTCTGAATACTTTTGTTTGGATGTAGTACGTGCAGCTCTTCACGATACTCAATCATTTGTAAGTATTTTTATGTATGCATAACCACTACAATCTACAG
Source organism: Schistocerca americana (assembly GCF_021461395.2). Taxonomy (NCBI): domain Eukaryota; kingdom Metazoa; phylum Arthropoda; class Insecta; order Orthoptera; family Acrididae; genus Schistocerca; species Schistocerca americana. Next base: position 1,106,648,200 of record NC_060120.1, read on the forward strand.
CCATTTGAATCTACTTACTGTTGTCTGGTCTTGGTTAACCGGCATTAATTCTTCATCTGTTACAAATATAGGTCTGTATTGTTTATTGCCTATGTTTCTATTTCATGTACTGCTGTGCTACATGCGAATACCTTCAGAAGAGATACCGAAACACTTTCATTTATTTTCGATGATAACGTACTGCTCTTTTCACATAGCTTTTCCCTGTCTTTCACACTACACATGTATAGCATTATGTCTGATCATGTTCCATTATTTTGCTCCCCAAATTGAAAACAAAGTGTATACTATTCTATTCTGTCATTTCCCTACCCAGTCCCCTCTGCACCACCCACGTTAATTCGACTGCATTCCGGTATCCTTGTTTGACTTTCATTTATGCTCATCATAGAACCTCTTTTAGCTGAGATTTGTCATGGCCGAACAAGCTTATATTGGACTGTCGTGTACCACTATCATTGTTTCCGTATCTCTTGTTCAGTGCTGCGTATTCTACTGGAAACAACGATAGCCGGTAACGTCTCTGTTTAAGAGTTTTATTTGTAGAACGTGTATGCAAGAATTTTGATATCGTTTTCACAATGTCTGTTTTCATAATTTAGGGCTGGGTAAGTATATTAGTAGGAAATTACGTTTAGTTCTTTTCTAATGACTTCGTCGTTGACGGGCTGTTGTATAATAATTTTCCTTGGGGTTTCTGATACAGTATTTTTCTCAAGCTATTTCAAAGAGCAGAAGGAAAGAGACCGAAAATGAGCATAGGTTCATGACGCAAGCCCTCTTTTCAAGGCGTCAACGCAGATGTGAGGTCACGTTTACATTCGTTTCAGGGCACGAAACACTGGGGTTTCTAGTTGGCTGTTTGTGGTGAAAATAAGAGGTTGCCGAATGAAAGGAAACTTTTGTGATGTCTGTCGATGCAGAAAATTGATCGTGCGACAAACGAGAGTATTCGTCCGTGAAGTGAGGTGGTGCTTTTAATAAATTGTTCCGCTGTTTCATTTTCGCAAGTTCAAACACAGCAACAGCATTGGGTTTTCACACCGTGAATAATGTAATTGTTATTTGTACTCCTCAACATATACGGAAAAATTAACTCATGCTTCTCACCTTTGTGCTTCTATTTGTTAGGGCCGGTATTTTTACAAGCGAAGAGGTAACAAGAATTATATATAGTAGGAATGACAATTTGCAAAGCTAAAACATGGTCATTTATTAGAGGTTTCTAAGTTATCCATAGGACACAGATCAGCAGAGCAGATACTCATATATTGAGTTTCAAGTGACTTATATCCAGGTAACGTTACCCAGAGGTAAGTCGTGACAGAGTTCGAGACTCGATGAATGCAAATACCTGTTAGAAAACAGTTTGAAGCATTGGGTTCAGCATGAAAGTCTGCCTCTTGTTGCAAATTGAAACATAACGGCAACAATGTCAATCTCAAAAGACCATCTGATCTTCGTGCTGTGAATGTTACTGTTGTGGCTGTGCCCTCTTGTAATGTTTCGTGGTTCCTGGCCGTTTGAGGAGAGGGTGGTATGATAGGTGGGTGGCCAGTTTCCTCTCGCTACAACACAAAATGCACACGTGGTTGAAATACACTTTATTACTGGAACCAATTGCGTGCTTAGGTTCAGTGATGTCCAATCTGAAGTTCTGTGGTTCACAGCAATCAAATGACACGTACTAATCCTTGAATCTTGTCCGTCTCCACATCACAACTAAACATCGTGACTGACGTTCCCTCACAGCGAGTCAAGGTATGAGGGGCGACTGTGGTAGACTAGAGCACAGTGCGACATATTGAGGTGCAATGCGAACTGAGTCCCGATGCGGTGGACTGAGGTACTAAGAGTCGTAGGCGGTGGCCTATATGCACGCTACGCAGGGGCAGTTATCGGCGCGCAGCTTGGGGGCGTGTCTTCAAAAAATGGTTCAAATGGCTCTGAGCACTATGGGACTTAACTTATGAGGCCATCAGTCCCCTAGAACTTAGAACTACTGAAACCTAACACACCTAAGGACATCACTCACATCCATGCCCGAGGTAGGATTCGAACGTGCGACCGTAGAGGTCGCGCGGTTCCAGACTGAAGCGTCTAGAACCGCTCGGCCACCCCGGCCGGCGACGTGTCTTCGTCTTCTCTTGTCATAGGCGCGCTTAGTTGAGCGCATGCTATACCTTGTTTCCTAATGCCGATCGTTGCGCTGGCGAAGGCGTACGCAGCTCAATTACAATGTCTGTTCAATAAATAATGTCCCACAAACTTTTTTTGAGAACTTATTTTTTCAGTTTGACATTGTGACAGTATTAATCACACATTCCATTTACGTGTGTTGCTTTTTCTACAGAGTCTACACACGTTCTATGTCGTTACGCTAACATTGTGTAAAAGCATGTATTTGCTGTTGGTAAAAACTGTAAGTGATGCACCCACATTTCACCACGTGTAACGATCCATGGCAGAAAGATTTCTCCTTAGGCCTCAAACTCCTCCAACAGCTAAGATAATATGGTTGTTTTCTTTAAATGTTGTGACCTGTTGTAAGCTATCCTTCCGTCAGCGCGAATAATGGCATCCGCTCGTTTCACCACGTCTGTAGAAGCGGCTGTGATAGAAGGTCCCGAACGTGACCGATCATGGAGCTCATTTTCTGTGCTTCCTGAGGATTTAACTCTGTTTACTCAGTGTCCAACAATAATCCTATCGAATGCTTCATTACCACACACTGCAAGCAGACGTTTATGTATTTTAGCCACGGTATCTTTTTCCGCATCCAAGAATTCAATTTGGGCACGTTGCTTGTGTAGACGCTATTTTGATCACAACGACTCTGCCATCAACGAGAATTGTTCGCAGCTCTCCACACGTGCAGAAAACAGCGGATTTGATGCACCTAAAAGCGTATTTTCAATACACAAGAGGTGATCAGAAACTTTCCATTCAAAGGCCGTACAGTCCACAATCGGTATGCCAGTCAAGCAAAATCGCCGTGAGCATTGAGCCAGTCATCCCATCGACGCACCATGTAGAAATAACCGTTTGGTATAACACAGTGTTGTGCTGCGTGAAGAAGTCCATAACTGACTTTTGCACACCCTCGGCCCACAAGAACGATCGACCCTCCAGGCCTTTTTTCAGTGACCAAAGGTGTGATATTTTCGTGGGGAGAGATCAGGACTGTAGGACAGGTGCTCGAGTGTCACCCACTTGAGTTGAAGTAACTTCTGCGTAACGACATTTGCGACATGGCGACGTGCGTTAACTTGAAGCTGCAGCACTCCCTGTCGCGCACCTTTCCACTATGGTGGCGCTCGACAGACATGCTGTCCCATACAAGCTCTTTATTCTCGGATGGTTGCCTACCGGTGTTTGTAATTTGGCAGCCAAGAAAAGAAGAGCATCACGATGGTCCTGTTTGGACGCATTTGGTAACAATGCTTATATGTCGGTGCATAGACGAGAATATCCGCATCAGAGTCGTGCTGCGGCAAACTTCCCTAACGGATACTTTTTGATCGCCACTCATATATTAAAGGGTGTAAAGGAAATGCGGCATAATTTATCTAATTACCCTTGTAAATGAAGCTGAGCTTTATAATACGTAACTTCTTCACCAACCAATTTGAACATCACTTATGTGACTTATAATCCATAGGCAGATGAGTCCTTGATTCCGAACATCATCATCATAGCTTACTACTGGAAGATGCCCTCACATGCAGTGATTTCAGTTTTAGTTTTCAACTCTGTCCGCCTGCTTAACTGATTGATAACGTGCTAGCTTCCCATGCAGCGGGCCCGGATTCGATTCCCGCCCGGGTTGAAGATTTTCCTCCACTCTGTGGCTGGGTGTTGTGTTACCCTCATCACCAGCAACTGAGTCGTCCAGTGTGGCGTCGACTGAAATAAGACTTGCTGGCCGAACTTCCCCGCCATACGATACTTTCATTTATTTTTCTAGGCCCTGAGGCCCCAGAAATAGTGCGATGGCATCAATGTGCATTCAGTTTATTCATCGGTATTTACTGATTCGAAGAAAGGAGAGAGAATCAGCTCGAGTTTCTCAATGAAAGAGTGTGAGTGTCATTAATTCTGCATTTATTGGCGGCCGGAGTGGCCGTGAGGTTCTAGGCGCTACAGTGTGGAACCGAGCGACCGCTACGGTCGCAGGTTCGAATCCTGCCTCGGGCATGGATGTGTGTGATGTCCTTAGGTTAGTTAGGTTTAAGTAGTTCTAAGTTCTAGGGGACTGTTGACGTCCCATAGTGCTCAGAGCCATTTTTGAACACGTGCAGGTAGTCACAAGGAGGGAACAGTTAATTACGAAAAAATACTTCTCTGACTCACTGACAACGTAAAAGAACTTCATTGACATGGTTAATCTGAAAGAGGAAACAGTGTGGGTTCATTTAAAGCCAGGAGATACGCGGATCACTGATTAGGATCACGCAGAGAGAATCCGCGTAGAAATCTCGGCCAGAACTGTTAAATTCAGGAACGCGAACATCACGAATGTTGCATGAAGGTCACCGTGCGAGCCTGACTGAAACTACAAGCGATCACAAAAACGCACATAATCACATGTGGTAACGCAAAACTCATCTACAGATTAAAAATCACAAAACGAGAAATAAATAACGTAATTCTACAAACATAACAACCGCAGGAAGAGACAAAGAAATCTTGTAGCAAACTCATATTCCAACTCCATGAATACACAGCGGGCCTCAAGGGAGACTGGCGTGGTTTTTTCGTAACCGCTGACGCCGACGCTCTCGCAGCACGTTAAAAATGTCGGCGGTCGCTCTGTCCCATGTGACACACACCTACCTCTGCTATTCAGTAAAAAACGTTTGACTTCTCTGGCCAACGATCTCTCTGTGTACAGAACCAAAGATCTTCCATTTCGGAAGCCAAGTGCAAAGTGGTGGCAGCTTGATTGCCACACTACTGCCACATCTTACGGACATAAAACCCTGGGAGTAGCGTGCCATCTACTTACATATACCAGTCTTTTCTTTCATTCGCAGAAACTCCCACTTTATCAGAAGCAATTCGCTGATTAATCTTTCACCTAACTAAATGATTTTGCCCAAGCCTTAGCAGGAATGTGCCAATACTGCATAAATAGCAGAGACACGCTGGTACTGCGATGACAGGTGGTTAAGTCACTCATTTCGTTTATTGCATTTTCCCAGCTTCGGATACACACACACAGTACCATAACCAGTGTCGACCTCTAAGAAATTCATGATCAGACAAACTGTTTAAAAAGAAAGACAGAAGGTGATTAACAAAATACTGAACTTAGAATTCAAACCAAATTCTGTCAACAGTTACTTGAGGAAAGATAAATTCCGACGTTAGCCGCATGGTGCCATTAAAATAATTCAGTGGCGACAAGTGAAAAATTGTGGCGGTCCAGGCCTCGAACCCAAATTTTCCACTTGGCATGAGCGGTCGCTTTAACATCTTCCCGTCCAACCAAAATTTCCGACTTGTCGCATATTACTTCGTTGCGCCACGACACCGCCCTCTCCGCCTCCTCGCCCCCCCCCTCCCTCCCCCCCCTTCTAGCCAGTACACCATCCTCATTGTTAGCGTCATTTAGCGTGTTTCCCGCAAGAGCTCGGACCTACGCTGCATCCATACATCCACACTGAAGATATCATGAAATTCCGTCAGTGCTTATTTATCAATACTATAAGTGCGGTGCCTGTTCTTTTGGACATGTCCAAAGAAACGGACACCATACATAAAGTAGTAATAGCTGAAGTTACTCTGCCTTCATTACGTTGCATTGTTACTCGTCAGAATACAACTGAAAAGGTCCGTAGAAAGGGTCACAATGGAAACAAAACTGCACACTGACTGGCGAAGCCGAAAGCCGCAGTTTACTGCGCAAATGTGCTTCGAGTGCTCATACACAAATGAAAACTGCTCTCGTGGACTAAGCACTGATTTTCAAGGCTCTGTGACATTAGTAATCACGAAATCAGCTATGTTTTTCAATGATTTAGGTGTTCTTGAAAAAAGAGACAGCATTGGTCGTATATTTTTTACTATTGCAAAATCAATTTTCTGTCACTGAGTGACCATCTTCAGTGCTAGAAGTTAAAAATTTTTTTTCACATTACGATCAGAGAGTACAACATAGAAAATCACAATTACATCTGCATATGAACATAACACTTGTTAGAAACAAACCTATATTGTATAACTTAAATTGGGATGCACTGTTGTCACTAAGCTTACGGCAATCACATAGACTGAGGTCGCTGTTTACCTGCACTTCTTCAGCAGACCTCGGTGTGACGGGGCTTGACACGCCCTCTATGTGACATGTGTCACGTGAAGACATAGTATTATGAATTATTAACACTAAATAACTCTTGTACTTTTATGAATGGTGTAGTAATTCAAATTTAAAATGTACGTACAACACATAGCAGACGCAGGAGAATATCTAAAAAACATTGGCGTATTGTTTTTTAACTATAAAACATAAAATAGATCGATGATAAGTTGTTAGAGTGCAGAACATATAAAAAGCAAAAGATAATGCCAAAGAATAATAAATGAACAACATAAAAAGAGGCGCAACACAGGTCTTTCTTAAAAAACATAACACCCACCATCTACCGTGGGAAGTCAAAAGTACAACGTTCGTAAATTATGTAACAAACGTTAATACCAAGGAGTCAAATATATAAAAAAATCACAGTACTAAACTGCCGCTACTTAATAATTAAAATACCGTGCAAATATAAGGTGTGAACAAGTAGTATACACCAATCATCGATCTATTTTATATTTATAGTTAAAAAACAATACGCCAATGATTTTTAGATATTCTCCTGCGTCTGCTATGTGTTGTAAGTACATTTTAAATTTGAATTACTACACCATTCATAAAAGTACAAGAGTTATTTAGTGTTAATAATTCATAGTACTATGTCTTCACGTGACACATGTCACATAGAGGGCGTGTCAAGCCCCGTCACACCGAGGTCTGCTGAACAAGCGCAGGTAAACAGGGACCTCAGTCTATGTGATTGCCGTAAGCTTAGTGACAACAGTGCATCCCAATTTAAGTTATACAATATAGGTTTGTTTCTAACAAGTGTTATATTCATATGCAGATGTAATTGTGATTTTCTATGTTGTACTCTCTGATCGTAATGGGAAAAAAAAATTTTAACTTCTAGCACTGAAGATGGTCACTCAGTGACAGAAAATCGATTTTGCAATAGTAAAAAATATACGACCAATGCTGTCTCTTTTTTCAAGTATACCTGTTATCTGGTCGTAGTGCACAAGACAACATGGAGTCGCCAATCAATAAGATTTAGGTGTTGCTTTTAGTTTTCGATCATCAGTCTTCTTACTGGTTTAAAATGAGGCACAAGGAATTCCTCTCCGGCGCCAATCTCTTCATATCAGAGTAACAATTGCACCCAACGCGCGCAATTGCTTATTCCAATCTCTGTTTCCCTATACAGATTTTCCTCTCTACAGTTTCTTCATATTACGTTGATGTCTTAAAACATGTCCTATCATCCCAGCACATACTTTTACTCCACATATTCCTCTCCTGGCTGGTCTTGCAGGGTACTGCCTCAATTCTCATCAGTCGAACTATTTTTCAGTATCTTCTTAGCACCACGTGTCAAAATCATCGAGTGTCACCGTCTCCTGTTTTCCCTGATTTCATGTTTCACTTTCACTGAACGCTGCGCTCCAAAAGTATATTCTCACAGTTGTTTTCACCAATTTAAAGCTGATATTTGACAGCAGTAAGTTCCACTCATTGTCCAGAATTGTAAATGCTAGTCTGCATCTCATAACCGCCTTGATTTCGCTCTGATGTATTAACTTCTTCCAGAGATAACAAGTAAATTTAAAGTTAATTTCATTTCTGTTACTCCTCATTTTCATTTACTTCATTACTGCTATTTTCTCGGCCACTGTTGCACATATTTGAAAATAAAATTGATAATTTTAAATAATGGAACTAACGCTTATAAGGGCCACTTGCATACTCATATGGTTCGATATTACAAATCTTTACACTAATATTCCAATAGAAGAAACGAACCATTTTATTAGACAATTTCATTAAGCACAAGAAACGGATTTCAGATAAAATTTAAAAAAATTGTAAAATTGTTGGGAATCGTTCGAATGCGCAATTACTTCCATTTTAGTGGTTAGTTATATCAACAAGATGAAGCCTTGGTGTTGGGAACTGCATCGCTGGATTTCTAGCTGACAACGTAATTAAAAATTTTAAAATATTTCAAATATATATTTTTCTTTAATTCCCACTCTGCTCTAGCTAATAGCGTTAGTTTCTATAGACCGTATGTTGACTATACTAGTAGCACTGTACGAAAAGGCGATGTAAATGACATCATACCATGTGGTGTGGCCTTGAATGGTTTCCACCCAACATATAAAACGAGTATAATTGACAGGTTTCTTGACTTGAAATTGCATTTAAAAGACGCTAAACGTAATACGCTGTTTAAACTACCAAAACGACGCCTATATACCTGGACTTCGCCAGATGGCCAACACCGGAACCAAATTGATTACATACTTTATAATCAGAGGTGGAAGAGCGCGGTTCAGTCAGCTACAACAAGACCTGGGGCTGACTGCGGATCAGATCATGAGCTCCTGATTGCAAAATTTCGGCTGAAACTTCAGAATGTAGCAAAAAGTATCCCAACTTGCAGATACGACCTTAACTCTATACCCTCCGACTACGCTGTAGAGGTACAAAACAGATTTAATGTATTCCAGCTGGAGGACAAAAGCTCGCAAGAGATGTGGACAGAAGTAGCTAATACTGTCAAGGAGGCCGCAGAGAAACACATTCCCAAGAAAAGGAACAGTAAGAAGGCTAGATGGCTATCAGTTGAGGCACTGCAAGTTGCAGAAGAACGAAGGAAAGCAAAAATCAAGGGAGATATATCTGCTATGTTTGAATTAAATAAAGATTTTCAGAAATTAGCTGGAAGAAATAAAAATATATTCTTTAATGAACAGTGCAAGGAAGTTGAAGATAATAACGGAATGGGGAAGACAAGAGATCTTTATAAGAAAATTAGAGAACTTAAAGGAAAATTCCAGGCAAAAATTGGAATGATAAAAGATAGAAACGGGAAAGTTCTGAGTGAAGCAGAGGATGTTAAGGAAAGATGGGCAGAATATGCAGAAGACCTATACAAGAAAGAACTGCATAATGACAGGGCTCCTACTGCTGATGTTAATGTTAATTTAGAACTAGAGCCAGATATTTTGGAGAGCGAAATCCAGTGGGCCCTTGAAAATATGGCTGATAACAAAACTAGTGGACATGATGAAATACCAGCAGAATTGTTTAAAGTCACTGGAAAGGATGCAGTGAAAGTGCTACACTCAATATGTCAAAAAATATGGAGCACGTATCAGTGGCCAGAAGACTGGAAAAGATCAGTATTCATCCCCATTCCAAAAAAGAGAAGTTCTAAAGAATGCTCAGATTACCGAACAATCGCACTTACTTCACATGCTAGCAAAGTTATGTTGAAAATCTTACAAAATAGACTTCGCCAATATGTAGATCGAGAGCTACCAGAAGAACAAGCTGGATTTAGGAAAGGAAGAGGAACTAGAGATCAAATTGCTAACATTCGGTAGATTATGGAAAAAGCGAGAAAATTCCAGAAAGATGTATACCTCTGCTTTATTGACTACGCCAAAGCCTTTGACTGCGTCGATCACAACAAATTATGGATTGTACTAAAAAACATGGGTGTACCAGATCACCTCATTCATCTGATACGGAGTTTATACCTTGACCAAGAAGCCACGATGAGAACTATGTATGGAACAACGAAATGGATAAAGATTCAGGAAGGGGTCCGGCAAGGCTGCATACTGTCACCGTACTTATTCAATCTGTACGCAGAACATGTCATGAGGAATGCGAGGCTAGATGAAGGAGAAACAGGAATTAAAATAGCTGGAATAAATGTAAAGAACCTCAGGTACGCGGATGATACGATCCTGTTGGCAGAAAGTGAAGAAGAATTGAGAACACTCATACTGAAAGTGAAAGACGAAAGTGAAAAGGCCGGTCTTACGCTGAATGTGAAGAAAACGCAAATTATGGCAACTACACCTACCAATTCGTGGGATATAGCAGGAGAAACCATGGAGGTAGTGACCACATTCAGTTATCTCGGTTCCCAGACCTCTGCTGATGGCGACTGCAGCCATGAAATCCGGAGACGCCTGTTGCTCGGTAGACAGGCGATGTCAAACCTTGACAAGGTTATATGGTCCAGAGATATAACACTAGCAACAAAGATCCGTATTGTGAGGGCTATGGTCTTTCCAGTTGTGATGTATGGATGTGAGACCTGGACCATTAGAAAGGCTGAACGGTGAAGAATTGACTCCTTCGAATTGTGGTGTTCGAGGAAACTTCTTAGAGTTCCATGGACTGCAAAAAGAACCAACAGATCAATACTGGAGCAAATGAAACCAGATTTCGCCCTCGAAGGTCTAATGTTAAAACAAAAAATGGTTCAAATGGCTCTGAGCACTATGGGACTTAACATCTGTGGTCATCAGTCCCCTAGAATTTAGAACTACTTAAACCTAACTAACCTAAGGACATCACACACATCCATGCCCGAGGCAGGATTCGAACCTGCGACCGTAGCAGTCGCGCGGTTCCGGACTGAGCGCCTAGAACCGCTAGACCACCGCGACCGGCTGTTAAAACAAAAGCTGACCTACTTTGGACACACAATGCGAAGGAATGCCTCGCTGGAAAAAACATTAATGCTGGGGAAGATTGAAGGAACTAGAAGAAGAGGACGTCAGAGGATCAGATGGATCGATGGCATCACAGAAGCGATGTGTTCCAACCTGGAAGGTCTACGGGAGAAAGTGCAAGACAGGAAAAAGTGGCGTGCTTTGGTTCATGGGGTCACGAAGAGTCGGAACCGACTAAACGAATAGAGAGAGAGAGAGAGAGAGAAACGTAACTTTGACATTTACAGCAAACCCACCACAAGATATAACTTCATTATTTTCCCTCTCACCGCTTTAAGCATAAAACGACGTTGTTTCGTGCTATGATCGATCATATGACTGAGGTCCGCCTAACCGCTTCTGCTATTGCTACTAGGCTAAATAACTTAAATTGTGATGCGAAAAGAGACATTCAGAGTTGCAATTAAAATGGATTTTTATTTAGTAGGTGACCAGTTTTGGGGCATACCCATTCTCAAACCATCCAATATTTTCCAAGTATAATTTCCAGCAATATAGCAGTAAAGAAAGTGCGTATATACAGGGTGGTTCATTGATCGTGACCGGGCCAAATATCTCACGAAATAAACGTCAAACGAAAAAACTACAAAGAACGAAACTTGTCTAGCTTGAAGGGGGAAACCAGATGGCGCTATGGTTGGCCCGCTAGATGGCGCTGCCATAGGTCAAACGGATGTCAACTGCGTTTTTTTAAGTAGGAACCCCCGTTTTTTATTACACATTCGTGTAGTACGTAAAGAAGTATGAATGTTTTAGTTAGACCACTTTTTTCGCTTTGTGATAGATGGCGCTGTAATAGTCACAAACATCTGGCTCACAATTTTAGACGAACAGTTGGTAACATGTAGGTACGTTTGAACATTTTTCGGCTGTTCCAATGTGATACATGTATCTTTGTGAACTTATCATTTCTGAGAACGCATGCTGTTACAGCGTGATTACCTGTAAATGCTCAAAATGATGGCCGTCAACCCCAATGCATTTGGCAATGCGTGTAACGACATTCCTCTCAACAGGGAGTAGTTCGCATTCCGTAATGTTCGCACATGCGTTGACAATGCGCTGACGCATGTTGTCAGGCTTGTCGGTGGATCATGAGAGCAAATATCCTTCAACTTTCTGAACAGAAGGAAATCCGGGGACGTCAGATCTGGTGAACGTGCGGGCCATGGTATGGTACTTCGACGACCAGGGCTCCTGTCATGAAATATGCTTTTCAATACCACTTCCCATGAACCATGGACCTTGCCGGTGGTGGGGAGGCTTGCATGCCTCAGCGATACAGATGGCCGTACCGTAGGTGCAACCACAACGGAGGGTTATCTGTTGAGAGGCCAGACAAACGTGTGGTTCCTGAAGAGGGGCAGCAGCCTTTTCAGTGGATGCAGGGGCAACAGTCTGGATGATTGACTGATCTGGCCTTGTAACACTAACCAAAATGGCCTTGCTGTTCTGGTACTACGAGCGGCTGAAAGCAAGGGGAAACTACAGCCGTAATTTTTCCCGAGGGCACGCAGCTTTACTGTAAGGTTAAATGATGATGGCGTCCTCTTGGGTAAAATACTCCGGAGGTTAAATAGTCCCCCTTTCGGATCTCCGGGCGGGGACTACTCAAGAGGACGTCGTTATCAGGAGAAAGAAAACTGGCGTTCTTCGGATCGGAGCGTGGAATGTCAGATCCCTTAATCGGGCAGGTAGGTTAGAAAATTTAAAATGGGAAATGGATAGGTTAAAGTTAGATACAGTGAGAATTAGTGGAGCTCGGTGGCAGGAGGAATAAGACTTCTGGTCAGGTGAATACAGGGTTATAAATACAAAATCAAATAGGGGTAACGCAAGGAGTACGTTTAAAAATGAATAAAAAAATAGGAGTGATGGTAAGCTACTACAAACAGCATAGTGAACGCATTATTGTGGCCAAGATAGACACGATGCCCATGCCTACTACAGTAGTATAAGTTTATATGCCAACTAGCTCTGCAGATGATGAAGAAATTGATGAAATATATGATCAGATAAAGGAAATTATTCAGGTAGTGAAGGGAGACGAAAATTTAATAGTCATGGGTGGCTGGAATTCGAGAGTTTGAAAAGGGAGAGAAGGTAACATAGTAGGTGAATATGAATTTGTGATAAGAAATGAAAGAGGAAGCCATCTGGTAGAATTTTGCACAGAGCATAACTTAATCTTAGATAACACTTGGTTCAAGAATCATGACAGAAGGTTGTACACATTGAAGAATCCTGGAGATGCTAGAAGGTATCAGATAGATTATACAATGGTAAGACAGAGATGTAGGAACCAGGTTTCAAATTGTAGGACATTTCCAGGGGCAGATGTAGACTCCGACCACAATCTATTGGTTATGAACTGCAGATTAAAACTGAAGAAACTGCAAAAAGGTGAGAATTTAAGGAGATGGGACCAGGATAAATTGAAAGAACCAGAGGTTGTAGAGAGTTTCAGGGAGAGCATAAGGGAACAATTGACAGGAATGGGGGAAGGAAATACAGTAGAAGAAGAATGGGTAGCTCTGAGGGATGAAGTAGTGAAGGCAGCAGAGGATCAAGTAGATAAAAAGACGAGGGCTAGTAGAAATCTTTGGGTATCAGAGGAAATATTGAATTTAATTGATGAAAGAAGAAAATACAAGAATGCAGTAAATGAAGCAGGCAAAAAGGAATACAAACGTCTCAAAAATGAGATCGACAGGAAGTGCAAACTGGCTAAGCAGGGATGGCTAGAGGACAAATGTAAGGATGTAGAGACTTATCTCACAAGGCTAAGATAGATACTGCCTACAGGAAAATTAAAGAGACCTTAGGAGAAAAGACAGCCACTTGTATGAATATCAAGAGCTCAGATGGAAATTCAGTTCTAAGCAAAGAAGGGTAAGCAGAAAGGTGGAAGGAGTATATAGAGGGTCTATACAAGGGCGATATACTTACGGATAATCTTATGGAAATGGAAGAGGATGTAGATGAAGATGAAATGCGAGATACGATACTGCGTGAAGAGTTTGACAGAGCAATGAAAGGCCTGAGTCGAAACAAGGCCCCGGGAGTAGACAACATTCCGTTAGAACTACTGACGGCCTCGGGAGAGCCAGTCCTGACAAAACTCTACCATCTGGTGAGCAAGATGTATGAGACAGGCGAAATACCCTCAGACTTCAAGAAGAATATAATAATTCCAATCCCATAGAAAGCAGGTGTTGACAGATGTGAAAATTTCCGAATTATCAGTTTAATAAGTCACAGCTGCAAAATACTAACACGAATTCTATACAGAAACTATGGAAAAACTAGTAGAAGCCGACCTCGTGGAAGATCAGTTTGGATTCCGTAGAAATGTTGGAACACGCGAGGCAATACTGACCCTAAGACTTATCTTGGAAGAAAGATTAAGGAAAGGCAAACCTACGTTTCTAGCATTTGTAGACTTAGAGAAAGCTTTTGACAGTGTTGACTGGAATAATCTCTTTCAAATTGTAAAGGTGGCAGGGGTAAAATACAGGGAGCGAAAGGCTATTTACAATTTTTACAGAAACCAGATGGCAGTTATAAGAGTCGGGGGCACGAAAGGGAAGCAGTGGTTGGGAAGGGAGTGAGACAGGTTTGTAGCCTCTCCCCGATGTTATTCAATCTGTATATTTAGCAAGCAGTAAAGGAAACAAAAGAAAAATTCAGAGTAGGTATTAAAATCCATGGAGAAGATACACTCCGGGAAATGGAAAAAAGAACACATTGACACCGGTGTGTCAGACCCACCATACTTGCTCCGGACACTGCGAGATGGCTGTACAAGCAATGATCACACGCACGGCACAGCGGACACACCAGGAACCGCGGTGTTGGCCGTCGAATGGCGCTAGCTGCGCAGCATTTGTGCACCGCCGCCGTCAGTGTCAGCCAGTTTGCCGTGGCATACGGAGCTCCATCGCAGTCTTTAACACTGGTAGCATGCCGCGACAGCGTGGACGTGAACCGTATGTGCAGTTGACGGACTTTGAGCGAGGGCGTATAGTGGGCATGCAGGAGGCCGGGTGGACGTACCGCCGAATTGCTCAGCACGTGGGGCGTGAGGTCTCCATAGTACATCGATGTTGTCGCCAGTGGTCGGCGGAAGGTGCACGTGCCCGTCGACCTGGGACCGGACCGCAGCGACGCACGGATGCACGCCAAGACCGTAGGATCCTACGCAGTGCCGTAGGGGACCGCACCGCCACTTCCCAGCAAATTAGGGACACTGTTGCTCCTGGGGTATCGGCGAGGATCATTCGCAACCGTCTCCATGAAGCTGGGCTACGGTCCCGCACACCGTTAGGCCGTCTTCCGCTCAGGCCCCAACATCGTGCAGCCCGCCTCCAGTGGTGTCGCGACAGGCGTGAATGGAGGGACGAATGGAGACGTGTCGTCTTCAGCGATGAGAGTCGCTTCTGCCTTGGTGCCAATGATGGCTGTATGCGTGTTTGGCGCCGTGCAGGTGAGCGCCACAATCAGGACTGCATACGACCGAGGCACACAGGGCCAACACCCGGCATCATGGTGTGGGGAGCGATCTCCTACACTGGCCGTACACCACTGGTGATCGTCGAGGGGACACTGAATAGTGCACGGTACATCCAAACCGTCATCGAACCCATCGTTCTACCATTCCTAGACCGGCAAGGGAACTTGCTGTTCCAACAGGACAATGCACGTCCGCATGTATCCCGTGCCACCCAAGGTGTAAGTCAACTACCCTGGCCAGCAAGATCTCCGGATCTGTCCCCCATTGAGCATGTTTGGGAGTGGATGAAGCGTCGTCTCACGCGGTCTGCACGTCCAGCACGAACGCTGGTCCAACTGAGGCGCCAGGTGGAAATGGCATGGCAAGCCGTTCCACAGGACTACATCCAGCATCTCTACGATCGTCTCCATGCGAGAATAGCAGCCTGCATTGCTGCGAAAGGTGGATATACACTGTACTAGTGCCGACATTGTGCATGCTCTGTTGCCTGTGTCTATGTGCCTGTGGTTCTGTCAGTGTGATCATGTGATGTATCTGACCCCAGGAATGTGTCAATAAAGTTTCCCCTTCCTGGGACAATGAATTCACGGTGTTCTTATTTCAATTTCCAGGAGTGTAGAACGCGTGCCAAAAATCTGTGATCGTCCCGTAATTTCTCTTGTGCACAGTGGTAGAGCTGTACACGACGTTCAAAGTCGTCGCCAGGCAATTCCTGGTGCATATAAATATGGTACGGGTGCTATCGATGTTGATGTAGTATTCTCAACACCGACGTTTTGGAGATTCCCGATTCTCGCGCA
Organism: Schistocerca americana; assembly: GCF_021461395.2. Lineage (NCBI taxonomy): Eukaryota > Metazoa > Arthropoda > Insecta > Orthoptera > Acrididae > Schistocerca > Schistocerca americana. The sequence goes on from NC_060120.1 coordinate 1,106,664,352, forward strand.
ATTTGTCTGCCACTGATGTGCGGATTAGCCGCGACTGCAGCTAAAACACCTACTTGGGCATCATCATTTGTTGTAGGTGGTTGTTGATGTTTCACATGTGGCTGAACACTTCCTGTTTCCTTAAATAACGTAACTATCCGGCGAGCGGTCCGGATACCGAGTAGCATACATAGCACACGCCCGTTGGGTATTTTGATCATAATCAACACGATTTCGACCTTTTCCGCAATTGGTAAACGGTCCATTTGAACACGGGTAACGTATCACGAAGCAAATACCGTCCGCACTGGCGGAATGTTACGTGATACCATGTACTAATACGTTTGTGTCTATTACAGTGCCATCTATCACAAAGCGAAAAATGTGGGCCAACTAAAACATTCATATTTCTTTACGTGTTACACGAACATGTAATAAAAAATGGGGGTTCCTATTTTTAAAAAAACGCAGTTGATATACGTTTGATCTATGGCAGCGCCATCTAGCGGGTCAACCATGGTGCCATCTGGTTTCCCCCTTCAAGCTAGACAAGTTTCGTACTTTGTAGTTTTTTCGTTTGACACTTATTTCGTGAGATATTCGTCCCGGTCACGATCAATGAACCACCCTGTATACTTACCGTCCCAACTAATGTTCGACTAGGATGCCGGGTTCCAAGGACGTAGAGCGTGAGCAGCACACGCAATTGTGATCTGCTTCACTAACATGTGATTCCAACTCTATGGGAGATAGGTGCTCGCGAGGTCAGTTGGTTACTCTGCAACACGTTTGGAGAAAAACTAATCATTGGCAGAGTCTTGCAGTTTGCTTGGCCACCGAGATCGCGAGATTTGAACCCGTGTGATCTCTGGCTGTGGTGTTATCTGAACGACAGGGGCTATGACCCTGAATCTAACATACTTCGGAGGCTGAAGATGAACATGTCGAGGGAGGTAGCCAACTTCCGACCTGAGAAGTTTCGGGCAGCAGCAGGCAATCTTTAGTGCGGTCTGAGGCTGCCGTCAATGTACGTGGTCTACACACTAAGCAACGTTTGCAACCTGGCACGCAATCAACAAATCCGGTTTTTCTACTACCTGTTAGCTTCTAGGAACCTCTGCAGTGTTTCCAATCTGTTCTAGCCAATCTCGTTCCTGTCTCACTGTGTCCTTTCACACAAAATGACTATTGCACACTTTATAAAACTTATGCACAGCATTCGTTTTTAGTGTGATGCGCGATTTGTAATTTTTAACGCTGGTTGTTGATTCAGAAAAAATGGTGTCATATTTTTGCCACGATTTTTCCAATTTTTCAGTATGAATGTATCTCTGAGTACGACTTTCCCCTTCGTGAAGCATAGCTGACTGAATGAATCAAGGTCCAATATACATTTGTTGCTTTCTGTGAAATTATTACTATAATGCTGGACTTTTTTGTAAACTGCTTGCATGACAAATCCGTTATGAAATTGACCGGTATTTTCTGGGACAGTGAATTTTGAAATTCGGTTAGTTTTGCTGATCCCCGGTCAATTTGAAATTTCAATGGCACTTTGTTTACTCAGTCGCAGAGAAAGCCTTGTCATTAGCTGCCAAGATCACAGTAACTCTATTTTTTGATCATTAAATGTTATTCCTGTTCCCATGTTCGTCCTGGACATCATTTGTATTTGCAGTAGCCTGTAACTTTTTTCTTTTTGCAAATAACAAATCCAGTAACGATTAACTGATCAGTCCCAGATTGTAAAACTACATTTGGTCATTTTTGTCCTCATGTTAATGAGCTGCATCATGTCCTCTGTGAATGCATGAGAATTGTAGACCTTCTGTTAATTAGGAAAAATCTAAGGATGCAGGCCAAAATATGTCATCTATGCCCTTATAGTGGGCAGTTAATGGTCACAAACACTTGTTGTCGACTTATGACCGATAGGCAAGAGATCTTTCGCTACATAGAGGAACGAGAAATCACAACATGCCTGAAGCCACATACAGTGATCAAGATGGGTATGAAGAACAGAACAAATATGTATCGAAAACCGTGTTAGGGAAAATAATCAATTATTGTTACAACTATTACATAATATATCGAAACTAACGCTGTAAATTGATTTTTATCTAAAATATCGAGGCTACTTTAGGACGTTGATGTACAGCATGAGCAAAATAAAACTGGCCGTGAAAATATTTATAAGACTGACGCGGAATTGACATTCGTTAATGAGTAGCACAACTGTCCATCACAGAAAACGCTGTACAGCGTGAATTCGATGCGTCAGTCGATCGCTTGCTATCACATGTCTGCGCATGCGCATCTCCCAGTTGCCCTGTCCCGATTACTGTGTCGTCATGTTTGACTGAGTGAGCAGATATGTTTAGAAACTAGTGGAATACAATACAAAAAGGCGCTCGCGATAAAATGGCACGTGTTCATTGTCGATTGTCATTCGAAGTACAATTGGTGGAACACATGTACGAAATTGTTTGTGCATGGTTTAAGACTGCAAATGTCTTGCCAAAATACGTAGCAAATCTGCAATACAGACTGGAAAAATGTCACTAAACAAGCTCTGTAGCGAATAGAGACACTTACTATCTGAAAACATTGCTCTAGTGAAGGAAATCCTGGAACAGTGGTCGACGAAATCTCAACGCCGTCCATTTGTGCAGGTGGGAATTAAGAGATCGTCGTGTAGAACAATTATCAGAAATTGCCTGCAACTGAATGCTAACAGATTAACTGTTGTGTTCGTAAGTTAAATTGTCCAGACGAATTTTGCGTATTGAGTTCTGCCGGTGGTTTCTTAGTGACGTGAAATAAGGACGTTTGGATTCTCAGTTTTTCGTTTCTTCGGTTGAGACCTGGTTCAGCCTGTCAGGGTATATGAACTTACAGAGCATGCGCCGTTAGGCCACAGAATCCCCGTCATTACTTTGAAGAGCTGTTTCATAATCTAAAGACGTGTTCGGTGCGCAGTGCCTGGTGACGGTATCGTAACACGATTGTCTTACCAAACTGTTTATGCCGACCGGTGTGTCCGGAAACTTGTTTGAGCCCCCCCTTCCCCCACGGTCTCAGGGGTTGCAACATGTCAGAACTGGCGAAGGTATGGTTTGGGAGAGAGGTGACTCGCTCCCGAAGCGTGACGAAAAGTAACGGCAAGTGAGACTTTGACTGTATTACATGGAAGGTATACAGCCGGGTGATCACTTTGCAGGCGCCGCGCAGCTTGCGTGCGTGGGTCAGCGCTAATGCCAATGCCGGAAGCTACTGCGTCGGCGTCCGGTCGCCCAGCCTTGCAGAAGTAGCGTTCCTGTCCACGGCACGGTTAAGTGGCCGCCACGTGTGTTGCACGCGCCGATAGCCCGGAACACGGTTGGCTGCTCCCTCAAGAGCGACTCGTGAACTCCATGTAGAGCACCGAGGTTAAAACAGCCGACGGCCGTCGTTGTTGTGAGCCTTAGCAGCTCCGACCGTCCACCCGTGGCAGTTCGATCAGTGGCCGCAGACAGCTCGGCAATGGGGAGGCCGCGAGTTCGTGTCCCAACCCCGCCCCTGCAGACGGCAGCTTGCAGTCCACCGGACGATGTCACCGAGAGAGCGGAGGTCGACAGCCCTCTCGTTCCCGCGCCGGTGCAGCTCCAAGGTGAGCTCCCCGCCATGGCTATGACACGGTCGTGCAGCCGAGATTGGAGGCAGATTCAGAAGGCCGGTTGGCAGCCGATATCCATAACCAGAGGTCGTCGTAGATGGCCTGCAACTTGGACAGTCGTCGTTGTCTCCGGTTCTAAATGCGAAAAGAATGTCGAAACGACTGCCTCTTTTGACCCTTCGGGCTCGCTTATTTATACGTCTTTTCTCTACGCCTCTGACGTAGCTCATCTTGTGGGGACAAGTGGAAGTGTTTCTTAATAATTACACTTGCATACGCCGGGGCGTGCCTTCCCACCTGCGTGCGGTGTCGTAAACTTGCCTGGCGTTACCGTTTGCTAAATATCAACATCGCCATCGCCTGCCATCCGATCTGCCAGTCTGTCCCTTAACTACCACCTTCCTGCCACAGCTGTGCGAAATTAACAAGAGTTCCCCAAATCCACCCCAGTACTTATTCGTGTCGCAGCAAACTGTTCAATCTACACTGCTGTTCAAAATTAAAGCAGCAAAGTGCCATTTCCCCGTCCTGTGGCTAATTCACGACATAATCAAAAAAAAAAAAATGGTTCAAATGGCTCTGAGCACTATGGGACTCAACTGCTGAGGTCATTAGTCCCCTAGAACATAGAACTAGTTAAACCTAACTAACCTAAGGACATCACAAACATCCATGCCCGAGGCAGGATTCGAACCTGCGACCGTAGCGGTCTTGCGGTTCCAGACTGCAGCGCCTTTAACCGCACGGCCACTTCGGCCGGCACGACATAATCATACGAACGGTCAACAGATGTTACGATCGTGTTCTGCACAGAAATGACAACTATGCCAGCAATCACGTTAGGGCACCAATCAAGCGGGGTAGTGTTTACAGGGTAGTCCCACATACACAGCCGCTGTGTACACAGTTACAGGCGATGTTGTATGGCACAAAGAAGAAGCCTACAGACTCTCTGCCGTGGAGAGCCACAGGAAGAACGGAAGCAGAACAGTCGCAAACTGACGTGGCCCGGTGGCTTAATGTGAATCTTTCTATTGTTTCTCGGATGAGGCGACAGTTTATATATGTATCCCGGAAACCAGGGCAGGGCCGACCACATGTGAAATCGGAAAGACTGGACCGTTATTGGCTGTAAGGGCACTTGCTGCACTGCAACTGGCATTTGATCTTACAGCATCCGCTGGACTTGTTGTATGGATGCAAACGGTGTACAGAAGGCTTCAACAGAGTGGCCTTTAATGGTGGAGACCTGCTGTCTGTTTAGCGCTGGCGCACCTTCACAGCAGGTAACGTCTAGATTGGAGCCGTCAGCGTTCACCTGGACGCTCGAACAGTGGGCCTGTGTCTCTTTCACAGATGGGTCCTGGTTTTATCTGCAGACTGATTCTCGACTGATTCGCATCTGGAGGGCAAGTGGAACACGATTTTGGGACCCAAACATTGAGGAAAGAGACCGATATCGACGAGGATCCCTAATGGTGTCGGCAGGGATTATTTTGACCACTCGAACACCTCTTCATGAAATGGTACGGGTCAATGAACAAGATTTAATTGCTGTCAGGTACCGTGAGGAGATCATGGGATATTATGCGTGGTTGTTGCGAGGTGCTGCTGTGGGCCCAGACTTCGTACTGATGGACGATAATGCTCGACCTCATAGAGCACGGTTTTTTTTTTTTTTTTTTTTTTTTTTTTTTTTTTTTTTTTTTTTTTTTTTTTTTTGGGAACGTGGCCTGCTCGCTCTCCCTATTTGAAACCTAAAGAGCAAGTCTGGGATGCACTAGGCTTGCATCACGTCAGCTTCCACCAACCATTCTCCAAGACTTGTGAGCAGCTCTCCAGGAAGGATGGGCGTTATTGCATCGACATGAGATTGATGACGTCTTACAGGTTTCCCCTCGTTGTCAGGCCTGTATTGGCGCCAGAGGTGGTCACACCCCATACTGAGCACATTAACCAGTTTTCAGGGTGTGTGTGCAAATCCGTTAAGTTGGAAAAAAACGAAGAACACTTTTGTCTACCGTTATGCATGTTGCAGTTGATTACGTTCTGTATTCTTTACATAGCTTCTATTTTACTGTTTATACTGTTTTCTGGCAAAATAAACGCAACCTTGCAAAATTACCATTTCTTGCTTTAATTTTGGACAACAGCATGTAAGTGGATCAATAAAACGAAGATGAACGACTGTATACAACTCTTCAGCAAGGCAGAGCGTCTGAAAAAAAAAAAATGCCGTTACAACCTCACCACGTGTGCATGAGGTGTTCGCTGAGGCAAGGACGATCATAACAGTCAGTGCAATCTCCTAGCCACCTCGATCGCCTGGTTTCCCTCATTGAGATTTTTACCTGTGGGAGAAATTGGTGCGTTAGGTGCACTCAGTTAATCCCAACCAACTGGAAGAACTACAGGCGAAAACTGAAAATGTTTTTGCTGCTCACTCTCTGGTAGTGGTGTTAGACGTATCTCACAGCTTGATGGGTTGAGCCCAGAGCTGCATTAATGCCAACGGTGCCCATTTCCAGCATCTACTGTGATGTTTATTAACAAGGGTCAATCGCACGTCAGTCTTATTGTAAACATTTTCCGAACCAATTTGATCCTTTCCGCTCTGTACTACTCTCAGCTTTTAATATCCCCTTTGTTTGTACCTAACGTAGCTGCTGAATATGCGCACGTGTCGTGGGGTTTCCCCAGCGCTAGGCGGAGCCTGCGCGGGAGTCGGACGAGCGGGGTGGCTGGAGACTGCTTTGCTAATGGCGGCAAATGGGGCAGTTAAGTTGTTAAGGACTCCCGCACTGCGTTACTACTGAGGCCCGTCACTCGGGGAGCACGACAGCCGCAGCCTGCTGACTCATATCATTTTAGCATCAGCCGCCGGAGTCCTCGATCCGGTTAGAACGGACAGTCGCCGATTCCCGTCGATCAGCCTCGTCTGGCATACATTGCCTAGTAATGGTCTGAAACTGGTTTATTCGTATTTGGTAGTTCCACATCGAGGAGAGGTAACTGGAAAGGCACACTTCGCGCGGGCTCCCCTGTCGGTGGTTTCGAGTCCTCCCTCTGGCATGGGTGTGCGTGTTGTCCTTAGTGTACGTTAAAGTTAGATTACGTCGTGTGTAAGCCTAGGGACCGACCACCTCAGCAGTAACTTACCACAAATTTCCAAAAATTTAACTGGAAAGAGTACACTGAAGATCTCTGCGAGGAGTGGACTTGGCTGTTGACATGGTTGAGAAAGAAGTGGGATTCGATACGGAAGGTACGGGGCGTCCAGTATTAGAGAGTAATAGAGCTTTCAAGCACTTGCAGTCAAGTAAGGCATAATAAGCACATAACATTCCTTCTGAAGCTTTGAAATTATTGGAGGGGCGGGAGCACTGCGTATTAAGCGATTATTAAGTTGATGTGTAGATTCTATGAGTCTCGAGACATACCTTCACACTTATGGAAAATTGTCATCCACACAACCTCGAAGAACGGAATGGCACATATTGTACTTTAACACTGCGTTCTTAGAAATATGCTTTTCTACTATCTGACTTCAACGAAGCTAAAGATGATAGTGACGTTTAATAACTTATTAATTAGTACGTAAGTGGGAAGCATCCACTGTGCGCGCTACAATCTCTGAATTATGCACGAGGCATACACTTAGAAGCACTAAAATCTACAGTTACTCAGATCTCCTCTTTTCTAACAGAATTACTGAATGAAGCTTCGCTGCTAACAAGGGAACCTCCCCATCGCACCCCCCTCATATTTAGTTATAAGTGGATAGGCCTTGAAAAATTGAACACAGATAAATTGCGAAAACAGGAAGAAGTTGTGTGGAACTACGAAAAAATTAGCAAAATATACAAACTGAGTAGTTCAAGGGAAGATATGCAACATTAAGGACGCTGGGAACGCAGGAGCGCCGTGGTCTCTTGGTAACGTGAGCAGCTGCGGAACGAAAGGTCCGTGTTTCAAATCTTCCACCGATTGAAAAGTTTAATTTTTTATTTTCAGTTTATGTAACAAACTCTTATGTTTTCGTCACTTTTTTGGGAGTGATTATCATATCCACAAGAAAACCTAAATCGGGCAAGGTAGGAGATTCTTTTTACCCATTCGCCAAGTGTACAAGTTAGGTGGGTCGACAACATATTCCTGTCATGTGACGCCAGTGTCGTATAGAATATATCGGATGTCTTTTCCTGTGGAGGAATCGGTTGACCTATGACCTTGCGATCAAATGTTTTCTGTTCCCATTGGAGAGGCACGTCCTTTCGTCTACTAATCGCACGGTTTTGCGATGCCGTCGCAAAACACAGACACTAAACTTATTACAGTGAACAGAGATGTCAATGAACGAAAGGACAGATAATAACTATGCAAAAATAAAGAAAGTAAAATTTTCAGTCGAGGGTAGACTTGAACCAAGGACTTCTCATTCTGCAGCTGCTCACGCTACCACGGGACAACGACGCTCCTAAGCTCACAATATTCATTATGTTGCTTTTGTGGCCCATGGACTACTCAGTTTGTATAATTTGCTTATTTTTTCACAGTTCCACACAACTTCTTCCTGTTTTCTCAATTGATCCGTGTTCAGTTTATCAAGGCCTATCCACTGTGCCAACTTATAACTAAATCTGAGGGGGGTGCGATGGGGAGGTTCCCTTGTAAGTAGGGTCCCAGACATGTGCGAAACTGCGAACGTAGTTGTTGTTGTTGTTGTGGTCTTCAGTCCTGAGACTGGTTTGATGCAGCTCTCCATGCTACCCATACAGTAAAGCTGCATGCCCTCGGGAAAAATTACGGCTGTAGGTTCCCCTTGCATTCAGCCGTTCGCAGTACCAGCACAGCAAGGCCTTTTTGGTTAGTGTTACAAGGTCAGATCAGTCAATCATCTATACTGTTGCCCCTACAACTACTGAAAAGGCTGCTGCCTCTCTTCAGAAATCACACAGGAGGATCTTCGTTCTTAGTCCACATCAGTATGTCTTTAGACCTAAAAGTTCAATAGACGATGCAGTGAATCGAGTGCTGGAAACAATTCTTGATACACAAGAAAAATTCCCAATAGCAACAGGAATACACATAGCCGGTGCCTTGTTCGCGAGGCTGCGAGAGATGCAGATATAAACAGTCCTATACAATTTACTCGATTACTGTAAGGATTGTTGTCCTTGTGGTCTTCAGTCCTGAGACTGGTTTGATGCAGCTCTCCATGCTACTCTATCCTGTGCAAGCTTCTTCATCTCCCAGTACCTACTGCAATCTACATCCTTCTGAATCTGCTTAGTGTATTGATCTCTTGGTCTCCCTCTACGATTTTTACCCTCCACGCTGCCCTCCAATACTAAATTGGTGATCCCTTGATGCCTCAGAACATGTCCTACCAACCGATCCCGTCTTCTGGTCAAGTTGTGCCACAAACTTCTCTTCTCCCCAATCCTATTCAATACTTCCTCATTAGTTATGTGATCTACCCATCTAATCGTCAGCATTCTTCTGTAGCACCACATTTCGAATGCTTCTATTCTCTTCTTGTCCAAACTATTTATCGTCCATGTTTCACTTGCATACATGGCTACACTCCATACAAATACTATCAGAAATGACCTCCTGACACTTAAATCTATACTCGATGTTAACAAATTTTTCTTCTTCAGAAAAGCTTTCCTTGCCATTGCCAGTCTACATTTTATATCCTCTCTACTTCGACCATCATCAGTTATTTTGCTCCCCAAATAGCAAAACTCCTTTACTAATTTAAGTTTGTCATTTCCTAATCTAATTCCCTCAGCATCACCCGACTTAATTCGACTACATTCCATTATCTTCGTTTTGCTTTTGTTGATGTTCATCTTATATCCTCCTTTCAAGACACTGTCCATTCCATTCAACTGCTCTTCCAAGTCCTTTGCTGTCTCTGACAGAATTACAATGTCATCAGCGAACCTCAAAGTTTTTATTTCTTCTCCATGGATTTTAATACCTACTCCGAATTTTTCTTTTGTTTCCTTTACTGCTTGCTCAATATACAGATTGAATAACATCGGGGAGAGGCTACAACCCTGTCTTACTCCCTTCCCAACCACTGCTTCCCTTTCTTACCCCTCGACTCTTATAACTGCCATCTGGTTTCTGTACAAATTGTAAATAGCCTTTCGCTCCCTGTATTTTACCCCTGCAACCTTTAGAATTTGAAAGAGAGTATTCCAGTCAACATTGTCAAAAGCTTTCTCTAAGTCTACAAATGCTAGAAACGTAGGTTTGCCTTTCCTTAATCTTTCTTCTAAGATAAGTCGTAAGGTCAGTATTGCCTCACGTGTTCCAGTGTTTCTACGGAATCAAAACTGATCTTCCCCGAGGTTGGCTTCTACTAGTCTTTCCATTCGTCTGTAGAGAATTCGTGTTAGTATTTTGCCGCCGTGACGTATTAAACTGATAGTTCGGTAATTTTCACATCTGTCAACACCTGCTTCCTTTGGGACTGGAATTATTATATTCTTCTTGAAGTCTGAGGGTATTTCGCCTGTTTCATACATCTTGCTCACCAGATGGTAGAGTTTTGTCAGGACTGGCTCTCCCAAGGCCGTCAGTAGTTCCAATGGAATGTTGTCTACTCCGGGGGCCTTGTTTCGACTCAGGTCTTTCAGTGCTCTGTCAAACTCTTCACGCAGTATCGTATCTCCTATTTCATCTTTATCTACATCCTCTTCCATTTCCATAATATTGTCCTCAAGCACATCGCCCTTGTATAGACCCTCTATATACTCCTTCCACCTTTCTGCTTTCCCTTCTTTGCTTAGAACTGGGTTTCCATCTGAGCTCTTGATATTCATACATTCGTTCTCTTATCTCCAAAGGTCTCTTTAATTTTCCTGTAGGCAGTATCTATCTTACCCCTAGTGAGATAAGTCTCTACATCCTTACATTTGTCCTCTAGCCATCCCTGCTTAGCCATTTTGCACTTCCTGTCGATCTCATTTTTGAGACGTTTGTATTCCTTTTTGCCTGCTTCATTTACTGCATTTTTATATTTTCTCCTTTCATCATTTAAATTCAATATTTCTCCTGTTACCCAAGGATTTCTACTAACCCTCGTCTTTTTACCTACTTGATCCTCTGCTGCCTTCACTACTTCATCCCTCAAAGCTACCCATTCTTCTTCTGCAAGGATAGGATGGCTTCTTGTCAAGATCGAAAAAAGAAGGTTACCAAGAATATAGCTGAAGGATGCCCATAAGGCGAGATATGCAGGCCAATTTTCTGGGATATTGCCACAGACTCACGCCTAAACAATCTGGACGTAGATGATAGGGTTAACGGTACAGTAGCATATGCCGACGACTCACTAGTGGTAGCAACAGCAAACTCGAGAGCGCAACTTGAAAGCAAGGCTGGACAACTCCTTGTAAAAATAATTAACTGGTGCAGCCACAACAAGCCCACAATCGTACCAAACAAGACAGAATATTTACTCATGAAAGGGGCACTGCAGAGAAACCCCACCGTAAGACTGAACAACACTAGCATAGTGAAAAAAAAAAAGAAATAAGATACCTAGGAATATACTTCAAGGAACGATAAACATTCAACGCGCACGTAAGACTTACAATTCTTAAAGCTAGAACAACAATGCAGAAACTTGCGTCGCTAAACTCGGTTCACTACAGACTGCCACTGCAGACGCTAAGAATGTACCATACAACCCTCTTTGAGCAAATGCCGGGATACATCGACCTTCAGTCGCGCCCCACAAAATCGCTGTGAGACGTGGACAAAGACGTGTATTGGTCAGGATGTTAGAGGAATTTGGCACCACGTCCGTGGAAACCTAAGCGTTGTATTTGCAGCGCACACCGTTTACATAACCATTAAAAACAGAGCTGCAGCATACTGGCTCAAACAGGGAAGATGGTTCAAATGGCTCTGAGCACCATGGGACTTAACGTCTGAGGTCATCAGTCCCCTAGAACTCAGAACTACTTAAACCTAACTAACCTAAGGACATCACACACATCCATGCCCGAGGCAGGATTCGAACCTGCGACCGTGGCAGTCACGCGGTTCCAGACTGTAGCGCCGAGAACCGCTCCGCCACCTCGGCCGGCGCAAACAGGGAAGACTGGGCAATCACTGTACATGAGATAACTGAGGAGCATATTACAGAGAAACATCAGTTAAATTTTAGGAGGGTTGAGACATGGCAAAGAGAATGGGAAGCATCTGACAAAGCTTGTCGGGTCTTCTCCTTCTTTCCGAACATCTGGAATCGCTTAACGATCAGACATGTTCATCCGAGTCACGGTGTGTCACACGCCCTGACGGGCCATGGCGTTTACCCTACACACCTACATCACTTCAGCCTTACCTAAAGTGATACATGTGAATGTGTAAAACAGCGATCCCTCGAACACATAACACTAAAAGACGGCACACTCCCACACCTAAGGCCAGTGACAGAAATCAAAGACAAAGGGCAGACATTAAGAGGCCCAGATAAATGGACCATGCCTAACCGACTCACTGATGGAAAATCAAGAGTGCTGCACTAGACTTATATGCAGCAAATACCATACACAAAACCACGACCACGCACAAACCATACGCCACAGCATGATACATGGGACAACAGAGATTCAAACACTGATGTGGGAACAGATGATGACATGAACGTACTAGTATTACCGTGTACAGGTACATAAACGGCATAGTAGCAGATCACACGAATGCAACTATACTACAGACACCGAATGTAGAGATAAGCTAGTAACAAGAAATAAAAAAACGAATTTTCATTTTTGTACAAAGGCAACACATAATTCGTTAGTTTTTTGGATCATTGTTTTCAAAGATGTAACTGTGAAATATGTAAACTGTATAAGATAGAAACTTCAAAAAATCTGAATTTTAAAATATTGTGCAAAAGTATACACATGCAGTATCGTAAGACTTAATTACACAAACATGACCTCAAAAGATAGATAATAAATGTCTTTCGGGAAGGCGAATTCACCCTCCCGAGGCTCGTCTCCCGCTTATGGCGCGGGTAAATGGAGTAAGTAATTGCAGTAGCGAATAGTACTGCTAAACCTCGCACACAAACCACGCCGACCTAATTTCACGACGTACGTGCACACGGGAGTAAGCATAGTCGGATAGAAATAATATGCTAATTCAGGTGCGACAGGCTCGAAATCTTTACCGAAGCCCTCCCACTTGAAATAGTCAGGTAAAAGGATCTGTTTTAGTATCTAAATCTTTCCTTTCGTCTATTATTTCTTCTTAAGAATAGGGCAAAATTTTGCCTTTCCCAAAACATACTTTGTGTATGAGATGTTTTATAATTAACAATGTAATTACGTAAAAGACAAATAACAGCACTGAGAGAAGCTGTGTAAAAGACGAAGTCTTTGTCTCTGCAGCGTGTTACTAATTCTTATTAGCAAACGACCCACCACAGTTATCAAGGCGATGTTTCACCCTGTAATGTTAGTATATAAAAAATATAGTTGAGTAGATAGGGCGTGAGCAGTAACAGCAAAGAGCAGCAGCATGCACTGAAGTGAGGTAGAAGGGGTCATTTGCTGTACGGTTACATTTATCCTTTGGTGCAAAGACTTTGTGGTATCTTGAACTAGTAGGAGTAAGGTGGCCGTTGACACTGCCAACGAGGGCCCCGAGTAAATGAACGACGGAGTGACGGAATTATCACCTGGATGTACGACTTGGGAGTCGAATGACGTACGAGTATATGTTATGTTGACGTTCATTTATAAAGCTTTTTAAAGAGCTACTTGTTTTAGGATCTGTCTGTACGTGTCTATTACTGGGTTGAAAAGTTAAATTCAGAAGAGTTTTAACTGAAGAATCGAATTCATTTAGTGCATGGAATAGTTAATACTTTCCTACTTTCCTACGAAACAAAGTCCACAAGAAGTAGTTCGAACAAGGCTATGGGACGGATTAGCCGTACCACAAGAATAATGAAAAAAAGTAACCATATGTTCACAAGATTTATTAAAGGTCACGTAATTGAGGGAGTGACAGATACAACGCGAATGTATTACTGATACCTGTGTAACTTGCGTTCCATCGTAATACATTATTCAACTGTCGCACCATCACCGTAACAGCTAATGCATACAAACTGGTCAGAAGAATGATAAACAGTAGAATGAAAAATTAAAAAACGAGGTCCTGTTACACGGCGATCAGTTAGGCATTCGGGAAGCGAGGCAGTTCAGCCGTTGTGATTGATAAATGAAGAAAGTCAAGACACGTGCTACTAGGGAAAGCTGTAGACGATGTAAAGTGTTTCAAGATGAACGAAAACCTGAGAAAGCCGTAGGAAATGATAGACAATATAAAATTTTTACAGTAACGAAGAGGGATCTATAATAATGGAGGACCAAGAACGAAGTGATCATACTAAAAAGGGTGTAAGAAATGGATCTAGTCTTTCACCCCTGTTGTTCAATCTATATATCGAAAATGAAATGACAGAGCTAAATGAGTACTTCAAGACTGGGAATAAAATTGTGTGAAAGGATATCACTGACCAGTTCCTCAGATGACACTGCCGTCCTGAGTGGAAGCGAGTATGAAATACACCTCGAATGGAATGAACAGTTTAAGATGTAGAGAGTGTGGACTGATAGTGAGACGAAGAAACACGAAAGTAACGAGGAGAGGGAGAAACATTGTTAGCAATAAATTAACATGAAAATTAGAGACCACGAGGTAGTACAAGCGAAGGAATTTTGCTATTTAGGGAGCAAATTAATCCAGGAAGGAAATTAATCATCCGAAATTAATTCGCTAAACGCAAATCTGCTGCATTAAGCATACATCTGCCACCCGACTGTAACGTATTGGAATGGGTGCCAGACCGGGACTCGAATACGGACCGATCGAAACTTCCATATGTTATTTTGACTACAACCTTATACTATAATCCACTTATTCATCCCCTAACGTTGTTTCAAGGAATTCGCATTCAACGAATTAATTTCGAATTATTTCGCACAGCTGTGGATCGTCAACGTGTTTGTTCTCACAGGTATTCAAGTAAGTAAACTAACATATGACGGACGAGACAAGGAGGACCTAAAAGGCGGATTAGCAGAGGCAAATAGTGAATTCGTAGCCAAGATGTGTCTCCTAATAGCAAACATCGTCCTGAATCTGAGGAAGAAATTCCTAAGAACATGGGCGTTGAAAGTGTGGTGACCTGGTAAGAAGAGGAATGGAAGATACGGAAAACAATATCAAGAAAAAGTGACTGGATGATAGTACATATGGTAGGATGATAGTACATATGGTAAGATATCAGGGAATAACTTCCACGGTACAATGGGGAGCCGTAGCGGGTAAAAGCTGTAGGGGGAGACAGCTGTTGGAATACATCCAACAAAGTGTAGCAAGAGCTCTTGTCTGTTGGAATCCGCTGTCCTACGCCACCCGACATTCCCCGTGCTAATTAACAAAAAGAAAAAATAGCTAGCACAGAAAACGTACATTGCAACAGATACGAATGAGTCTCCTAGGGGAAAATACAGTGTCCACTCATTTGCTGTGAACTCCGACTGCCGCAGAAAATTTCTGTTGGAGAAGCCTTTCAAGGTACCACTGTGCCGCTGCTTTGCCGCTGCCGTCAACTTTGCCGTATGAAGCAGCACGACGGTTATTTAGTTACCTGTGCGCTGGTACAAGCCGTAATGCTGTGAACAACGTCACTGCAGTCGTACACAGCAAAGCTACCCAATTACCTCACGACTCGCTAGAGCTTTTGCTCCATCACTGACACTAGCAGAGTCACAGAGGCAGGTGGAGGAGTCGTCGGCACGCTGGCCTCACATTCGGGAGGACGACGGTTCAGATCCATGCCCGGTCACACTGGTTATCCGTGATTTCCACACATCTCCTAAGGCAAATGCCGGAATGTGTCCTGTGAAAGGACACTTCCGGTTTCATTCTCCATCTTTCTGTAATCCGAGCTTTTTCTCCGACTCTTTGGCAACGAGAAGTGAACCTCTAATCATCCTCCAACTTCTTCACTACCGAGTCCAGAATATTAAAAGCTGTTTACACCTATAATGTCAGTACTAAACAAAAGAGGCGTTCAATAAGTAATGCAACACTTTTGTTTTTCTCTGCCAGTTTTGGTTGAAAACATGCGGAAGTTGTTGTAGGACGTCGTGGAATATTCCCGCTTCAGTGTCTAAAGTTCCATAAAGTTTGGATTGGCGGCGGCGCCATACGTAGCCTTCAAAATGCCTTCTGTAATGGAATGTGTTCCACACAGGGAACTGTCATTGAGTTTCTTTTGACGGGAAATCAGAACATCGCAGATATTCATAGGCGCTTGCAGCATGTCTGTAGAGAGCCTTCAACATTGCAGCGCGTCTGCAGTCGTTGGTTAATATATTAAAAAGAAGTAGGAACCCGCGTCGACTGCGAAAAATGCACCTAGTGTTTACCTAGGTTTCGGCGTAGATAACTACACCTTCTTCTGAACAATAAAACCCACAAGTGCCTAAAAAGACCTTTGTCAATTATTAAAAGAACACCATGGCTATACATTCATAAACGAAAAAAGGGAAACCCAAACAGAACATATGTACAAAGTCTAAACCGTTACTTAACTCAACGGTGTAACCTCCACCTCACACCGGCTTATGTTCGATGGGCCACGACCCGCCATTTCTTCATCTCCATGACAACGCAAGGTCTCATACAAGTCTACGTGCCCGAGAGTAGCCCACAAAACTTCAGTGGACAGTTCTTTCCCATCCTCCCTGCAGCCCGCATCGCCCATCTTCCACCTTCCATCTGTCTGACCCAACGAAGACTGCCCTCCACAGGAAGCAGCGCGTCGATGATGGGGCGTATGTTAATGCAGCAAGACGTTGGCTCAGACGTTGACCAGCACAGTGACACCACGAGGACATACAGATCCCCACAGTAAGGTGCCGTATGACAGTCTCATTCTGCGGAGATTGCATTGAAAGATACGTTTCTGTAGCCAAACGAGTGTGGAATAATATGGTGTATGGCAGACCTGAATAACACCAAACTGTCTTAGGAAATGTGTTGCATTATTTATTGTACGCTCCTCGTGCATTCTGCAGATCATAAACCCGTTCTGAAACTACCCTCCTTACGGAATACCTCAGACAAGAAATATATCCAATTAGTTGTTTAGTCCTTCCTCACCTGAACACCAACGGAAACCAATACATTAGTGGCGCTGTGAACAATTCCTCAGTGACCATGCAATCATATGAAACAATCCAGTTACATGACGGAAAAATGGCTGTAGCAACGTTTGGAAGAGGAACCCAAAAACAACTGAAAGAAGCTGCTTAATTGTACGTCTGACAGGGCTAAAATAATGAGACTGTCGATTTTTATAGGGACGCTGGTGAATCCGGCAATGCTTCACAATTGGTAAATACGCATGCGAACTGGATGTGCGGAATAATCTGGGGTATCCCTGGGAATTTTCCCACGACACAAATTTTTGGCTTCTCGTTGCGACATCACCAACACTGAATATATTGAAATCAAAATTATAATTTGCACGTATAATATGATTGAAAAAGACTCCATTGTTTCTGTGTTTTATTATTTTTTTAAAGTCTTTTTCAATTTTTTGTGCACCATACAATTACAAAACTTCAGAATACGCAACATTTTTGTTCTTTCGATAATCTGTGGTAAGAGAACCAACTGGTTTTCTGAATTACTAGTTCGTGAAAGGGCAAGATGCCAGCCAAAATATTTGTCTAATTATTTAATTATCGTGCTTTCGCAGTTAAAAAGCCGGCTGCTAGATATAAGACAGACTAGCACTTTTATACCACATACCTCTTCCATTATTTACGCAAAAATTTTTGCTTCAAAATATAGTATGTGTTCCGATACTATAGGGTATAGTTTCTGTTTTAGGGGTACAGTGTGGTAAAATTGAAACTACTCTCCCGAATACAATGAAAGACTGCTTAGAACAGCGCTACATCATTCGGTTTATCCCTCATGTGAAATACTGCTTCATAAAGGAATCATTTAGTACTAACTGGGGTCCCTGGCTTCGCTCAAGGTGTTGACATGAGATTTTCTGATATCTGGGATACAACGATAAACTTTAAAAGTGTAAGAGGTAAAAAGAATTTTATTGAAAGCATGTTCTAACTATTTGCAATACTTGTTTAAAAACAACATTTTTCGATTGGTTGTCCGACGTACATGTAGTTGACCGTGAGAGGAGCAGGAGTATTTGAGGTTGATGCCGCATTATATTAAAGTTTCTCCTTCAGCTTTGTTAAACATAAAACTGTAGGCTCACTTAACTGGAAATTGCAGTCTTTTAAATTGGAATGGTAGTTCAGTAGCGATCAGTGGTATTCTGGGATGAATAGTGTGTGTCCTTTGTACTTTCTAGTCATAAATTCGGCTTCCATGATGTTATTCGATGGCTGCTTGTAGATCACCCTTGTTCCAGGGCATGGTTTCGGTGAGTTAAGATTCCTGAGTAGTAAGGTCTGATATCCAGTTTTAAGTTCAAAATGGTTCAAATGGCTCTGAGCACTGTGCGACTTAACTTCTGAGGTCACATGTCGCCTATAACTTAGAACTAATTAAACCTAACTAACCTAAGGACATCACATACATCCATGCCAGAGGCAGGATTCGAACCTGCGACCGTAGCGGTCGCTCGGCTCCAGACTGTAGCGCCTAGAACCGCACGGCCACTCCGGCCGGCTCCAGTTTTAAGTGGCAGGCAGCGTAAGCCCTTCTGATACTTGCAAAGAGTTTAGAAAATATGTAGGTAAGTTCGCAGTTTTCTTCAACCTTTAGCATCGTGTTGATCATTTGTGTATTATCTCTTCACCGGGAATTTTCTTTTGAAGATTAAAGCTGATATCGTCGACAATATTAATTTTAGTTGCCAAAAAAGCGTTTCAGATAGCCTGTCCGCATTGGTATAGTTGTGAAGATTGTTTGGATACATTTGGTCGATGAGTTCGTTTTCAACAGTGACTGTGTTGCAGAAATCACAATTGAGTTTAATGAGGCCGGTCGTCTGGTCAGTATAATATGTGCCTTCGCCAGTTTGTATAAGTTGTTAAGCAAAATGTGCTGTTGTTTGGCCTTTCGACAATTCAACTCTCATATTTTTTGTCAGTCGGCGTATTTGTATGTGTGGCCAAGGATTTGAATTTTTTAAGCATGCATTGCATCTTGTGTGCTGATGTTGACTTTGGCATATCTGAAAGTGTTTGTCGGCCGGCCGGAGTGGCGCTACAATCTGGAGCCGACCGACCACTACGGTCGCAGGTTCGAATCCTACTTCGGGTATGGATGTGTGTGATGTCCGTAGGTTAGTTAGGTTTGATCAGTTCTAAGTTATAGGCGACTGATGACCTCAGCAGTTTAAGTCGCATAGTGGTCAGAGCCATTTGAACCATTTGAAGTGTTTGTCTAAAATCTCCTGAGAGTATGAATGGAGCACCTCCCGTCACATCATAGT
This sequence comes from Schistocerca americana, assembly GCF_021461395.2. NCBI lineage: Eukaryota > Metazoa > Arthropoda > Insecta > Orthoptera > Acrididae > Schistocerca > Schistocerca americana. The sequence goes on from NC_060120.1 coordinate 1,106,683,521, forward strand.
TTTCTCGCAAGTCTTGTAATGTTCTGTCCATGAATTCGAATGTTTTTTTTATGTGTCATCGTGCATTCATCCCAGAACATAATTTTAGCTCAAGATGCTCTTGAAATTTAACAAACCGGAAATTTTTCTTCGGCTGTATTCAGTGGTAGCTGTAGAGACGAATGGGCATTTCCTCCTCCTTCCATCAGTGTGGCTGAAATTCCGGATGATGCCTGTGCACGTGTAATGTGTTGTTTAGCACGTCCTCCTGCCAGCAGTAGATTTATTAGAAATGCTTTCCCCGGTGCCACCTGGTGCGTCCAAGTAAATAATCCCACCAGTGTTGTTGTCAATCCGGTCCATGATAACTTTGTAAATTCACTTTTGAGTGCCATTGAGGCGTGGTATCATGTGAGCAACATATTGAACTAGTTCGTTGATGCTGTTGCTTTTTTCCTTTGTAATTTCGCAGTTTAGCAGACTGATAGAATCTTTTCGTGGTGCTTGCATCCCATGTTGTGCAAAGGTCTGGTTGTTCATTGCTAAGCATTTTTCTTCTAGGCGAATTAGTTTTTTTTTGAAGATGTTGTTGTTGAATTCGATGGTCAGTTCAGGATGAGTTTGTCAGATTTGGTGCAGTGTCATGGCTCACACTCTCTTTGAAGGAGTCATAGCTGTTTTGGATTTGATGGATTGAATGTTTTTAGAATTATGGCGAATAAATCTCTCATTTGTTCAGCTGAGGATGTTGTGAGGCTTCTTGTAGTGTTAATTCACAGTGGTTGTCGTTCTCACGTAGTCTAAGCGTTGGCATGCTTCTCTGCACGTCTGTCATACGTAACCGTCACGAGTCTTGATATCTGTGAAACTTGATGGTCTCAGTATTGCATATAGCAATATCCAGAGATAGAAACATTCGGTGTTGTTCGGAGGTATAGTGTAGTCTCGGCCTAGTGCGTCAGTTTTCATGATTCCTGGGTGATCTGCTGCTGGAGATCCTTGTTTTCATGGCTGAAAGATTTTTCTTGTTACGTTTCACGTACAATAGCTAGGGACGTCGACATAGAGTAATGTTTCCGCGAATGGATCCGTTTGGCGTAGCTGGTAAAAAGCTGTTAATGTCGTGTTCTGAGGAGGTTTGCTTATAATTTTTCAGGCGGTGTCTTTTGTGGAGTGAACTCTCTGTCCATTCTTCAAATGTACTTTTAAATGTTGCACAGCACAATCGCGTTCGTGCTTGTGAAAACCGAAAATCCGCCACACTGCTTCGTTACAGTCAGTGTATCTTCCCATTTGCTACATGAGGATGTCGTCGTTTCCTTTTTGTTGTTCGCTGTCTTCGGTTATTTGAAATACTTTTGGTTAGGCTATATTAAAGACAAGGTGTACAGCAATAACCCCAAAACCACTGTTCAGCCGAAAACACCCAATCAACAGCATCGATGTTCCGACACTTTAGCAAGTCACGCAAAGTTTTGCTATTCGTCTGCGCCACATCATCGCCAATGATGGCAGGCACATCGAGCACGTTATAACCTAAATCTGAATATTTGTAGTGGCATTTACATGTTGAACAAAGTGTGTGCGCGCCGTAGTACGTTACTAATTTACGTTTCTTTTCATATTTCAATAATTGTCACCCTGTACTTACAGAATATTTGATAGATTTCACTGAATTGCGGAATTCTACGTTTATGCAAGCTTGGCACACTTTAGAATGTAGTGTCTTATAAGGTGCTACCCATTGATTATCTCTTTCCAGTTCGTCGCTTCCTCGTATTCGTATTTTTGCTGTGAAGCGACCGCTTTTGAGTGAACTTATTTTGTATCTTGGTTAGAAATCGACTCTGGTTTGTGTGCCGTCCAAGTATGACTTTTTTAAAAAAAATTTTTATACATCTTTCATCACTCATACATGGCGAATCGGGATTTAATGGCTCGCTTGGTCCGTGAATCGTTGTTCGCTACTATGTCGTAAAGTTCCGGATCTTCTTGTGGACTGGGAAGTCGTGCTTGGATGCTTTGTCGATTTCTGTGGGATGAATTCTGTCGTATAGCCATATGAGATTGTGGCAGTGAGGCAGTTCTCGTTCTTGCCGTTCGACCGTGGACATACAGCTTCTAACAGTTGCAAAGATGTGGTATTTTGTGATGACTTCAGTAAATCTCATTTGTTTTAATGAGAAAACTCGGGCTACTTTGCCGTTATCGATGCATGGCAGCTGGTCCGTATCTTAGTTGTTCTTTGGTTTCTTGCCACGACGAGTTGCATGTGAACATAATGAAGATGTCAAGTCATCCATATTTTCTGATGTACGTCAGGTCATCTTGACCGTATTCATGCATGTGTCTCGGGCTTCGTATGCATGATGACGGTAAGATTACCATTGTTCCAGTGTCGTCAATGTTTCCACAATTCGTGACTGCGTCTCGAAGGCGGATGTGTTCCTCCGTGCGTGGTTTCTCCTGATTCATATATATCTACCACAAACTGGTGGAATAAACGGCAAGTGTTTAGTAGAATGTTATTGTATGTTACATTGTCTCTGATCATCAAGCTGCGCATAGAACTCCTTGCAAATGAGTTATTTGTTTGTTTATACACCTGATTCAGGTTGGATATGTTTCACGTTAAAATGATATCCGTCCTCACTGCGAAGAGATATAAAAAGATATTAAAGGGCGTCATATGAACTGCGTGGCAGCTTGTATTTTCATTGTCCACAATTACGATGGCGACTTGGTCTATCTGAGGTGCATTAAATTGACTTCCTCCTCTCCAGACGTTCCTTTGTCGACTCGAATTATAACTTTATAGCGATCAGAAGTCATTCGGTCTATTGCTGTTTTGAGTACATTTGTGTAAGATCCTCTGTACATCTTGGACTACTTCTCGTCCCAATCCACTGATATTTTTGCATCGTTGATCAGTTTCTGTTTCTTCAAAAATATTGAAATGTGTGTGAATTCCCAAAGGACCAAACTGTTGATGTCATCGGCCCCTAGACTCACACACTACTTAAACTAACTTATGCTAAGAACAACACACACACCCATGCCCGAGGGAGGACTCCAACCTCAGTTGGGAGGGGCCGCGCAATCCGTGACATGGCGCCTCAAACCACACGGCCACTACGTGCGCCTCTGTTTCTTCATTTCTGATGAAATAAACTTACAGAAATTTATGATGTTCGTCGGTCAGCGGTAGAAATGATCCGATTTGTGATATATTTGACTTTCGACGGAAAAAGCATGATCGATTTCATCTCTGTTAGTGTTGATTGAAGTGACACCGAAAGAACTCATTTGGAAGCAGGCGTTGTACGCTTCAATATTTTGAAGAAAGTGTTCTGATTCTGGAGTTTCCCCGGTCATGCAGTGTAAAAATTCCTGCGGATGTGCCTCCAGTGGAGGTAATCGAAATTTTCCATGCATGCAAAAAAACCTGGCGTATCTCTAATGAGTTTTTTTTTCGCGTTCCAGAATTGGCGGATGTTATTCTTTTTTACGATGACCACGTATTTTTGTTTGTGATATTCTGTCGTCGCGTCGTAGTGGTTCAAATGGCTCTCAGTACTGTGGGACCTAACATCTGAGTTCATCAGTCCCCTAGATCTTAGAGCTGCTTAAACCTGACTAACCTAAGGACATCACACATATCTATGCCCGAGGCAGCATTTTAACCTGCGACCGTAGCAGTCGCGCGGTTCCGGACTGATTAGGCTAGAACCGCTCGGCCACCGCGGCTGGCTGCCGGCAGTGCAGACAAGTAAACAGGCAAATGTGTTGATCGATATGGTCCCAAGACCAGGAGATGCGCAGCAGGCGATTCCGCGCTGTTAGCAAAGGCAGTAGCATCGGTCGTCTGCTGCCATAGCCCATTTACAACATATTTCGCTGCACTGTCCTAAGGGATACATTGCACAGGGATTCATAACTAGTTTCAGGCACCATGAGCTTTCCTGAGAAAAGCCTTGCGGGATCATCGTTTAAGTCGATAACTGGAAATATAAATATTTTTACAGGTAAAAGGCGTAATAGCAATGAGCTCGAACAACTTTGACAGCGTAAAGGACTAAGCAATGTAAAATAGAAGTGAGAGCTCACTTTTAACAGTATTTCACTTAGCACTACGATTATCAACGTAAATCAGCAGATTATTTCAATGTCAATATGCACATGATGGGAAGGGGTATTTTCAGTCACTCACGTCTGCGTTCGAGATGTCAGTATTTGTGTTCGTATTTCTTATTGGAGGGCCCTTCTCTTTCTGTCTTGCATTCCTGTAGTTTGACAGTTCTGCCTGTAGGCTCACAAAGTGTGTCGGGTTTGTTGTTAACAGCGAGTACGACCAGCCTGTGGGTGATTTTTTCCGCAGCCGGTCACATTGGAAGCCCAGCCACACGAACTACTCCTAAGACAAGCAAATGAAAAGCATTCTGCGGAAAACACAGCTTGTAATTTTCCTGGATTTATTACCATATTCGAGGTCTTTACTTTTCATTTTACCATATTCTCGAAAACGTAAATGAAGAATTTGTGAATTCAGGGATTAAAAAATACAAACGATTCTAGTAAAGTATTCTTGCAGAGAAGGGTGGAGGGGGCAGAATATAATCCACTTGCTTCCATCCGAGGGTCTGGCAATTAGTTTTAAGCGTGCAAAAAAAACTTTAACTCTTAGAGTTACAACAATATAAAAAATTAATTTTAAAACGAATAGAATGAGAAACTGGCAAAAAGTTAACAATCAATTGTTTTAACGAGGCGGTTTCGCTTTCGAGCCACTGGGAAAAACAGTTTTCAAGCATTCATGATTTCATGAGATATATTTAAGCTATTTCGCATGTTTCCTAGACACAAACACACATCTTGAAACTTCCATGATTTCATAACATTTAAACAAATCATAGTCCGAAGTAACAAGGAAAAATGAGCCTAAAATGTAATAAATTTATATCAAGCGTACGTACTGCCCCAGTGGTTTCATGTCGAAATCACTGATAACAGCTGTAGCACAAGCTTAAATTTACGTTACAATATCTCTGGATATACTCACAGTCAATAATCTCCTCAATACGATTACTATAAAAAAGACCACATGTGACGATCTGCTGCAATCACACAGCACAATCTCAATGTACAACTTGGCACTGGTACTTAAAAAGAATTAAGAAAATGGTGGTTACAGGTGGACGCCACTCGTACTCAAAGGTTTAAGGGATATGTGTGAGCCGGTCGGAGTGGGCGTGCGGTTCTAGGCGCTACAGTCTGGAACCGAACGACCGCTACGGTCGCAGGTTCGAATCCTGCCTCGGGCATGGATGTGTGTGATGTCCTTAGGTTAGTCAGGTTTAGTTAGTTCTAAATCCTAGGCGACTGATGACCTCAGAAGTTAAGTCGCATAGTGCTCAGAGCCATTTTTGGATATGTGTGGTTCCCTGACAACGAAGACTATAATCTCTCTCTCTCTCTCTCTCTCTCTCTCTCTCTCTCTCTTTCCTCTCTCTCTCTCTCTTTCTCTGTCTTCTGACCGACACGCACACTAGTGGAAATTGTTCTCGTACGTTTTCCTGAACGGCGAGTATTCATCAGAGACAAGGATAAGGCAAAGAGTGCTCCAGGGAAATTTGACAGGACCACCATTGTTTTCTGTATACGTAAATAATCTGGCGGTCGGGGTGGGCAGCGGTCTGCTGTTGTTAGCTGATGGTGCTGTACTGTACAGGAAGGTGTCGAAGTTGAGTCACTGTATCGGTGTACAAGATGACTTAAAATTCCTAGTTGGTGTGATGAGTGGCAGATGGCTCTAAATGTAGGAGAATGTAAGTAAATGCGGATGAGTAGGAAAAGCAAGCCCATAAAATTCAGATGGAGCATCTGGGCGGAACGTTGCAAAGCATTGTGAAATGAAGTGAAGCTGATAGTAGTGTGGTAGGGAAGGTGAATGGTCGATTTCGGTTTAATGAGAGAATTTTATGAAAGCGTGGTTCATCTGTAAAGGAGACCGCATGAAGGATACCGATGCGATCTATTCTTGAGTACTGCTCGAATTTATGGGATCCGTACCCGGTTGCATTGGAGGAAGACACCGAAGCCAATCAGAGGCGGGATTCTGGATTTGTTACCGGTAGGTCTGAACAACATACAGATATTGCTAAGATGCTTCGGAAGCTTAAATAGGAATCCATGACGGTAAAGAGACGTTCTTTTCGAAGCACAGGAAAGGAAATGAGTATAGTGCTATAGAGTATCCTCTGCCACACGCCATACGGCGGATTGCGAAGTATGTATGTAGATGTAGATGTAGAAATAGGACTGCAAAAAGAGTACTGCGTTAAAATACCGTGGGCTAGATACTCTCCAACACACTAAATCCTCCAAATTAAAAGTGTAAGCTGCATAGTATGGATAACGACAAAAAGAAATGAAAGGAGTTATCATACCCATTTGAAACTTCCTGGCAGATTAAACCTGGGTGCCGGCCTGGGACTCGAAGTTCGGATCTTTCCCTTTCGCGTGGAAGTGCTCACCGACTGAGCTACCCGGTCGCGACTCACAACGCGTCCTCACAGCTCCCCTTCTGCCAGTGCGGACGGTACCTTTCCATGTGGATCGTAATCATTTGTTTCTAGAATCCTTTCTACAAGCACGGTGGCACCTTTGACAAAAAAATGGAGTGCCTTGAGTTAGGTGGACGTTGGATTCCTGCCTTACGGAAAACAAGGACCACCGCTAGCAAATGGCAAGGCACAACGATAATAGTCACGGAAAAGCCCGCCTGTCTGAGTGAATAACCACCAGCAGCAATGGAGCATATATAATTCTTGAAAGAGCACAAATACCAGTAGTGACGAAACGTCAGATACTATCTGATCAAAGGTATTGGACATGCATATTTTATGCGTAATTGTCCACAAGACGTTATGGAAGGCGGAACCACCTGTGTGAAAGGGGCGGACGGTGCTCTGTTGTCAGTAGAGACGTAGTAACAGCAGAGTGTGTCGGCTGGGAGATGGTTTAAGTGGCTCTGAGCACTATGGGACTTAACATCTGAGGTCAACAATCCCTCAGAACTTAGAACTACTTAAACCTAACTGACCTAAGGACATCACACATCCTGATATTCTTGATCACAAACTGTATGATCAAACAACCGTTGGACAAAGAACTCAATACAGATGCCTAGAGGCAATATGCGTTCATCCATATTTATTCTTGTCCTTCTTGGAGTAACTAAATATTTTGAAAGTAATCTAGACCTGTAATAAATTTATATTGTAGAGAAGTTGTAAAGGATTTTAGTTTGTAATCTGTGTATTACAGATGTACTGTTTCATACGTAAATAAAATAATCTCTTCTGAATGATAATATTTTCACATTCTGACTGTCGTTTTATTCCCGTTTCTTTATTGCTGCAATTTCGCCCCTCTATCCATTTCCTAGTGATTATGAAGCTATGGTAAATAGTAACATGATATGCAACATCTGACGATGCTACGTGCATATTTCGTCGCTGACCCAAATGTGAAGCCCCATTTGTCATTGGACATGGCACTAACACGATGTCCGCCGTATGATCATATGTTGCATATGTTCTTCTCAACACATATAATGGCCCTTAGTGAAACTGTCGTAGGATAATACAACATCACCTTAAAATTTCAAGAGAGCCAAAATTGCAGTAGTATCCAAGGGAAATAAAACAACAATCAAACGTCGAAAGTGTTATCGTTTGGACACTTTTATTTGACCTTGACTCTCCAAAACAGAAATATTTAATTTTACTGTATAAATACGAATGACACCTTTTAGTGCCTAAGAATAGTTTGAGATACTGGGCAGTGCCAAGCAATCAAGTTGTGTTCATGCAAAAACCTCATTGGTCGACTGCCATATGTAATTTCATGCTAATATTCGTTTCTTTTTGCCCTTTTCACCCTCGTTTTTCCTGACTGATTTTTCTCTGATTTATTGCAGACAGCCAACGATGAAGAACGTACTTAATGGCTTAAAACGGCAGAGAAAGCGTTACAAGTACGCTAGCACAAACGAAACAAACCAGCAGTTGCAATTGAAACTGTTCAAATGAACTGCGGAGCTGCATAAAATAATACCAAGGAGTCATGTACGTCAAGATGGTGCAGACTTTTCGTGACAGAAGGTAGAATAATGCAGCATTCGCTCTTACTTGTGAGGCTGAGAATAAGACATTCGTCACAATATGTGTCTAATGGAGTGGAGTTAATAGTGCTGTGACAAGAATTGTGGTAACTATCCCATCCGATGGATAGTGCTGCGAGGACTGGGAGAGCCACCAGTTTCGACCCGCTGCCACCTGGTGACTGCAAATGATGGAGAAGGCGGGAGGCGCCTCCTCTGAGACTGTGCTCAACACCAGTCTGGAGACGTGCATCCGCAAGTACCAGGACTTCGTGTCGCCCAATGGTGAGTCCGGGACGGCGCACTGCTCTTAGAGCTGCTCGTGACTCTGCACCCCTCTTGTTCACCTAACTCGGTTCTTCAGTTTCTTAAGTTTATTAGCAGATTTTTTTACAAAAACACATTTCTACATTTGAATTTTCAGTTATTTGTATTGCGTCCTTTATTACGAAGACATTCTTCAGTTCGTCTGCCAAACCTCTCCGCAGGCACTGCTGTCTCTTCAGAAGCGATTGAGTTCCATTCCTTATGAACACGTGCAATATGCTGGTCCTTACTACGTGTGCGAGGTTCTATGAAGACTGCATCATGTAGTCTGGCCCACCCAGTCGTCCCAAACAACAGCGAGTGTTCTCTTCAGGAGTACCGTTCTCTGCTTGGTTGTGGGCGTGTTGCTCCATCTTGCATAAGAACAGCACTGTCTGAATCTGAGAAAACACCATTCAGGAGTGCTGGAGCATAGACAGGAACAGTAGTACCGATAATAATCATCACTGACGTTCTTTTTGCATGCCTGTGGACTGGGGAAATTTTTTCTAATTCATTTCAATCGTCCAACACGTTGGTCACTGTGCGACCGATGTCCTTCGTCATTTTTATGGTGGTATGAAGGAGGTTCACACCTACTCTGTACGTATCTTGAAAATAACGTGGCGAGTACTTTATACTCTTTCCCCAGTTACTGGAATAACGGGACAATTTTTACGAATGTATGAGAAGAAGAGGAAAACGTTCTATAACATACTCCAGATAATTAATGCTGACAATGAAAAGCAAGATTACAAACACACTGGACAGTTTCGAATAGCTACAGTAACACACACATTTGTCAGCTGACCGTAAATTACTATCGTCCCGTGAAAAAGACAAACATAAATTTTGGAATAAGACACTCTGAGAACTCAGTCCATTAAACAGGGAAAAGACGTACACCACCTCATGTAAGAGAATCACCACACCACCGCCATAAAACACCTGTAAGTTATAATAATAATTCGTGAACAGCTAATTCCCACCTACCAACAACCAAAAAAGATCGACTACGCTAAATTTAAGCCTGAGGTTTGATTAAACCTCCTTTCTAACTTGAACACATAATTTTTTGAGGTTATAATCTAGGACTAAGATTTTATACACAGATATTATGTGTATTGCATACGGCATAGTGCAAGCACGAAAGCACATGCATGAGACTGAAAGGGCTACAGAGCCACAGAATGTACACAATGTAATATATAGCAACGTTCAATTAGCTATTATTAATGTTTTAAGTTGTTCAAACATGTTTGCAATAAATTGGCGATTTCAAAAACGGTAGATTGCGAGACGGATCATTGTTGTTAGAAAAACTGATTCCGTGGTGATGCTACAAACTTTCGGGGGTGATGCAGAAGGATAAACGTTGCAATCTGAAGAAAGGGACCCTGGTCCTTCAACGTCCGAGTCCACTGTTACAAGAGTAAACCGCTCTGATATCTCTGACAGTGGATCTCTTCTACTGTATGCACTTTGCTCTCCATATTTTTGGAGGCAGTACCATGCACCAAAACAAGAAAAAAATATATTGAGTAACTTGGGCTCTGAATTGCGTACCTTAAGAGCCAGGAGCACTAGTTCATCTTTGCTTGTAATTACTGCCCACGTTGCAGTACGTCGTAGCTGGAAGTATGAAGCCTGTAGAATGAGTTTTGAATAACATAACACGTGCCCAGAAACACTCTCGAGTGTCTTTTAACAATTCCGCTGTACATGAAAAATCGAGTATTGTTCGTCTGGGTAGCTACTCACACTAGTGTGAGCAAAGTAGTCCATTAATCGACAAATATCGAACACACAAACCGTGGACAATGTCGCAAAGTAGTACCGAAAAGAAAAATTGTACATACCGGATGTGTACTGTTAACTAAACCATCTTTAGGCCAGATGATTCACAGCACAGTATGGCAATACTGCGAGGCCGTGCTGAAACGTAACGCCTCCGGAATTTTTGTGTGAAAATACTTACATATTTATTAATAAAACAAACTTCATTAACCTTTTACATCTTTATTCTTCCAGGCTGCATACAGTATATGTTCAAAAAACATATTCACCCTGGCGACGAACACATTTCTCCCTATGAGAAATCAGTTTGCCGATACCGTCACTGAAGAATGAATTTGACGGTGCCATAATCTCACTTCTGATAGCATCGCTTCATCACTATGATAGTGAAATCCTCGAAGGTGTTCTTCAAGTTATGGAAACAGATGAAGCGGGAAAGCTGTGCTAGTCGTATGCATACATATAATATGTTAACCGATAGTGACAATAGAATAAAATTTCGGAGACGTTACTAATCAGCATTCCCTCGTCCAAGCCCATGTATCGATAATGATTCGTGTATGATTGTACGTTATCATTGCAGGTGACAGCAGGTTTCAGTTATAATCAGATTCAATTCACTTCCATCACGATTCCTCCACACAACTGATATGACCCGTTACGACTTCACCTGCCCAGAGCGGCACTTGCACGCCTCGCCATCAATATAAAACACTGCGTCCTGAAGCAGTCCGTGCCTGCTGAACAGCCTCGTCCGACTGGAATCGCCCACCCTTCACGGCGTTTTTTTGAGGACCCGAAGGCGTGATAACCGCATGGGGACAGATCAAGACTATAGGGCGGCTGCACGAATGACTCCCACTTGAGTTCGCGGAACTTAACGTCGCTAAAATTTTGGTTAAGTATCAGCATAGGCGGCCGAAGACTTCAAGCATAAGAAGTCACCCTCATTCAGCCAACGGCCTTGTCAAAGAGGACGGAAGAGAGGGCAGAGGTTCAGGGTATTCTCTTGTCCGTGGGGAGGAAAACTGCCCCTAAAGGCGAAAGAATCGACAATGACTAACGGCATGAGGACGCAGAAGTCAATGGAAACCACAGCATTGAAGACACATAACGTTTATCCCCAGGACGTATGGCCTGTAATTTAAAGTGTCATGATGATCTCTCCGTTAGCAAAAGATTCCGGAATGGTCCCCATTCGGATCTCCGGGAGAGGATAGCCAAAGGGGAGGTGACCATGACAAAAAGATTGAATAACCAATGAAAGGATAACGTTCCACAAGTCTGAAGTTTGAACGTGGTAGGGAAGCTAGAAAATCTGAAAAGTGAAATGCAAAGGTTCAAGTTAGATAAGATAGGAGTCACTGACGTGAAATGGAAAGAAGAAAAGGATTTCTGGTCTGGTGAGTATAGCGTAATATCAACAGCAGCAGAAAATGGTATAATGGGAGTAGGATTCGTTATGAATAGGGAGATAGTGCACAGAGTGTGTTACTGTGGACAATTCAGTGATAGGGTTGTTCTTATCAGAATCGATAGCAAATCAGGAATACAGAAATACAAGTCATTGGCGAATGAAATGAGTGCCGAGAAGCTAGGACGAAATGGCTGCATTAAAAATGTGATGAAATCGAAAAAGAAATGTTTGTCAGAAGGACTGTCTCAGCGTATAGGAATCTCAAAATAACTTTCGGTTAAGCTAAAAGCAGTGGTCCTAACTTTAAGAGAGCAACGGAAATTCCACTCTTAAATGCAGAAGAGGGAGCGGATAGGTGGAAAGAATACACTGCAGGTCTTTTTGAGGGGGAAGATTTGTCTGATGTGATAGTAGAAGAAACAGGGGTCGATTTAGAAGAGATGAGGGATCGAATATTAGAATCAGAATTTAAGAGAGATTTGAAGAAGTCAAGAAGGGTAGTACGTCAAAAGTTTAAAAAAAATTCAGTTTTCAAAAATATGCCTATTTTGCAGCGCACATCTTCCTGAATGGTTTGATGTATAAAACATATATATTTCAGAGATTGTAAGGAACATTATTTGGTCTTAAGTGTACCAAGATACATTGCCACCCCTACAGCATTCTTCTGTCACACGTAAACGAAGAATATCATCACAGAAATTATCTGCCAACATCTGTAATGGAAGCCGTCAAACCTATATTCAGGTACCTTGCAAAAGAATACCTATTGAAGAAATGTCTTCACAGCGATACCCAAAACCCAAACGAAAGTTTTAACCAGTGTGTATCGAAAAGACTTCGAAAAATCATTTTTGTGAGAAGAAGTGCACTCGCTATTGGTTTTTATGACGCAGTTTCATGTTTTAATGATGGTGTGCAAAGCAGGAAATTTGTTTAAGAGGAAATGGGATTTAATCCCAAAGTGAACTGCATCAAAGCCTTGTATGCGACAGACAGTGAGCGTATAGTAAAAGCAGATAAATCATTTTCGGATTTGATAAAATGAAGAAGAGTGCATCATGGGAATGTGAAAAGGAAGAAAACTGATTTATAAAGTGAATAATAACCTGCTTACGGTGCTGGACACTTCTGAAAGAATGCCAAATACAAGCAGAAACAAAAACGGCAATTTTAAGCGAAACACAAATTTCTGTACTTAGGTACACGTAACATCCAAAATAAATATCCTATTACTTTCAAACTTGGTATGCTTATTGAACACGAACTCCTTAATGCAAAACTCTAGAATTTTCTAAATCTATTAAAAACTCTGTTAAAATGGAGACAATTAACTACAAAATTTGAGTTTTTTCTAAACTGAAGTTTAAAATGTAACAGCTCATTCATTCTTTCATAAATTAAATGAATTGAAACCCGTGTAGGTATGGTTTGTATGCTGTGCAAAATTCATCGAAGGATCTCCCTTTCGTATGAAGAAAAGTATACCTATAGCAGCAAGCCAACGGTATTCGAAAGGATGATGAAATTTCACATGGAAAAAATTTATTTTGTTACTTTTTTGAGCTTCCACTGCTATGAGTATGGATCCTGAATCTTTCCTGACCACACTAACATAGTTTTATGAATTTATTTGTAAAAGTATAGACAGTGGAAATTAAAATGTCCTGTGGTGCACCTCCTGCTCCAAGTTGACCCGTTTCACGTCCTGTCCCCTTTACGATCAAATAAGGTAGAAGGGATAGATAACATTCCATCAGAATCTGCGACATCGTTGAAGGAAGTGGCAGCAAACCGACTATTGAAGTTGGTGTGTAGACTGTATGAGACTGGTGACATACCATCTCACTTCCGAAAAAATGCCATCCACGCAATTCAGGAGGCTGCAAGAGCTGACCAGTGCGAGAACTCGTGACGGACAAGGTCTCGAACACGGGTCTCCCACGTATCGCCAGCGGTCGCCTTATTTGCAGGCTGTCAGGCATATCCGAAGGAACATTACATCGTACTTCTCAACCACACAGGCAGTGCAATAGCCCCTAGTGTAAGAATATACTTGCGAGTAATGTATCTTCTTAATATACTGTACTATCCACAACGCTAAGCTTGTTCTGTCATTTTACTTTCACTCAAACACTGTATAGTTGTAAAAGTCTGTTCGATTTATGCCAGTGTTTCCTAAAACCAAATTTAAATAAATAAAAAGTATAAAATAACGTTACACAAGTGTAGAAAACAGTTTAGAAACCACACTGGGGATAACTGATGATCACACTAGTGGTAGTCAATGGTGCGCCTCAGTTGGTTCAGTGTGGCCTTTACAGGCATCTCAGAAGCCATCTTATGTATGATAACGATTCACTGGCCATCAGTACAATGCCGTTGGCTCAGACGATTTACTGATTATTCAACTCAGTTTAGCAGTGCTTTGGATATATTTTATACTTTAACGTAACATTGCAGATCTCCTAATTCATAATTTTCACATTTTATGTCGCGAATGACTATTTATAAATGCTAATAATCTTCATTTAGATCTAAATACAAATAAATACGGGGCCACGTAACTCATAAATCACACACGCCTGGCACGCTGGTTAAGAGAAACACAGCTACCGTTCAGTACACGAAAAGTCCCGTGTTGTTTTATTCCACCTTCTGGTCAAATAAATGGTCTCGCATTAGGTTCGATTTCTCAGAAAGCGGTCATCTAACGATATGAACCAACCCATTGTAGTTCACCCGAGTATAAAAATGGTTCAAATCGCTCTGAGCACAATGGGACTTAACATTTGAGGTCATCAGTCCCCTAGAACTTAAAATTACTTAAACCTAATTATCCTCAGGACATCACACACATCCTTGCCCGTGGCAGGTTTCGAACCTCTGACTGTAGCGGTCGCGCGATTCCAGACTCAAGCGCCTAGAACCGCTCGGCCACACCGGCCCGCTCGCCCGAGTATAACTGAAAAATATGTGAAGGGTGTGAAATGTAATAAAAGAATATACTCATAAATCTTCACAAATGATTTTCACAGTTTTAATTAATCATTAGGGTAAACGTCTTTGCCCGTCTTATTAAAAACTGTGTTAAATTAATTATGTGCTCCTATTAATAAAGGCGTGAAAATTTTCTCGTCTTATCGGTAGTGGCAATAGCGCACCTCAATTACTCGTAAACCAATTACTTTGTATGCACAGACCGTCGGAATGAAAGTTGAATGAATGAAGAAAACAGAGAGGAACCAATTTGTTTCTGATTAAATTCTGGATCGAACTAAAACTTTTTTTTCCTGGTATACAAACGGTATATTCAAAACGCTATGAAGGACGGAGTTAAATTTCCCTTTACGGAGTCTTTTTTTTTCCACTTCACCAGTTTTGTACGTCCTTCACCTTTGGGTATGGCTGTAGAATTAGCTGCAAAACGTGAACGTTTCTTCCCTAAACTGAGATGACCTGGCTGTTTCGTCCGCTCCCCCGAATCAACCAACCAAGCACCAAACTGAGCAGTGTCATTGTTTCATGGTTTTATCTGGGATATCTAGTACATACGGAAAATCGTAACAGTCGAGAAAGCGTACGAAAGAACGAAAAGTGCGCAAGCACTTTATAAATACAACTTATTAGCCATGGGTGCATTAACGCCTTTGTAACTGACGAATTGAATCAGCTCCAATTGTCGACATGATAAAAAGTTGTCCATTTCTTTATTGCTTTTTGCTCTGACGAATGTTTGGAGCCAGTAAGAACTGGTGGAATGTTATAATTTAATATATCACAAATTGTAAAACTTTCATGGTACATCACTAAGTTAAAACGACTACTGAACAAACACCTTCTTCGCCTTAATGAAGTAATCATTGGTCTCAAATCTTAATACTGTAACCTCATGGAGAAGTAAATTGTTCCTGTCGTATACGAATTCAGTGTTTTAACCACTGCCCAGTAAGCTACAGTCTTCAGGCTGTCTGGATAAAGCGTGGACAGTCTGCACCTGTTACAACCGTTTTATTGTGTGCACAAGTACCTATACAGAAATTCAGTGCGAAAAAAGAAGATGCGTCTTCGCTTCCAATCGACAGCAAGCCGATTATGAATCATAAAGAATATTAAACAAAAACTGTTTTCCTACGACTCAGTTGATCGAACATCGATGAGTCGTTGTAGTACATCTTCATTCTTTAATTCTGCAGGAATAAATTATCAAATATTACGTTTTAACTGGAACATTCGTGGGGAAAGGCAAAAATTACAGCCTAGAAATGGCCACGCACGTAGCAAAGGCAACTGATTACGCTGTCTTTTTTAATGCAAGTAAAGGGCTGTGTCGATACTGACAGATGCAACCGGCGCCACACGATCAACTTGGACTCTAAACGTCCATTTCGAACAAAAATAAAACCATTCCCTTTTCCCTCAACACAGTCGTGCAAGAAGAATTGTGCAACACCTGCAAGGGAACCTGGGTCAGTGACGTCAGGTTCTCTTACCGATGAAGGCACAATTTCTTTGATCCCTGTCGGTCTCCGTAGAAGATCACGGAGGAGTTTAGGTACCAACAGATGCTTCAGATATACAGCCCTACGGATTCAGTGGGGACATGGCTCAGTCATCTTTTAGGGCGGTACCATGTATGGATGTCGCGGTCTTGTCGTAGCTATCGAGGGCAGTTTGTGGGCTGTGCGTGCAGTGTAGGGAGATGATCAATCGACCTGTGGTGCAAACATACAGCCAGCGTTTCGGCCATTGGTTCATCTTTCAAGACGACAATTCGGTAGCGAACCGCGCCCACATCTTGAACATGTTCCATCGGAAGGCAGGAATCAACAGAATTGAATGACTTGCAGTATCAGTTTGTAAACAGGCTACAATATTTAGTAACTGATGGTTCAAATGGCTCTGAGCTCTATGTGACTTAACTTCTGAGGTCATCAGTCGCCTAGAACTTAGAACTAATTAAACCTAACTAACCTAAGGACATCACACACATCCATACCCGAGGCAGGATTCGAACCTGCGACCGTAGCGGTAAGCGCAGTAGTGACCCACGTACAATTGACTTCTGCTCTGTGGGGAACGAGGCTCCTTTCTGAAGCTACAGTAATCGATTGTGAAAAGTGAATAACTGATGGTAATACGTCTCAAAATAATGTGGATAGTGCTCAGTTGGAAATATTTGAAAATTATTAATATTATAATTAAGTAGTATTCGACACGTCGACCCAAAAATCCCTACACGGGCGAAGGTATTCGAGAACAGAGCTACTTCTTTAACTTTTTCACGTACGGCACGTTGACAGGCGAAAGGTGGCGCCTCGCATCCCGTGAACACGAAACGGCGGTGGACAAAGTACACACACGTAAGTAGGTAAATATTCAATAACTGATTAAGGAAAGTGAAAGTGAAACAATATATGCTGTTAGATCATGTAATTGTTTTCAAAATCAAGTAAGCATAAGACACAAGACGTTTGATACCAGAAGAACGCGTGTACCTGAATTAAAAGCACAGAGAGACTCAGATATATATACACAACATCAAGAAACCGTAGAAGAGTTAAACTGAAGGAGACAGTAACTGAACTAAAAGCACAAGTCCAACTCCATAACCAACTTCAAGCTTGCTAGATTCATCACAACTTCAACGCTGGGAGTTAATGAAAAATAGCCGTGGGATGCCAACTCCACACGAATGAATGAATGGGAAAACTTGTATATGAACAACTACACGGAAAAATCGCAAATAAGTGAAACGTTCTCACCAATACAGCAGGCACGCTGCCACCGCATCCAACACCACGTCCAGCCTTAATAATACGGTCAATTTGTGATCAACAGGGCCACTACCGGGAAAGCTGTAGGATAGTTTCGATTTCTTTTATTAATAGACTATCTTGGGATGCTGTATGTCACTCCAAGATTTCCCAACAAAATTTCAATTCTTTAATTATAAATCCGAAACTATCATCGCTTCGTAAATAGCTTCCCTATTCAGAATGGCAGAAGATAAAATGTCAAAAAATCTCGCTATATAGAATTTTATCTTGGATGAGGCGTTGGGACGAAAGTTCTAGTTGAAAAATGCCGTATTTCCGCTGTCTCCGCGTAAAACCATTTTTCACACTCTAATCTCTAATTTATTATTAAAGGCTGTAATACAGTGAATTCTTCCTAGTTTTAAGTTGCATACAATGGAGAGTTGTTTCATCTGCTACGTCAGCTTCACTACAGAAAAGAAAAGGATTTCTAGATTTTGAAAAGGCTTTCCGCGCAGTTCCATTCAAGCGGCTTCTAATTAAATTCTTTTTCTATGCAGTATCCTCTCGGTTGTGGAACTGTGTTCATGAAATCCTGTCAGGAAAGTCACAGTTCTTAGTCATTGAAGGTAAGCCATCGAGTAAGGAAGAAGTGATATCTGCCGTTTGAAAGGAAGTGTTGCAGGCCCTCTGCTGTTCTTAACATATATAAACGATTTAGAAAGCAACCCGAACACCGTCTTCAGATTTTTTTGTAGATAATGCTGTCATTTACCGTCTAGTTCAGTCAGCAGAAGATAAAAACAATTGCAAAATGATTTAGAGAAGATATCTGTATGGTGATGTAAATGCCAATGACCCTAAACCATGATTGAGGTAATTCACATGAGTACTAAAAGAAATCGGTTAAAATTATGGTTACAGGATAAAGGAGACCAATCTAAGGCTTTCAGTTGAGTTAAATACGTAGGAATTACAATTAAGAACAACTTAAACGGAAACGATAACATAGATAATGTTGTGAGAAAGGCTAAGAAAAGATTGCATTATATTGGCAGATCACGTAGGAGATGCAACAGGTCTACTAAACAGTTAACTACTATACGCTTTCCCGTCCTCTGTTATTGACGGGGAACACTGCAAAAGTTTAAAGAATTGCAACTCGTTTTGTATTATCGTGAACTAGGGGAGAGAGTGTCACGCTTATGATACGCGATTTGGGGTCGCAATCATTAAAGAAAAGGCAATTTTCGATGCGGCGATATCTTTTCACGAAATTTGAATTTCTACCGTTCTCCACCGAATGTGAAAATATTTTCTGACACCCACCTACATATGAGAAATGATCATTAAAATCGAATAAATCAGAGCAAGCAAGGAAAGATTTTAGGGTTCTGTTTCCCTGCGCGCTGTTAACCGAACGGCGGAGAAATCGTGTGAAAGTGGTTCGATGAACCTCCTGTCAATAACTCACTATCTTTGGTCTGAATTGCCGAGTAGTAATGTAAATGTAGACATCAGTTTCCAAATTCACCTTTCATTTTATTTATTCTCTCGATTCACCAGAGCCGTTTGAAAACATTTTTCACACAAGCGACGTACCATTTGGCGCCTTCTCCATCGCTCTTTGTCCCTCGTATACTTTCAGCTGTGTCAGGTTTCGCTACTAATTGTGAAACGCAAAGTACTCAAATCTTGCATCTGGACGCCCCTGGCGCCGCTCTCGCCTTGATGCCCCAAGCGGCACCAGGATGACATTGCCGAAGCAAGGAACGTGTTTCTCACAGCTCTGTATGGGAAAGGACAGGCAGCAGACCCTAGATATCTTCACCGTACAAAAGCAAAACCAATGTTGCCTCACTTCCCCCCGCCAAAGTCGCTGAACAACAGCATTCGCTGAGAGTTTACATTCATGTGCAGCAATAGTTACCCTGTCAGACCACAATCGATGACCAGCACAGAGACCCGGAGGAGCGATGGTGGAACACAAAAAGAAGTCGTTTTGTGCGTTTGCCAACTACATCGAACCTTGCACCGGACTCGAAACTCCAGCCATTTCTTCTAGATTTAAAAAAGGCTGCCGAAGCATTTGTGGATTCAGGAAGACAGGCCATCATTGTTCCACAATCTGCACATCATGTGAAGGGTTGTGTGAAAACGTACAGCCCTCGGAAGAGAGCGTTGACAAGATAAAGAATAGACCGAAAAGACCTAGAACGGATTGAAGAAACACACTTAAGCGACGTGGAAAGTATATCTAATATCCCAAATATATTTAGTAATCATTCACCTCTCCTTGGGATATGATCACAAGCTGTTTGCTCACCACCTGCTTCGTCTTCCAGATGGACCAGTCCCGACGATGATCATAGGACAACCTGAACCTGTGCCATGACCCGCCGCTCTCCAAAAACCCCAGGCAGGACCCTCTATATGACAACGACAAATATCATTTTTCCTCACATTACAGCATAATATATAAACATATCTAACATAATAACATGTAATAATTTTTCTTTGTATTTTCAACTTGTTTGTAGATGAATTTTTTACAGTTTCGAACGTAATTAAATAACTTGAAGACTACGTAATGTTTGAAAAAATGACTTGTACCTTTACATATACGATATAAATAAGAAAAATGCAGAGAACTGACAGGAATTACTGAGAGCCTTTGTAGTGGAGAAATAAAGTTGTCAAATTTTGAAATTTATGGTAAGGTCTTATGAGACCAAACTGCTGAGGTCATCGGTCCCTAATATTACAAATTAGTCAATGTAACTTGAACTAACTTACGGTAAGGACAATACACACACCCATGCCCGAGGGAGGACTCGAACCTCCGACGGGGGGAGTCGCGTGGACCGTGACAAGGCGCCCTACACCGCTCGGCTATCCCGCGCGGGTGTGAACTGTCAACAAGATAAGTTTCCGAGATGATGAAGGAAAGTTAATAAAAAATGAAAAAGTATATTTTAACAGGTTGTCTCCATACTTACATTAAGCGGAGCGAGCGTGCTTGAGGGCAGTTGAAACCTGCATTGTGTAGTCACTAGAAACTACCTGACACTCTGAATGACCACTGGATAGCTGCGGGCTGAGTCTAGAACAAGCTTGGGAAGCAATGTGACACCTTCCTAGTGACCAGGGTGCCAATACATGGGGATGAGCAACACGGAATTGAATGTTTCCCAGCAGCAGATTTCGGTTTCACAACTGTGACGAGTCATACTACCCTGCGCGAGAGACGTATATGTGGTTCTATCTGATCTATATAAACTGAGATCCGTGAACTCCAAATGTTTAGTAAATCTTTGCTACGTATGTAATTTAACGTAGTTTATAATGATGTGCATGTACCACTGAATCCCAGGAGCATGTCCCAGGTAAACCCCAGTATTTATGTCAGTTTTATCGTGTGAACGTATTTCTAAGGAGATTACAATGTTTTTAAATAGAACACGCAACACGGACATCAGAATGAGACATGAAAGAAAATTACTGTGGATAATGATTCGTTTGGCACAGATTCTTTAACCGAAGAGGGAGGTGCAAAAATCAGCTTACCAGCTTATTAATACCGAACAACATAGCCGCGAGATGGATCCAGTGATTGCATAGTCGACCGAACAGAGAAGACAAGATTGCATTCAACTGTGTGTGGCCGTCAAGTCATGAGAAGCCAACCTGCATTTAATGGAACATTAATAAACACTTAACTGGATTCCGCCCCAATTAGCCGATACCACCAGATGTTCTCATCATAAGCGACGTCTTGCTCCAGAGTCGTGCTGCTCCAAGAGCAAGTGCTGATGTTTCGTGATTGAGTTCAAACGATGAAGTACTGAGAAGAGCTCAGCACTGCCCTCCGCAGCATCTCATCAGTAGAAGCAGTCTGTTGCTGCTCCTTCTGACGACGGAATGTGTGTCTACTGCCCTCAGAGAAGAAATCGGTCTGTCTGTGAGTACTACTACGTCCCTGCCAGAACAGAGCCAACAGTCCCTCGAGAAAACATCGCTTATCAATCAGCAAAGAGTTCACTTAGGGTAGCCAGTCGTACGGTCATTACCATTTAGGGCTACGTAAAAATTGGCAACCAGATGTTCGTCCTCTTGCTTCCACATCAAGGCCTCGATTCTTTGATATCAACCCCTTGTCTGCTCTCAAAAAATTACGAAAATCGTCATTGTGCTGCATTGCTTACTGTCTTTTTTAGAACACCCTAGTCACGGCTCTCACGACTGTAAGACCGAAAAAAACACCCCATTTCCACATGCCGTCTCCAAATTCGCAGGCTAGCAGACAACGCCTTCTGCAGAAAGAACACAGCCTTCTGTTTCCAGGCTGGCTGCCATTGGCCAGGACTTCAAAGCAGCTACCCAGTTTCTATGTAGAGTCTGCCACCTAACTTCAAAAAAATGGCTCTGAGCACTATGGGACGCAACTGCTGTGGTTATAAGTCCCCTAGAACTTAGAACTACTTAAACCTAGCTAACCTAAGGACATCAAACATATCCATGCGCGAGGCAGGATTCGAACCTGCGACCGTAGCGGTCGTGCGGTTCCAGACTGTAGCGCCTTTAACCGCTCGGCCACTCCGGCCGGCCACCTAACTTCGAAACCTCATGTATTTCCGATATGAAACAAAATGTGAAAAATGCAATTGGCCGGGGATGCATGTAAGTCAGGGACTATGGGCAGGAATGCACAACGCCTACAACTAAACGAACAGCACTTTCAACACAAAGTTGCTTTTTTTTTAAGTGGAACGTGTATACTTTTCCTACCGTAACGAAAACTAGAGGTACAGTTATTGATGGCAGTTTTGGTTTTATTTTTATAAACCTCATACATTCTGGAATACTTAAGAGTTTGAATAATGGAAATGGCTCCACAGTTTCTGCTGTAGCCGGCCGTTGTGGCCGAGCGGTTCTAGGCGCTACAGTCTGGAACCGCGCGACCGCTACGGTCGCAGGTTCGAATCCTGTCTCTGGTATGGATGTGTGTGATGTCCTTAGGTTAGTTAGGTTTAAGTAGTTCTAAGTCTAGGGGACTGATGACCTCAGAAGTTAAGTCCCATACTGCTCAGAGCCATTTGAACCATTTTCTTCTCTAATGCTGTGATACCGTAAAGCAGGTTGCCTACACTGCCTTGGAGCCTGCTGTAGGCAATCCTAGATCAGCGCATAGCGGCAGAAACTGAGTGAGAAACTGTGACGCCGATGCAATTCTTTGGAGTCTATACATTGCAGAAGGTATGACGTTTAACAGTGAAAACAAGCCAACTGTTACTAATTGCACCACTAGTTTTCATTTACGTAGGAAAAACATACATCTACATCTACATGATTACTCTGCAATTCACATTTAAGTGCCTGGCCGAGGGTTCATCGAACCACAATCGTACGATCTCTCTACCATTCCACTCCTGAACAGCGAGCGGGAAAAACGAACACCTAAACCTTTGTGTTCGAGCTCTGATTTCTATTATTTTATTTTGATGGTCATTCCTACCTATGTAGGTTGCGCTCAACAAAATATTTTCACATTCAGAAGAGAAAGTTGGTGACTGAAATTTCGTAAATAGATCTCGCCGCGACGAAAAACGTCTTTGCTTTAATGATTTACATCTCAACTCGCGTATCATATCTGCCACACTCTCTCCCCTATTACGTGATAATACAAAACGAGCTGCCCTTTTTTGCATCCTTTCGATGTCCTCCGTCAATCCCACCTGTTAAGGATCCCACACCGCGCAGCAATATTCTAACAGAGGACGAACGAGTGTAGAGTAAGCTGTCTCTTTAGTGGACTTGTTGCATCTTCTAAGTGTCTTGCCAATGAAACGCAACCTTTGGCTGGCCTTCCCCACAATATTATCTATGTGGTCTTTCCAACTGAAGTTGTTCGTAATTTTAACACCCAGGTACTTAGTTGAATTGATAGCCTTGAGAATTGTACTGTTTATCGAGTAATCGAATTCCAACGGATTTCTTTTGGAACTCATGTGGATCACCTCACAATTTTCGTTATTTAGCGTCAACTGCCACCTGCCACACCATACAGCAATCCTTTCTAAATCGCTTTGCAACTGATACTGGTCTTCGGATGATCTTACTAGACGGTAAATTACAGCATCATCTGTGAACAACCTAAGAGAACTGCTCAGGTTGTCACCCAGGTCATTTATATCACTTCAATTTTACTCGATAATTTGCCGTCTATTACTACGAACTGCGACCTTCCTGACAGGAAATCACGAATGCAGTCGGACAACTGAGACGATACCCCATAGGCCCGCAGCTTGATTAGAAGTCGCTTGTAAGGAACGGTGTCAAAAGCCCTTTAGAAAAATGTAACTTTGTGTTGAAAGTGATATTTGTACTTCCGTACTTCCACTTGCGGAGTGTGTGAGCTCGTATTGGTTTTCATCGCGACTTCGCCTGCGCGTGGGTTTCGCACATTGCACTCATGACAAATAAGTTCAAAAAACCAACATTTCGTTTCCACTTTTGTTCGGAATGTGCACGAACGAAAGCCTTAGAGCCGGTCGCTGTGACCGAGCGGTTATAGGCGCTTCAGTCCGGAACCGCGCTGCTGCTACGGTCGCAGGTTCGAATCCTGTCTCGGGAGTGGATGAGTGTAATGTCAGGTTAGTTAGGTTTACGCAGTTCTAAGCCTAGGGAAATGATGTTCTCAGATGTTAAGTCCCATAGTGCTCAGAGCCATTTTGACCATTTTGAAAGCCTTGGATGTGGAGCGTTTCCTCCACGAAGGGACGAAGATTCTGCCATCGCAAGTTCTAGGTATCCATCTCTCAATTCTCAGTAACACTTTTTACGTTAAAATGATCAGTGGCATGTGTGTTAAATGAGGACAAACGGGGACTTCGTTCCCGTCATGCCTGCGGTAACGTCGGCTTGATCAAAGCCGAACATGCGGTATTAGTCATTTGAACTATTCGCTGGTTCGAACTGCCATTTCAGGCACATCCAGAGGACGTCGTAGCGGCTTTTCGGCCACATGACGCTGTGCATAATGATGAGGTAGCACACTGGGAACACTTCCGGACATACGCTGTTCTTAACGGAGTGCGTCAGATCACATTTGTTCCCCGCAGCTATGTTCTGTCCTATCTGACCGAGTGTCGTGCCGTAATCGTGTACGACGGGCAGCCGCGTGCTTGTTCTGGGTATGCTCATCTGAGTGTCTGCAGCGACGAATAACCCTACTAACGACTGAAAAAGTGATACTTCCTTCGTCGTCTGCGGTCACATATGCGATGGCGCTTAAGTCGCCACCGACCGCCCAACGGCTCTCGGAACCTGATGGACAGTGTTCCGCTCCCTCCTGAACTTGTGGACGGTGTGACTGACGATGTGGCTTCCGCCATGTCCTCAGTTTCAGTGGTTGCTCCAGCTGCCTCCTTGGCCGACGCTCATGTCGAACGTGACTCCTTGTTCGACTCTCTGGTTGTCCCGCAATGGCCTTTCTGCCTGAGCGGTGTGACTCCCCCCGTCTTCGGACACGGAAGGACGATTGCGTAAGCAATGTTGCACTACGCAAAAGGAGGCGTCGTACGACGTTGGACCGTCTATCCTGTCCCGATGATACGCTACCTGTTGAGCAAACTTGCGTTTCAGTTGGTCCTCGGTGGAGGACGGAATGAAATGTTCGTGCCTCTAAAGTCCCTACCGAAGAAGGAACGATACCAGCCGATCTGGCGGTATCAGCAAGTGTTGAACATATGAATATCACGGCGACGGAGTCACCGCTGGCGTGGAGCGAGGATTCTGAAGAAACAGAAAATCCCGTGCAGGAGTCTCCAGTGTTCGGAGAGGCAACCAGCAGATGTCAACTTCTGCGCTGCGCGATGGGCGTCGGCAGAGCCTTCCGCGGTGTGGCCCAGCGTCTTCACAGCAGCGACCTGTATCCCCCCCCCTCCCCCCTGGTGGGGCGTAGCTACACGCATAGCGTATCACGACACAGAATGCAAGCGGCATCCTCGCGCAA
The DNA here is from genome assembly GCF_021461395.2 of Schistocerca americana. Classification (NCBI taxonomy): domain Eukaryota; kingdom Metazoa; phylum Arthropoda; class Insecta; order Orthoptera; family Acrididae; genus Schistocerca; species Schistocerca americana. The sequence goes on from NC_060120.1 coordinate 1,106,708,957, forward strand.
GATTCATCTCCTGAAAGAAATGATATGGGCTTCGGAACTAAACACGACACCGTTATAGGAGGTGCATGTAGCAGCGCTACCACGGATAGCAGGCTATAGCTTCTAAGCCATTCACGATGATCACCCTGGACATAAAGTAGCGGTGTATGTACGCGGTGTCATCATGATTGACGACGTCCAGTACCTCCCATCTGCCACGGGTTTGATGTTTGTTGATGTGGTGCTCGATGCAGAGCGTTAGCCTTTGGTATCCTCTGATCACTGCGAGTACGTGTGTACTTACCTCCCTCCCAGCCAGGAGGTCTCGTGGAGTCGGGCACCATGGAAACTCAACACTCAGCATTTGCAGGATCCAGATAGTTGCCAACGTACCACTGAGACGTGGGAAACGTGCGATAGGCGTCTCTAATCATACGCATCAGTGGTGCACTGGTGACTGGAATGCGTCAAACCGATGTTCCGTCACACATTCATCACTTAAAGCAGGAAGGTGGCCGCTTGTCACAGGCATACTACATTCTACTTCAGCGCCCTCCATGACCTCCATGGCCAGCTACCTATCCCAGAAGTGCAAACTGAACGCAGCGTGATTGAGGCGAAGCTACTAGCAGTTACTCGCCGGAAACTACAGGGGGCTGTGGCGCGTGTCTGCAAAACTGATGTGGTGTGGGTTCAGAATTTCTCCATGTCTCCAAATTGTGCAGGATCACGCCGCTGACAAAACTTAGTCACCGAACTAGTCAACCATCTGCCAAGCGGACATAGTCTATAGCTTCGTCGAACATTATCACCCAGTCTACCGTGCCGATGACGGGGCCGTCCTGGACTTCGACCCTGTCGCCGTGGACGATCCACGGAGAGCGTAGTAGTAGTGGAACCTTTCACCTCCGAGGAGACCACTGCAGCTATCTTCAGGGCTGAGCTGTGCAAGTGGCCAGGCATCGACGGATTCCCTACTGAATTTTATGGTAAAAAGCGTAAACCAATGTGAGATGTCTGCAGATCCAAGCATCCTGCACTCTCAATGAGCCACCATATAATTTTGTTCACGACAGTAGTTATTACTGGGGGTTTGATCCACAGGACGTAAGATGCAGTTAAAATCTTCCCCATCAAATTTTTCTGTGGATTTTGACGAAATAAGTAACCGACATCTTCCTTGTAACAACGCAAGCGGTGATATGTACTACCAGATCCAGATGGAGCATAAAGAAGTTATGGCGACATAGTAAAAATGACACCTATTCCCAGTTTATGGCTAGCGCTTCAAACTCCGTCCCTATAAAACACGACCATGCCAATAGAACTTCCCGACACAACATTAAAAACATAGAATATTCAGGGAGACAAAAGACATCAAATACTACTTCTTGCAAGCACACGACATCAGCTTGGGAATTATATAAAAAAACTGTCGTAACGCAGCAAGTCGTAAAGGAGAGCTTGACCTATTAACATTTAGGGCAAGAAACGTGTACGCCTGCATTAGTTAACACTTGAAAGGGGTGAAAGGAAAATTAGAAATGAATTTACGCATCAAGTCTCGTTCTTCACAAAACCAGCAGATGGCCGAGAATAAGGTTCAGGATTTGGTGCCTCCCAGCCGGACGGTGCTGATTCTATACTTTCATTTTTCGGCGCAACACTGCACGCTCGGGTTGAAAACGTTTTTCCATACCCCTCCATGACAACATAACTTCTTCACTCGTAATGGCAGGGGGCTCATAAAGATTCGCTGAAAGGGGGGGGGGAGGGTCGAGGAGGGGAGGGGGGGGGTGGAAGACGTTCCCAGAGGACATGCCAGAATCACAACCAGGAGTGAGGAACATCATCATCATCATCATCATCATCAGATAGAGGAGACCGGATATGAGGCGTCTTAAGCTACCCGAGTCATCAAACTATCGTGAACAAGATCTATAGTAACCTTTTGCTCCACCGTATCAGAATGTGTAAGGGATGGCATTGCACTAAAATGCTTTAAAGGAAGAACAGCTGACGGTGTCGCCATTAAATCTTCTGAACACACCAGAACAGACGTTTCTGCGGATGGAGGAGATAACGCAGATACAACATTCATTTCAACATCAACAGCAAGAGCCTCGTCATCCCTCGCGAAACAAGAACCACTGTGAACGTCAGTATTCAAAGTATCGCCACTCGAAGAATCACCCTCCACCATCACCTTCTTGGGGAGGCGAGATTGGGGAAGAACGACTTCAAAATCTTGACCGTACTGAGTCTGCCAGCGTCCCGATTGTGCTACCGGTGTAGACGCCTTAGCGGCAGCAGGGAGCGCATGTGAATGACAGCAGAGGTGGAAAGTCGCGCGGAGTGGGAGGTAGTGTCTCCCTAACATCCTCTAAAGATGGGGATCTACTGACAGCAAATTGCGAAGACACTAATTCACCTAATGTCAACGGACGACGTTTTCAACAGGACGACTTTACAACCGTAACACGACTTGAACGTCTGGATCTGAGATGGCCACCTCCGTTACAAAGGAAGCAGATGGCTTCTTGCCCTGCACAACATGCCCTACATAACATGCATCCAGTAACCACAAACATTCATGTGTGAAGGAATGTGTATTATTTATTTATTTCACAAGTAAAGAGCTGTTGCCTATTAATTATTATATAGCAGGTCGTAGACTGTGTGATTTTACGTGTTCTATTATACAATTTAAGTTTTATTACTACTACATTTTTGTTGAAAATTTTACAAAATGATTAATTAAAAAACAAAAAAAAAAATATATGTATATATATATATATATATATATATATATATATATATAAAATTTTGTTTAAACTTGTTCTTAACTTAGACAATAATAAGTAAGACAGATAAAAGGTTGGTGGTTGTATTTTAAATTGAAATTATTAAATGGAAGAAACAAGAGATGGCAACTTGACTTGGATATGATGTGTCATTTTTTCCCTGTGTAAGTTTACATCTGTTACACATATTATCTTGACAATCGTAATAATTTAATGTATTGATTATTTAGGTTATAATGTGTTTCCGAACTTAAGGTAACAGTGGATATTGAGAGTTGATTTAAAATTCCATTGTCAGGTGCGAGGGCGCGGTAAAACTTAGAGCCTATCACATATGATGCAGCGAAAGAAGAAGAAATGTCACAACTTCAGATAGTGTTATATGCTATGAAGTGGTATAACAAGCAGCTACACAGAAAGTTACAGTTTCATATTGACTCGATTCAGTATTGCAGAACCTTCGCTTACTTTTGCTATGTTTGTATGTTTATCTTGTTGTCACTTCCTATGTGTGATGTAGCATCTGATTCAGTGTCTGTGTCCATTAGTATGTACTGCAGTTCTGTCCGAAGTGTAGCCTGTCTTATTCTGGAGTATTGTCTCTCCTGGTTGTATGCAGCATATAGTGCTCGCGATACTTCGTCTGCGATGTTGTTTATAGAGCACCAGTCATCACGACTGCGTATTAACTGTCCTATGGCCTAGTTTACTAAACTCGGTCTTATGTGTCCAAGAGCATTGCAGATAAGCACTGCGCGTTCATATGTGCCATTCTTTCATCTGTTGTGTCCCATTCTGTCTGTCATATATCAGTTATCCACTTGTTTAATTTTCGTTTGTCGGTGATGTCTTGTCGAGTTATTTCTCTTATTTTACCGTGTATTCCCCACTTCAGCCAGTAAGCTGCTGCTCTGTGGCGAATTTTGATATCCGTAGGGGAAACTCCCAGTGCCATGAACAGTGGCTCAGTCGAGGTCGTGCGGAAAGCCCCCGAGATTCTGAGTAGAACACTCCTCTGGCCGCGCCTCACAATGGATTTATGCGTACAAAAGCATAATAGATGTGCCCAAGCAGTAGCTGCAAAACAAATTATTGACTCAACGAGTGCTGTGTAATATGTACTCATTGTTTGAAGGGGTAATCCGTAACTTACAGCCGGCCGGAGTGGCCGAGCGGTTAAAGGCGGTACAGTCTGGAACCGCACGACCGCTACGGTCGCAGGTTCGAATCCTGCCTCGGGCATGGATGTGTGTGATGTCCTTAGGTTAGTTAGGTTTAACTAGTTCTAAGTTCTAGGGGACTTATGACCACAGCAGTTGAGTCCCATAGTGCTCAGAGCCATTTGAACCATTTTTTTGTAACTTACAGTGTCCAGTCTTGCAAGTTTATGCATGAGTTTCGTCGCTTTGTTAATTGTCATTTTGACAAGTTCGTTACCAAGGTAACTTGTCATTGCCATCTCTTTTTATAGATATGTTGTTTAACTTTATACTTGGATTTATTTTCAGTGTGCGTCTTAGAAGCAGGTGAACAGTTTTGCTTGTTGCTTTTGTGAGTCTGTTGTTTGTGCACCATTCAACGATGAACGCGAGAAACCGCGTGGCTATATTCTCTAATAGGGACCTGGAGTTTGCAGATACCATGCCCATAAGGTCATTAGCATACGCAACAGTCCTGTTAGCCATGTCATTGTCTTTTAGTGCATTCAGTGGTTCTGTGGCTATGTCCCAGAAATGTCCGCCCGCATATGGATCGTTGCGGACAGCCCTTTGTTACCCTATTTATAATCTTTTGGTGACCAATCTTCCATTCCATTATCCTGTTTTTACAATATTCTCTAAGGCTGTTGTGTAGAGCCAGTGGAACATTTAACGATCAGCGCAGGCCACCAAAGGTTGTCGAAAAATCCAGCTATGTCAATTATGATTGCTACTATGTATTTGTCATGTATTATCCGTGTCACTTGTAAGGCCCTATTTACTGCGTGGTCGATGGATTTACGTGGTCGAAAACCAAACTGATGCGGGGTAAGGCCGAAGACCTGCCGATGCCACTGAAGTCTGTCGCACAGTAATCTCTCCTCTACCTTTGCCAGAATGTTAACGAGGCATATGGGTCTGTATGTCTTAGGGTCAATCGGGTCTTTCGTTTCCGCTTTCTCGATTATAACTGCATTTTCTGTCTTCCGTATATTCGATATTCATCCTTCTAGAAAAGCATCGCTAAGTAAGTCTGTCAGGTGTGGTACGATAAGTGGTCGTGGTCGAGGCATCAATGCCCAGAGTCTTTTGTTTTTCATTTTTATTTTCAACTTCCTCGCGAGCAAAGGGGATGGTCTTACCTTCGTTTTCATATTTGTCATAAAAGTAGTCTGCGAAAGGCGGTGTGTAGTTGGTTGACCTGAGTGGGGTCATCGTCAGGAAGGAATTTGTTCAGGACATACTGTGCTGTGCATCTCCATCGTTTTGTGGTAGTACCATTTGGTTTCTTCAGTGTTAATAATACCGTAGGAGTCTATACGTTCAGTTTGCAGTTTAAACGTCTCGCCCCAGATGTTTATGTTTATGTTTGTCCTAACATATGTGTCCCAGTCGCCTTAAGTGATCTTATATAGTTCGCCTTTGAATCGTATTTTAGCGTCACTATAATGTAGAAGTCTAGTTCCTCTTCCCTGTGTCGGCTTTGATTTTTGATAATATCGCCATTTATCACGAGTGTCTTTTCTTAGTCTTGTTGATAGTGCTGACCATGGTGCCCTTTGTTTGGGTGCGTCGCGTGCTGCAGACATTACTGTAGGTTGTGCTCTCTGTAAGACGTCTGTATGAACGTGAGCTCTGTGATCTATGCCTTCTTGGGTAACACATAGAGGAAACTCTTCAGTCGCTTGTCTTAGTGTTTGCCAATTTGCTTTGCGCAGCAGCAACCTTGGGTGTTGTAATGTGTCTGTGTCAGTGTCTGTGTTTGTTTGTTTTAGTGTAGATAATTATTGCGTTTTGATCACCTGCCAGTTCTCTACCTGTTTGTCAAAGAAATGTCTACGTTGCTGCCTACTCTATTATTTCCGTGGTAAGTTGGCGGCTGGCGTTGTTTGCTCAAAACCAAAAGATTATATCCGTTTACAATGTCGACTATTATTCGTCCTCTGGCGTCCGTTCTGTCAGAGTGCCAGAGGGTTGACATAGAATTTATGTCCGCTAGGGCAAGTAGTCGTCTGCCATTTGCAAATCGAGCAATACCTTTTATTATTTCAGCAAAAGGCTCTATATCAAAAGAGTATTGGGCGTTGATCGAAGAGATGATCTATGTTTCCCTGCCTACATTTATTTGACTGTAACCGTATGCTGTGTACATAGCGTTATTTGCGTTAATGTAATGTTATTGTTTCCTACAGTGGTTGCAGTCTTGGCCTTGTTCCTGGCTGTAATTTGCATGTACTGCCTCGGGAAGCCTGGAATTCTTCCATCTCGTGTCTACTGACCTTACAGACACATTATGTTCGCGCATAACTCATTCGCCAGCCTCCCAAGCTCTGTGGCCACCGTCATGCTACCCATACAGTTTGGCTGCTAGAATTTCGCTATGGAAACAACTTTGGCCCTCTCCGGTTGAAATCAAGGTACACCGTCCATGCGCCCTTATCAAGTCCTTGCGGACTTTGTCAAGGTTAAGGTTCTTATTTTTTCGTTCATATGATTTACATAAAAGATTACAGGGCTTATCTGGTAGGTTTTCGGCTCCTAGAATCATTATTTTTGTTTCTTAGTCGTGGGGTAGCATAGACGATCGCCCAATGGGTGATTCAGTCTTCTTGCTAGGCTTAGTGCAGTTTGAAAAACTCCTTTCTTTTCCCGTCGGCTTAGGCGCAAGCTCTCTTCGATGTCATCGTAGCCTATTTTGTATCTTACTTCATGGTTTTGTAACTATGATGCACTGAGTCGTGTTGTTTGTCGCTTGATGAAGTTTCTGGTTTTGGGTCATGTGACATCTCGAAGGTCGAAGGTAGTTCTGATTTTTTAGTGTGAGCCATTTGTGTGTTCATGTTGTTTTTAGAATCCATATGGTGTGTGAGGTCTCTTTTTGTTGTTTCCAGTTTTCTCCTTGCGTTTGTTTCTCTTTGATAACTGCCTCTTGCACTTGAGTTGTCTTTTCGTGCGTATTACCACCGTAGATGAAGCGTGTAACTTGCATGTATTGTTTACATTTTGATGTGTCTTTTTCATGTTTTTATGTTGTTTCATTATACGGTAACCTATACTACGGCGAGGGAAGAATTAATTTAGGTTGATGTTGTTTCGGTGTGTCTAGATGTACTGGTGTTGTGCCTGTGTCATTATCCTGTTCTGGATGGGCTTTACAGTGTTTAGAACGTCTGTTGTCATTGTTATCTACATCTACATCTACATCCATACTCCGCAAGCCACCTGACTGTGTGTGGCGGAGGGTAGATTGAGTACCTCTAGCGGTTCTCCCTTCTATTCCAATGTTCGTCGAAAGAGGGATTGTCGGTATGCCTCTGTGTGGGCTCTAATCTCTCTGATTTTATCCTCTTGGTCTCTTCGCGAGATATACTGCTTGACTCCTCGGTGAAGGTATGTTCTCGCAACTTCAACAAAAGCCCGTACCGAGCTACTGAGCGTCTCTCCTGCAGAGTCTTCCAATGGAGTTTATCTATCATCTCCGTAACGCTTTCGCGATTACTAAATGATCCTGTAACGAAGCGCGCTGCTCTCCGTTGGATCTTCTCTATCTCTTCTATCAACCCTATCTGGTACGGATCCCACACTGCTGAGCAGTATTCAAGCAGTGGGCGAACAAGCGTACTGTAACCTACTTCCTTTGTTTTCGAATTGCATTTCCTTAGGATTCTTCCAATGACTCTCAGTCTGGCATCTGCTTTACCGACGATCAACTTTATATGATCATTCCATTTTAAATCACTCCTAATGCGTATTCCCAGATAATTTATGGAATTAACTGCTTCCAGTTGCTGACCTGCTATATTGTAGCTAAATGATTAGGGATCTATTTTTCTATGTAATCGCAGCACATTACACTTGTCTACATTGAGATTCAATTGCCATTCCCTGCACCATGCGTCAATTCGCTGCAGATCCTTCTGCATTTCAGCACAATTTTCCATTGTTACAACCTCTCGATATACCACAGCATCATCCGCAAAAAGCCTCAGTGAACTTCCGGTGTCATCCACAAGATCATTTATGTATATTGTGAATAGCAACGGTCCTACGACACACCCCTCTTACTTCGGAAGACTTCTCTTGTACTTAGGTGTGGTGTGTTATGCTTAACGACTGTGTCATGGTCCCGTTCTTGGTGGGCATGCCCGTATCTTGGATGTCTATCGTCATTTTTATGTACTTCTGTTGTGTGTAGTGTGTTGTTTCTAAGGAAACAAGAGGCGTGCGGTACACCAAATATTTGTGCGATGGTGGTAGTCAGGCATACAACAATGTGGTGAACACTAAGCCATATGGAGATGCCATTATTAGGAAAATAGAATGTATAGGCCATGTTCAAAAACATTTGAGAACAAGGCTGAAAAAACTAACTGTTGTTGTGAGAGAAAAAAATTAGAAGATGGAAAGTTGTTGACCGGACAGCTTCGGTTAAATAAAACTGAAATAGAAAATTCGCAATTATACTATGGGCAGGCAAGTAGAAGAAGTAAAGAAAATCTGGAGGCAATGAAGAGAGATGTTTCGGCCATATTCTTCCATAAGTCCCCTACTGATGATAAGCAACGTCATGGATTGTTTCCATCAGGAGAAAATTCGTCGTGCAAATACAATAGGCCTCAGACAACTGGAGAATCTTATTCTCAGCAGCATTCTCTTCCGGCTGCTGTTATTACAGCAATTAAACCTATTTTCAGAGATTTGGCTCATCCTGACCTTCTAAGGAAATGTCTGCATGGTCAGGCACAGAACCTAAATGAATGTTTTAACAGCATAATTTGCAACCGCCTTCCTAAAACTGTATTTGTAGGCATGCATACAATGAAACTAGGAGTTCATGATGCCGTTATTATATTCAATTGTGGTAATATTGGAAAGTGTTGGGTACTGAAAAGGATGGTAATTAATCCTGGTGAAAATATGATCAATGGGCTGCAACACTGCGATAAAATGAGGATAGCCGATGCAGACAGGTCTGGCCAAGAAAGCAAGAAAAAACCATCCAGGAAGGTGAAAAAGAAGCTGGAAGACCTGCTAGAGGTCTCGTAATTTGCACGAAACACGCCACGCGGAGTTTACGTATTACTTGAGATGTTCTCAAGCGAAATTTACTAAAATAAATCACTCTCAAACCTCAAACTTTCTCGAAATACTCGAGCTGACATCGCTTTTCATCAACTACGTGAGAACCGATGCAACAAGCGGCTTTCTTCGTATTGGTACAAATTTGATCATCGCAGCCCATGGGCAGTAGCTGAGCGTTAGTTAAACGGGTGTTAACTAAAAGACGGCTCTCAAGCGACTCTCTCGACTCATAGGTCTGAGGCACAAAGCCCTACACAAACGTTCGGGAAATGATGAATTCCTATTGGCCAGTATGTTACGCAGCCAATCAGATCATCTCGAGCACGTTTATACTCGCTGTATATCTAATTTCAGCCAGTCAAATCACTTTATACTATAAATCTCGTAATTTGGAAACTACATGAAATTTAAAGAAACCAGAACATGAATCCTCTTCACAAAATAAATTACTAATAAATTTAATAACCAACGCCCCTTCTGGCTGTCTTTTACAAAATTAATCTCACTCGCACATACGTCACAAATTCCCCGATTACACAACTTTCTAATGCTTACATTCACCTACTTTTAATGAAATATCACATTCTTCACTCTATGTATGTCCTCTCTCAGTCTCACTAAAACACTCACACAACCAAAAGACAATGCAATAACAATTTTCCACGTGCCGTTAATTACGTCAGGAATCCGTGAAAGTAATGTAAACTCCAGAAAATTAGGTTATATGAACCTGTCCTCTTGGCTGTAGTTTAATTTGACACTGTAGATCGATATATTACAGTCTCTAGCTCGGCTTCACAATTTCAGAACAGTTATTATGTGTGTTTTAGGAAAAAATTAATTTCTTCGAAAATATTGAAGTTATTGATTTGAAATTTTAGCAGTAGGGTTCTGTTATCCATAGAATTTGGTACACCAGGTATGAAAAAGATCGATTAATATATAACAGTACTTCTTCAGATTCACAGAAAGTATGTGTAACGAACTGCACGCGGTGTTAAGCAATTACAACGGCTCTCTCAGCAGAGTAGCTGGAGTCAGCCATGCCACGGTGAGAACCAAAATCTGCTCTCCTCCCGACTCCACGGCAAACTTCGCTTTCAATGCAAGATGACAACTCGTAATAATTTTCTACGTTACATGTTTTTTTCACTATTCTGCAGGTAAACTTTCATATACGTAATTATGATTAGTACCCGTTCCTTGGACAACGGTTGTCCTTTAGCACGTTTCACGGGAGGTAAGATTTGTGGTTCCTTGTCCGGCAAGGTTGAAGGACTACATGCTCGACACCAGTTACGGTATCACCTTCACTTGTTAAGCACGTATCGTCATCATTGTACTCCTCATGTACATTTTCCGAACAATAGAGCGTATACGACACCTCACATTCCACTGATGCATCTTGCAGAAAAGCTAATATTTCATCTGCCACTTTTTTTCACTGACAGAAATTCCATCGCTTCGTTTCTGACGGCATGTCGACTTCGGCATTTGTTATTGTAGATATAATGCACTATTTGCTTTATTGAACGTTTCCATCGCTCTGCTTTCTATGTGTAAGAGAGGGGGAATCTAAACGTGCCTGCCGCTCGGTTTAGGGTTCTGTGGCCCAGTTGGTAAAAACTAAATCCTTATAGGGTAGATCTGACTGTCTGTCCATCTGTTAAGACCTATTTTTTGCAGGAGATATCAAACTGTAATTTATGTCTGTGGTACCTTGGCGGTGTACAAAATTTAAGCTTCTAACTGAGTGCAATCAAAAGGTACAATCATCTATCTCACATAATTTGATAACGGTAAACTCAAAACCTGTAGGTTACTTCCCGTTGACCTAAAATCATAAAATTTGGCAAGAAGCATGGTCCTAGGGTACAAGCAAAGGAAAACAACCGCAAATTGTTAATTTGTAATTAAATCAAGTAAAATGACTTTTTGTTTTCTTTTGACGTTAGTTGTTCGTCTGTCTCTCTCCTTCTGTTGAGACCCCTTTTCTAAAGAACAGGTAGAGATGTCAAGATGAAATTTATGCCATATAGTAACATCTACAGTTTCTTGGCGTTGTAAAAAATTTAAGGTGCTAACTCAAAAAAATCAAAACACACGTGATCTGTAAAACCCCTTTTTTCCGAAAAGGGAAAAGATTTCAAGACGAAACTGCTGTTAAATTCTGAGGTCTCGGTCTTGACGACGTAAATAATTCAAGCTTGTAAGACAGTGCAGTCAAAATATATTGCCATTAATGTCACACATTTTGATAGTCGCAAAGTCACCCAACACTGTGTGTGTATTAAATAGTGAGGTATACGTCGACATGGTCGTCAAGCGGAAAAGTGCGTGCCTGGAACCCGTGAAGTCGCAGGATCAAAGTCAGCCGGAGCTCCCATTTTGCAGTCTTCGTCTTAACCTGGCCTTCGGCTGTTGTAATAGAAAGACTTGGACCAGGCCAAATGAAATTGTTGTTTATATTTATACAGTATGTTCGGAAATTCCCGTTACAAACTTCTAGCACTTCTGGAGGGGAGAGAAAGGGGCATCATTAGGAAGTTGCGTGCAACATTTGGTGTGGGGTTCCCCATAATACGCAAAAAGATAATTAGAATTAACTGTAGAACTCGCAAATTTATTCGTTTGCGCTGGTTTTCATTAAAAGACAGAGCAAGAATATCTGAGACAGCTCGTCAAAATAACCGGGAGAATCACCGGGTGATCACAATAATCAGTTCAGTACGTAGTCTAATTGTTTTCTAAATGTTTGTGTCTAGGTACGTACATTTCTGAGGAAAACGCGCGTGCCGTGTCATTTGGTTCTGAGCTCCAGCTTCCACCCTGACGTCTCAACGTCAGCCAATGGCAGAGCAGAGCGCTACATGCCACCCTTATTAATTACTATCTATGCTTGTAATTGCACTATATCAAAGACACAAACACACACACACACACACACATACACACGTGTATACACTCAACCATACTTACAATATAAGTATAACGTTCCACGAGTTTACAAGAATTTTGTCATGTTCTTTGCATATACCAATGAACTTATAAATCGTATGCATGTAACAAACATTATTTGTACTGACATTGTAATTACTTCTACGGTTCCTTGGGGTGTAAAAAGGCGGCGGCTTGTGTAGCTTGGCCGTAAACTGGCCATGTATCTCAGGCACGAATAGCAAACGGACGTCTTTCGAACTGCCATATTCCACATTCAAATCATCAACAGCAAGGCGCACGTACCAGACCATAAAACTACAGAACCTGCAGTATTTCTGTACAGTTACCATACTAGGATAGTGTGAAACATTTAGATATTGAACAAAACAAGCTAAGCTCTATAGTTGGTTCAAATGGCTCTAAACACTAAGGGACATAACATCTGAGATCATCAGTCCCCTATACTTAGAACTACGTAAACCTAACTAACATAAGGACATCATACACATCCATTCCCGATGCAGGATTTGAACCTGCGACCGTAACAACCGTGTGATTCAGGACTGAAGCGCCTAGAACCGCTTGGCCGCAGCGGCTGGCTAAACTCTTTAGTACTTCAGAAATGTAGGAACAAATACACGTTATCAGCAATCAACAGCATGTAACTGTGTACAAAGCAGTACGGCCTTTATCGCAGTTATTGTAGAATTGTAACTTCTAAGTCAGTTTAATCAAAGGTAAGGCTTACAACAACATCAGGTAGATAAAATGCTTTGAGCATTAGATCAAGTGCTGACAGGTTGGTGGCAGGATACTTAACTATAATTGCCGGCTGTGACGTCAAAAGGACTCGCGTTACCGCCACTTATGGGCATGCGCTTGCTCCGAGTAAGATGCGCCATGCTATAAAATGTACTACGCTCCTTCCTCCTATGGTCTACAGTGGGCACTTTTCGTCCTACAGAAGAGTCTCTGTGCTTGCAGGGTAACTTGTAAATCGAGGTCTTCTGAGACCTGCCGCATTTTTAACTGGTCTCACTAGTTGCCGTATTTTTCACGGAGACCTAAAGATAGATTTGATTTTGTTTCACTTCAGCAGACCGCTTAGTTCACATAAAAGGAAGCTACAGAACGGTAGTCATGCAAACTTCTGCTCCTTCCCCTGTCGTTGGTATTATTGCGATTCGTTCCTCATTTATTTGGTGATAGTCGCACAATTTCTCGATAAAAACTTCACGTTAGGCGGTACATCTCATGGGACAGGTCTGATATTAACTTCGCATGTTGTACGAAAGTTTGCTTTATCACAGTGCGCTTCTCCGCAGGGCTGTATACATTTCGGAGTGCGCCGATGTTCTGTAGATGTAGTGACCAACGCATCTATTATGTTTGCAGCGGACAAGGACGTCGAGGATCTGTGAAGAAATATCCTCGATTTCCTCAATAACCAGATCCGCGGCTGCCACTGCATACACGCTTACCATAGCAACGCCGCTGAGCAGAAGTACTGGCAGTACTACCAGTGAAGCTTTTTGTCTTCTTTTTTTGTGTCGTCAGTCTCCTCACTAGTTTGATGTGGCCCGCCACGAATTCCTCTCTTGTGCCAACCTCTTCATCTCACAGTACCACTTTCAACTTACGTCCTCAATTATTTCCTGCAAAGGTTTTACCCTCTGCAGCTCCCTCTTGTACAATGGAAGTCATTCCCTGATGTCTTAACAGATGTCCTACCATACTTTCCCCCCTCCTTGTCAATGCTTCCCAGCTATCTCTTTCCTCTCCGATTGTGTGCAGAACTTCCTCATTCCACACCTTATCATTCCACGTAATCTTCAACGTTTGTCTGTAGCGCCACACCTCAAGTAACACCACATCTGAAATACTTCGATTCTCTTCTGTCCTCGCTTTCCCACAGCCCACGTTCCACTACCATACAGTTCTGTGCTCCAAACACACTTTCTCATAAATTTCCTACTCAGATTAAGGCCGACTTTTCATATTAGCAGACTTCTCTTGGCCAGGAATGCCATTCTTGTCAGTGCTAGTCTGCTTTTGATGTCCTCCTTGCTCCGTACGTCATCCGTTATTTTTCTGCCTAGGTAGTAGATTTCCTTCAACTACTTCGTGACCATCAATCCTGATGTCAAGTATCTCCCTGGTCTCGTTTCTACAAGTTCTCATTATTTTCGTCTTTCTTCGATTTACTCTCAAGCCATATTCTGTACTCGTTAGATTATTCAATCCATTCAGCATTTCATGTAATTCTTCTTCACTTTCACTCAGCATAGCAATGTCATCAGCGAATCGTATCGCTCATATCCTTTCACCTTGAATTGTAATTTCAATGCTGGAGCTTCCTTGTATTTACATCTTTGCTTCTTCGATGTGCGTATTGAACAGTAGGGGGGGGGGGGGACACTACATCCCTCTCTTACACCCTTTCTAATCCGAGCACTTCGTTCGTGGAAATCTACTTTATTATTCTTTCTTGGCTCTTGTACATACTGTTTGTTACCCGTCTCTCCATTATCTTACACATTTTTTTCTCAGAATTTCGAACATCTTGCACCATTTTACATTGTCGAACGCTCTTTGCAGGTAGACAAATCATATAAACGTGTCTTGATTTTCTTGGTCTTGCCTCCATTGTCAACCAAAACGTCAGAATTCCTCTCGGATGCCTTTACCTTTCCTGAAGCCAAACTGATCGTCATCTGGGACACCCTCAGTTTCCTTTCCCATTCTTCTGTGTATTATTCTTGTCAGCAACTTGGATGAACCAGCTGTTAAGCTGGTTGTGCGATAATTCTCGCTTTTGTCCGCTCTTGCAGTCTTCGGAATTGTATGAATGATATTTTTACGAAATTCAGATGGTATGTCGCCAGAGTCATACATTTTAGACATCAAAATCAGTAGTCCTTTTGTTCCCACTTCTTCCAACTATTTTAGAAATTCTGATGGAAAGTTATCTATTCCTTCTGGCTTATTTGATCTTAAGTCTTACAAAGCTCGCTTAAATTCTGATTCTAATATATCCCCTGTCTTTTCTAAATCGACTCCCGTTTCTTCTTCTACTACATCTGACAAATCTTCCTCCTCATAGAGGTCTTCAAAGTAGTTTTTCCACCTATCCTCTCTCTCCTCTGTATTTAACAGTGGAATTCCCGTTGCACCCTTAATGTTGCCACTCTTGCTTTTTGTTCCATCGAAGGTTGTTTTCACTTTCTCCTGTATGCTGAGTCAGTCCTTCGACCATCATTTCTTTTTCGATTTTTTAACATTTTTCATGCATCCATTTCGTCTTAGCTTCCTTGCAATTCTTATTTATTTCCTTTCTCAACGACTTGTATTTCTGTATTCTTTTCCTGACAATTTTTGTACTTACTTCTTTCATCGATTAACTGAAGTATTTCTTATGTTACCCATGGTTTCTTCGCAGTTAACTTCTTTGTACCTATGTTTTTCTTTCCAACTTCTGTGACTGCCGCTTTTAGAGATGTCCATTCTTCTTCGGCTGTACTGCCTACTGAGTTATTTCCTGCTGCTGTATCTGTAGCCCTAAAGAACTACAAGCCTGTCTCGTCATTCCTTAGTACTTCTGTATCCCATTTCTTTGCTTATTGATTCTTGCTGACTAATCTCGAACTTCAGCCTACTCTTCATCACTACCACATCGTGATCTGAGTCTGTATCTGCTCCTGGGTACGTCTTACAATCCAGAATCTCATTTCGGAATATCTGACCATGATGTAATCTAAATGAAATCTTCCCCTATCATCTGGTCTTTTCCAAGTATACCTCGATCTCTTTTGATTCTTGAACAGAGCATTCGCTGTTACAAGCTGAAATTTCTCTCGCATTCCCAAGCCCATTTTCTCCTTCCCCGACAACTGTACTCCAGGCCTCCATGACTGTTAGATTCTCATCTGCCTTTACGTACTGTATTACCCTTTCATTGTCCTCATATACTTTCACTGTCTCTTCATCTTCAGCTTGCGACTCGGCATGTATACCTGAAGTATCGTTGTCGGTATTGGTTTGCTATCGATTCTGATGAGAACAACCCTATCTGTTCACTGTTTCACACTCTCTACCCTACCTTCCTAGTCTTAACGAATCCTACACCTGTTATACCTTTTTCTGCTGCTGTTTATATTACTCTATATTCGTCTGACCAGAAATCCTTGTCTCCATTTCACATCATTGACTCCTACTATATCTCGAGCGAGCCTTTGCATTCCCCTTTTCCCTACCATATTAGAGCTTCTGACATTCCACGCCCCGACTCGTAGAACGTTATTCTTTCGTTGATTTTTCAAACTTTTTAATGGTCACCTCCCCCTTGGACACTTCGTCAAATACACGTCGCATGCCCTGTGGATACACGTTATGTGTCTTCAGTGCATTGGTTTCCATTGTCTTCTGCATCCTCATGCCGCTGATCATTGCTGATAGTTCCTCCGTTAGTGGCAGTTTCTCACCCCATGGACAAAAAAGTGCACTGAACCTCTTTCCGCTCCTCCGCCCTCTTTGACAAGGCCGTTGACAGAACAAGGGTGACTTACGCCGGAAGCCTTCGCCCGCCATATGCTGATTATTAATCAAAAATTAAGCGGGTATCGAACCCAAGACCGATGTTGTTTAGATTACTAATCAAAGATGGTAACCCTAGACTTTTTTAAATAAAAAAACTATCTCTTTGTTGGTATTACAAAATGAGATTAAAAATTTCTTTATATACAGGGCTATTACAAATGATTGAAGCGATTTCATAAATTCACTGTAGCTCCACTCATTGACATATGGTCACGATCCACTACAGATACGTAGAAAAACTCATAAAGTTTTGTTCGGCTGAAGCCGCACTTCAGGTTTCTGCCGTCAGAGCGCTCGAGAGCGCAGTGAGACAAAACGGCGACAGGAGCCGAGAAAGCGTATGTCGTGCTTGAAATGCACTCACACCAGTCAGTCATAACAGGGCAACGACACTTCAGGACGAAGTTCAACAAAGATCCACCAACTGCTAACTCCATTCGGCGATGGTATGCGCAGTTTAAAGCTTCTGGATGCCTCTGTAAGGGGAAATCAACGGTTCGGCACTGCAGTGAGCGAAGAAACGGTTGAACGCGTGCGGGCAAGTTTCACGCGTAGCACGCGGAAAATTGGCTCATCCCACAACTGGAGACCGACAGCGCCGACTTCATCTTTCAACAGGTACTCCACCGCACTTCCATCATGATGTTCGGCCTTTCTTAAACAGGAGATTGGAAAACCGATGGATCGGTCGTGGTGGAGATCATGATCAGCAATTCATGTCATGGCCTCCACGCCCTCCCGACTTAACCCCATGCGATTTCTTTCTGTGGGGTTATGTGAAAGATTCAGTGTTTAAACCTCCTCTACCAAGAAACGTGCCGGAACTGCGAGCTCGCATCAACGATGCTTTCGAACTCATTGATGGGGACATGCTGCGCCGAGTGTGGGAGGAACTTGATTATCGGCTTGATGTCTGCCGAATCACTAAAGGGGCACATATCGAACATTTGTAAATGCCTACAAAAACCTTTTTGAGTTTTTGTATGTGTGTGCAAAGCATTGTGAAAACATCTCAAATATTAAAGTTATTGTAGAGCTGTGAAATCGCTTCAATCATTTGTAATAACCCTGTATAAAAACATTGTCATAAGTAGTAAGCTTTGGAAGGTAATCATACATAAGAAATAAAAAACACAATAGAATTACGTTAAAAAGAAATACTTCTCCACTTATGCTACAAATTTCAGTGAATATCTTTCACAAATTAAAGCAAATCCTGGTTTACATATAACATTGAAGTGAAGTTAAATTTCGGTGACAACATCTGCTTTGTCATACCACAAATAATATTTCTGTACTGATTGAAGCTAGTAAACTGAACATTACTCTCCCGTTACATAAATAAAATAAAACACATATCACAATGGACAATCTTATTTCCAATCCCCCCTTGCTGTTCTGTCATCCGGGTATGTCTTCTCGTAAGTACAAGGTATCCACCGATGCGCCCTGACCACCGTACCTTCGAGGTGGCGTCCCATGATGGATATAATTTTGGCCTTTGCTCGTTGTACCGCCTCTTGCCGTTCCGGAGAATACATTTGTTCCGCATTTTCAGGGGACCGCGGCTACGCCACACTTGCTGTCGCCGGAGGGAGACTGTACATACTAATGCTGCATGGCCGGTATAGGCTGTAGGCGACAGCCAAGCTTCCAGGACGTCAGCGTTAAGATTGCGTGCGACATACATTCGGTCGAGAATGAGTTGCTGTATGGGAGTATCCAGGACGGAGGTCATGGACATGCTCCCAGATGTCAACCTGATACACACTCTGCACCAACATTCGTAATTCTTGACACGGATTATATCGAGGAAAATAGTCTTTCCGTGCAAGCACAGAATTAAATTCGCCACCTAGGATTAATCGGTCGTGTAGACCTTGGAAGAGCGGGGCAATTTCGTTCGCGAATAAGCGGGAACGCTCTCGCCTCCTGTCTGCACCGGATGGTGCTTGTATATTGATGAGTCGTACATCAAGTACTGTCATTGCTAATCCCCGTACCGATTGTGGGTACAGTACATCATGTGCCGTGACGCCTTCTTTGAAAAGTAATGCTATGCCGCTGCCAGTTTCGGAGGCGTGTGATATATAAGATACGTACCCGTACATGACAGGAAATTCATCGACTTATACATCTTGTAGGAGGACGATGTCGACGTCCGCTGCTTGGAGCATGTCTTTCAGTAGATATCGACAGAAAGAAGTCGATATGCTTTTCTTCGTTCCGTCGCATGTATATCAGTCATGGGAGCTTACGCCGTCTGTTGTTGTGCTGGCGCGGTAAGTGACCCCACACTACCCACCGTCGTTGTTTATAAGTTGAACATAAGAGGGGCGCCGCACCCACCTTGTCGCCTGTTGCTACTATCGTTGAGTCCTCTTCACAATCATCAACTCAGTCTCCTTGGGACAAGTTTTTCGTCGGCCCTGGTTTCCCAGCGCCGCCTCTCTGTGGCTCGTCCTCTGATACTTCGGAGTGGCAATGGACTGCAGGTTGCCGTGCGTTGTCAAATTCTTGAGGTCGCTCTTGACGTATGCTGCTGTTGTCGAGCCAGTGGGTTCGGATGAGGAGTCTCGGGATCCTCTGTAAGGTGGCCATCTTCCTCGGTCGTTTCTTGATCGTCGTTCTGCATACGTATTAAGGGGTCGTCCGACGGGATTAGACGTCGTTTCTCGCGCCATTTCGGAGACGGTTCAACACGTGAGTGCTTTCCCGTACCCGAATGTGAGAGACTGTCTCTGTCGACCACTGCAGCCGGACACGAAGGCAGCTGTTGGCACTATTCGACTGTCGATGACCTTTTGCTCATCCGATCTCTGTACCTACTGGTGGTATCGGTCGTTGCTGATCAACAGGGGTCGTCACCGCGGTCACCATGTTTATGTCGTCATCCGCCGTCGTCGGCTTTTCGACTGGCCTGACCAGCTCCTGCAACCTATCACTGTCCGGTTGGGCGTCCGGAACACATTTGCGTATGTGAGAGGGAAAGACGTCGCCACAGGTGGTGCCACAGATTCACTTGTCGGTATCTGTGCAATTCTTCATTGGAGACACGCTGAGCGAACGTGGCCATCCTGACCACAACCTGAGCAAGTTTTGGGCTGACCGTCATAAATGACTATCGCTCTGCAGCCTCCAATTGTGAGATAAGGCGGCACATGTTTTGATAGCTCGATCCGTATTTGTCGCACACCATTCAGTGCCGGGTGCGTGGTAAAGGTTGTCCCTTTTTCTTCTAGGCGACTAAGTACCCGTCCGTAGGGTTGGAGCTCGTTAACCACAATCTCAGCAGGAACCTCAAATTGTAGCTCAAATACTCTTGCAGTTCTCAATCCAATTCCTGCATGATTAATTGCTACTGTTCCGACATGGTCGTCTGAATGTTTAAATTTAAGTCCATGTTTATGGTCGTATACGATCTTGTGACACACCGTGTCGTTGATCGGTTTGACGTAGACCATACTGCTTGTGGGCGCCAGTCATATATTGTGGTTCAATTTTAGTTTCTTCACGTATAAATCGTTCTATTTCAAATGCTTTCGTTCGTCCAAATACATTGTTATAGCTGATCTTGATAGTAGATTTACGGTACGAATGAGTCATTCTAGTTCGAAAGAGCAAGCACTAGCGAAGGCTAACGCGAAGTAAAAAACCGCGTACGCGCTAAGCACCGCGGCAGGGACGCAAACAGACGTCCGCGCCGCACGACTGGGGAAGGCAGACTGACCCTGAGCGATTGCTTAACGTCTACAGGCACGTCTTGTCACTACATTCCTTCTTTCTCTAATGCTTTGTACATGTTCCTCTCATTACCAGTTTTACAAAGTACTTTCTCAATTCTTATATTATCAGTTCACATGATTTGCTACATTCTTCTGTAACACCATCTCTCAAACGCTTCAATTTTCGTCTTTTATTGTAGTCCCACAGTGAATAATTGACTACCATACAATGCTGTGCTCCAAACAGACACTAAGTTCGATGTCTGTTGTAGCAGTAGACGAGATGACAATAAATACCATCAGTCACCTACAAAAAGGTAACATATGAATAACTTTATTTACACAATCTACATTTAATAATGGAGTTGAAAATGAGTTTGGACGCTGTAGGTTCTTTAGTGGTGCAGAATCATACACAGATGATGACAGTGATCTAGAGAGAACCGAATAGTCTTGAATGTGGATTCACATGCATAAGTTGCTGAACATTAACACAAAACAGTAGCATAATGCTACGTTGATATATAGTTCCTCTCTGCCATCTTCATAGGCCTGTAGGTGCACTTGATCTGAGGCATCTCTGATTTGCGGCTGCTTAAAAGGATGCAGCGGCCAATCAGAGTCGCGTGCTGTGAGATCATCTCATTTGAGCGTCCTCTGGCGGCTCTTATGCGTGGCCACCCGACGGAGAACAGCGAGCAATGGAGAAAGCTCGCGCGGCGCCCACGAGAAGTACAGGCCCCCAACGAAATTATACTAATTGGCTTGCCTGCCATACCTCGCAAATGCTCGGCTCCGTGCCGGGCCAACAGGAAATCAATATTAAAATGAAAAGATACCCACTGCTGATCTTAACTTTGTGATATGTTATCGACAGCTTGCTTCTATTCAAACACACAGATAAGACTTATTAAACTCGTCTGAAATTGTCACTCACTCCCCGCCGGAGATGGGTCAAAGGTGCTGTCACTACTGCAGCTGCGAGTGGTGCGGTCGATGGAGATTTCGTCGATACTGCAGTGTCTGATAATAGCAGACTTCATTTCCCAGGAATGTCTTGTTTCCCTGTTCCTTTCTACTTTTTCCATTCTGTCTGCTTCGTCTACCTTGTGTCAGTTGCTTCCAAAGTAGCAGAATTCTTCCACTCCGTGTACCTTGCGATACCAGTTTACTTTCTAATTTTATCGCTAATCATTTCTGTACTTTTCATTACCTTCGTATTCACTGGGTTCACTCTCGAATAATATTGTAATCAGAAACTCCATTACATTCAAAATGTTATACATTTCCTATTCACTTTCACTACTTTACACAAAGTTTGATCAACTTTGACCCTGAACGTCAATCCGACTCATGTTTTCTTTATTTATTTCACTGCGTCTTTGATGTATATATTTAACATTATTACCGAAAGACTACTTTCCTGTTTTATATGCTTTGTAATGCAAGTACTTTGTTGTTTGTTTTCTATTCTTTTTTTCCATCTTTGTTCATGTACATACCGTAAGTTATCTTTTTTCCCAGTCTTACTGTTTAATCTGTGTGTCACCTTTCAGTGTGTCCAGATCTTTTCCGCGTATACTGCTAACTTTCATAGACCACTTGTTGGCGATGATTAAATTGTGCTACATGCAAAATCATAGCAGTCGCCCTCCGCTTTCATTTCTTTCCCCAATTCACATTCTCCAACCACTTTTTCTTCTCTTTCTTTTTGTGCTATCGAAATGAGCTCCCTGACCATAATTACATTTTTGTCTGTCTTGATTGTATGAACAATTTCTTGTTTTCATCACACATTTCTCGAATATTTTCACCATCTGTGACATCTAGCTAATCAAAATCAGTCACTGGGTAGTATTCATTACCACCTCGTTCCACTTTGTTCACTGTAACGTGATTGGTGTCTTATTCACTCATTTCTAGTATTAGATAATTTTTTATCTGGTCGTATACAATATCTTCTTCCAACAGAACAAGGAAGACTCTGCTGCCCTTCTTCCCTATCATACCAACAATATACTCTGTCTGTAATGACCTCCTCGTTAATAGACAATTCGCTCCTCCACTCCTAAAAGTAGAATCTCCCTAGAGCTGTCTACTGTTCACTGAATGCTCCTTTTAACTCACCAGTTCCTTCGCATATCCAGAATCAACCTGGCATTATTTCCTCCTTTCTTTTGTTTTTAGTGTCTTCTTCTGACAGGTTCTATATGGCCTACCACGACTTCCTCCGCTGTGGCAACATATTCATCTCAGTGTGGCTCTTAGACCCGGTCTGCTCTATATTTGCTGGAAATATTCCATTCTTGGTCTCCCCTCACCGTACTCTGTGATCTAACAGAAGATACTCCTAGATGTCTTAAAGTCCTATCTTTCAATTCTGTACCTTCTAGTAGCGTGTATTTGCCTATTGATCGACAATTCTGCGGAGGACGTCCACATTTCTTGTTTCACCAATCAGTTCCATTTTCAGTATTCTTCATGGCACCATATCTCAGACGCTCCGATTCTCCTCGTCTTCCAGTCTCCCCACAGTCTACGATTCTCCTCCATACAATGCTGTGCTCCAGGCATACTCTCAGAAATTCCTTCCTAGAAGACCTAAGAATGCCTTGTTTGCGCGATTCTCCTTCTCACAGCCTTCTTATTTTGTCCATCATGTATTACTTTACATCTTTCTCCTCTATCTACTTCGTTGTCCGTAGTTTTCGTGTTACATGTGTCGCTAACCTCAGTTCTAATGTTCCTTATTTTTTTCGTTATTCATTCTTTAACGTTCAGTGCATGTTTTGTGCTCAGTATTCCGTTCATTCCACTGATCAGGTCTTGTAATTCTTCCACACTTACAGTCATATTGCGCCTATATTGCAGGTGACAGATATCTGATAGACATTTTGTAAACGAACAAAACATCTAGTCCGCACCTCGTGGTCGTGCGGTAGCGTTCTCGCTTCCCACGCCTGGGTTCCCGGGTTCGATTCCCGGCGGGGTCAGGGATTTTCTCTGCCTCGTGATGACTGGGTGTTGTGTGATGTCCTTAGGTAAGTTAGGTTTAAGTAGTTCTAAGTTCTAGGGGACTGATGACCATAGATGTTAAGTCCCATAGTGCTCAGAGCCATTTGAACCATTTGAACCAAAACATCTAACCAACCTATTTACGTATCAGTTCTCTGTGAAATATTGTGTATACGGAAAGCTCTAGACCTGACGTTTTGTTCAGCACAGTGATTAAACGTCGCAAATGTTTATGTCACCTTGACTTGTTGTGTCTGTTTAATTTAATTCTCCATGTGGTAAAACGTATCGCTGTGTGCTGTGATTGCAGGCGGCCTGTACTGCAACTGGACGTGGGACCAGGTGCTGTGCTGGCCCCCCACCAGGGCGGGGACCACGGCGAAGCAGCGCTGCCCCAGCTTCAACGGGCTCGACCAGACCAGTGAGTGTGTGCATAGTAGTAATAATGAGCGTATGACGCTGGTGGCCGGGAGACCCGTCGCGGGGCCGTTTGGCCGCCGCTACACAAGTTATTTAACACCACTACGGCGACTTGCTAGTGAATAAGCATGAAATGATGATGAAATACACACAACACCCAGTCATCTCGAGGCAGAGAAAATCCCTGACCCCGCCGGGAATCGAACCAGCGACCCCGCGCGCGGGAAGCGAGAACGCTACCGCAAGACCACGAGCCGCGGACTGTGCGTAGTAAACACAGCAGCACATTACCTCAGCAAGAAATATTACTCCATTATATCAACAGGCGATTGAAAGTAATAGAGCTTCGGTGGCAGGAATTGACATTTAGAATATCACGAAATACCGCAAAATTTGAATAAAGTTAAAGCGCAGTACGAATGAGCGTATGCTCACAAAAGGAGATTTTCCACTATCATTTCTTGACATTTTGTAACATACG
Organism: Schistocerca americana; assembly: GCF_021461395.2. NCBI lineage: Eukaryota > Metazoa > Arthropoda > Insecta > Orthoptera > Acrididae > Schistocerca > Schistocerca americana. The sequence continues at coordinate 1,106,733,198 of NC_060120.1, forward strand.
AGCTTTGGCCTAAAAGTAACTGGATTACGGATATACCTCACAGTTTGACACAAACGAAGGCAAGGGCTCGACTAAGGTGTTGGCAGTGAAACGATAATGGGAATAGAGAGGAAAGATGGTACGTACTCAGCAGTTTAGCGTTTCACCTTAAGGCCTACGCTGCCAGTCTGTTAAAAAGTCAGTCCAGATATTTTCTTGCCAAACCTCATTTACTTCAGTGAAGTACAGTCAAGTGAAACTATACCACCAGAAAATATTCTTTGGTAGTGTGCTCACACGAAGTAACGTAGTCACGAAGAGGAAACGGTTTGTTGATTAGAAGGGAGAGATCAGACCCTGCATCCCACCCATTTAGACGTGTTTCGGCCTAATAACAGTCTGAGATCTCTCGTAAGCTACTCTTGCGAAAGAGTACGGGTCAATCCGCTTCCATTTACGAAAAAAACTCACGTTCAACGCTCACGACGAAACATCCGTTTCGGTTGAGATGAAATCGGCACAGCGCTCGAAAATAAATGCATTTAATCGTATGTGTAAGGCTCGATAGTTTCCTACACATTGATGGATTAGAGGCTTAGATCTGTTGATATATTTGACGAAGAAAGTGACTGTTAACCGGAGTGTTGCCAAGTTGTGAATTTCCTCCGTTCACATTACAAGGAATTCATGTGCGCTTACGTCCGATCCACTATTTTTCATTACTTTTACGGAAAGAATCAAAATTTCGAACATAATCGGGCAGCAGCCCATTATTTCATACTTTTACCGTACATATAATATGGGTCTAAATTTGCTGCCTATATATGCATAGAAACAAAGTTTATCGTACAGCACAAACTGGGCGATATATATTATTGTGCAGGAAAATGACTTTTACGAAGTAACTAAATGAGTCTTAGAGAAACTGAAGGAGACGGATATTCCAACAACAATTTCCCATGAGTTTTGGATAACTTTTCATCTTCACATTCCCTAAAAACATAAAATATTTTGTGAGAAAAAATATATAATGTACCACGCCTTTAAAGTTCGTAGCCATATATCCTGATAACTTTTTCGTGATCCACCGTTAGGTTCGTTATATACGAGGGCAGTTCAATAAGTAATGCAACACTTTTTTTTTCTCGGCCAATTTTGGTTGAAAAAACCGGAAATTTCTTGTGGAATATTTTCAAACATTCCCGCTTCGTCTCGTATAGTTTCATTGACTTCCGACAGGTGGCAGCGCTGTACGGTGCTGTTAAAATGGCGTCTGTAACGGATGTGCGTTGCAAACAACGGGCAGTGATCGAGTTTCTTTTGGCGGAAAACCAGGGCATCTCAGATATTAATAGGCGCTTGCAGAATGTCTACGGTGATCTGGCAGTGGACAAAAGCACGGTGAGTCGTTGGGCAAAGCGTGTGTCATCATCGCCGCAAGGTCAAGCAAGACTGTCTGATCTCCCGCGTGCGGGTCGGCCGTGCACAGCTGTGACTCCTGCAATGGCGGAGCGTGCGAACACACTCGTTCGAGATGATCGACGGATCACCATCAAAACGCTCAGTGCTCAACTTGACGTCTCTGTTGGTAGTGCTGTCACAATTGTTCGCCAGTTGGGATATTCAAAGGTTTGTTCCCGCTGGGTCCCTCGTTGTCTAACCGAACACCATAAAGAGCAAAGGAGAACCATCTGTGCGGAATTGCTTGCTCGTCATGTGGCTGAGGGTGACAATTTCTTGTCAAAGATTGTTATAGGCGATGAAACATGGGTTCATCACTTCGAACCTGAAACAAAACGGCAATCAATGGAGTGGCGCCACACCCACTCCCCTACCAAGAAAAAGTTTAAAGCCATACCCTCAGCCGGTAAAGACATGGTTCCAGTCTTCTGGGACGCTGAAGGGGTTATTCTGTTCGATGTCCTTCCCCATGGTCAAACGATCAACTCTGAAGTGTATTGTGCTACTCTTCAGAAATCGAAGAAACGACTTCAGCGTGTTCGTAGGCACAAAAATCTGAACGAACTTCTCCTTCTTCATGACAACGCAAGACCTCACACAAGTCTTCGCATCCGAGAGGAGCTCACAAAACTTCAGTGGACTGTTCTTCCTCATGCACCCTACAGCCCCGATCTCGCACCGTCGGATTTCCATATGTTTGGCTCAATGAAGGTCGCAATCCGTGGGAGGCACTACGCGGATGATGAAGAAGTTATTGATGCAGTACGACGTTGGCTCCGACATCGACCAGTGGAATGGTACCGTGCAGGCATACAGGCCCTCATTTCAAGGTGGCGTAAGGCCGTAGCATTGAATGGAGATTACGTTGAAAAATAGTGTTGTGTAGCTAAAAGATTGGGGAATAACCTGATGTATTTCAATGCTGAATAAAATAACCCCTGTTTCAGAAAAAAAATGTGTTGCATTACTTATTGAACTGCCCTCGTATGAAACAATTTTGAATTTTGTGATGGCCTCTATTTTCGTTCAACAGTATTTCAAAAAGTGTCAGGCATATTCCCTTTGGTGTTTCAGTAGATATTTGAAATTTCGGTTTTGCAATATGTGGCAGGAATCCGCCCAATCAAGTAGTCCTCATCACGTCTTCCATGCGGCAACAAATGTCGACGGAAAGACTCGGTTTGTTTCCCGCTACTAACAAAATTTGTTTTAAATTTTAGGAGCTCATTCGACAGAGAGGTTCGAGATTATTTTTTTCCGATATTCTTTTTATCGACATGTTTTAAGAGGGACAGTAAAACAGTACTCCAGCAGTGGCAGCCCTGCCCTCGCCGCCACGCTAACTGCTACCGCCGAGCACGAAGCGCTGCTGAGTCGCTGCCGGATAGCTGTTCATTGTTCTACACTACTGGCCATTAAAACTGCTACACCACGAAGATGACGTGCCACAGACGCGAAATTTAACCGACAGGAAGAAGATGCTGTGATATGCAGATGATTAGCTTTTCAGAGCATTCACACAATTTTGGCGCCGGTGGCGTACCTACAACGTGCTGACATGAGGAAAGTTTCCAACCGGATTGTAATACACAAACAGCAGTTGACCGGCGTTGCCTGCTGGAACGATGTTGTGATGCCTCGTGTAAGGAGAATAAATGCGTACCATCACGTTCCCGACTTTGATAAAGGTCGGATTGTAGCCTATCGCGATTGCGGTTTATCGTATCGCGACATTGCTGCTCGCGTTGGTCGAGATCCAATGACTGTTAGCAGAATATGGAATCGGCTGGTTCAGGAGGGTAATACGGAACGCCGTGCTGGATCCCAACGGCCCCGTATCACTAGCAGTCGAGAAGACAGCCATCTTATCCGCATGGCTGTAACGGATCGTGCAGCCACGTCTCGATCCCTGAGTCAATAGATGGGGACGTTTGCAAGACAGCAACCATCTGCACGAACAGTTCGACGACGTTTGCAGCAGCGTGGACTATCAGCTCGGAGAGCATGGCTGCGGTTACACTTTACGGTGCATCACAGACAGGAGCGCCTGCGATGGTGTACTCAACGACGAACCTGGGTGCGCGAATGGCAAAACGTCATTTTTTCGGATGAATCCAGGTTCTGTTTACAGCATCATGATGGTCGTATCCGTGTTTGGCGACATCGCGGTGAAGGCATTGGAAGCATGTATTCGTCATCGCCATACTGGCGTATCACCCGGCGTGATAATATGGGGTGCCATTGGTTACACGTCTCGATCACCTCTTGTTCGCATTGACGGCACTTTGAAGAGTGGACGTTATATTTCAGATGTGTTACGATCCGTGGATCCACCCTTCATTCGATCCCTGCGAAACCCTACATTTCAGCAGGATAATGCACGACCGCATGTTGCAGGTCCTGCGGGGCCTTTCTGGATATAGAAAATGTTCAACTGCAGCCCTGGCCAGCACATCCTCCGGATCTCTCACCAACTAAAAAACGTCTGATCAATGGTGGCCGAGCAACTGGGTCGTCACAATACGACAGTCACTACTCTTGATGAACTGTGGTATCGTGTTGAAACTGCATGGGCAGCTGTACCTGTACACGCCATCCAAGCTCTGTTTGACTCAGTGACCAGGCATATCAAGGCCGTTATTACAGCCAGAGGTGGATGATTCGGGTATTGATTTCTAAGGATCTATGCACCTAAATTGCGTGAAAATGTAATCACATGTCAGTTCTAGTATGACATCTTTGTCCAATGAATACCCGTTTATCATCTGAATTTCTTCTTGGTGTAGCAATTTTAATGGCCAGTAGTGTAGTTTTACAGTACCTGTTAATACATATCGATAAAACAAATCTCGGAAGTAACTAATGTGCGAGGGTTTTATCGAACTAGCGCGTAGAAATCCGATTCAAATATAATTTTGTTTTTAATGGCAAACAAGCCAATGTTTTCTGTAGTCGCTGGGCGTCACATGAAGATGTGAGTAGTAGTATTTGTTTGGGCTGACTCAGCTACGCAGTACTGCAACGAATTTGCAAATAATTGCCGAAACAACAGAGAAAATACTCCTGACGACTCTTAGGAGAGACACCCGGTACTGCGAAAGGCTGAAATAATTTCTCGAGCAAGTACTTTGGTGAGAAAAGCTACAGAACACAAATTGGTGGCCTTCAACTGCAGTGGTAAACATACATATCCCATGAGAAGGAAGTCTTCCATGACGGCACTGTTGTATGTAACATTCTCGGACTTCCTTCCGCTTCAATTCAGGGTAAGACCGCGAACCTTCGATGGTTTCCACCAACGTGTGTGACGTTGGCGCCACTGCTCCCAGTGTAGCGTAAACATTGCGACGAATATCTATGGCTTTTCCCTGCATCGAGAGCTCACCTCCATTCACCGCTAAGATTGTATCGCCGTCACGGTTGAAGGTTTTCTCACAGATTCTTATGAATATAGCCTATATAACTATAGAATCGCAGTATGTGGGAGCCTGGGATAAAACTTTTGTTGCGTCAAACATTTTTTTATGTTCGTTTGTGAGGCTGTGCTCAGCAACTACGGATTTCTCCAGCTCACGAGGTTCAGTATGTCGTTGATGTGCTGCACAGTGGGCGGAAATGGTGCCTATGGACTGTCCGATGTAATTGCGTCCGCCTTCACATAAAGTATTCTAAATTTTAGGAATCCTGAGGCACAGACTGTCCTTGGCGTAGCATCTGCTTTATATTCTTAGAAGGTCGGAAAACAGATCTGATGCCTCGTCTTCTCAAGAGTCTGCCCATTTTGTTGAATGTTGCGCCGCAGATGCTACGCCCGGTTAAGGAAAATCTCGGCCTCAGGATTCCTGGAATTCACAGCAACTCATATGAAAGACGAGGCAATTACATCGGCAATTCTATCCGCACCGTTCCCGACCGCTTTGGAGAACATTAGCGCATTCTTAAAAATCGTGAGCTGGAGTAATCCACAGCTGCTGAGCACAGCCTGACAAACAAACATAAAATACTGTTTGACGCAACAAAAGTTTTTTTCCCAGGCTCTCACATACTGGTACTCTATAATCGAAGAGACTGTAGAGATAACAATCTGTGAGACAACCTTCAACCATGACGGCGGATAAGTAGTCTTAGTGGTGAATGGAAGTGAGCTGTCGATGCAGAGAAGAATCGTAGATATTCGTCGCAATGTGTAGGCTAAGTGCGAGTAGTGGCGCCACCGTCGCAGACGTTGACATCATCTGCGATAGCATGGCGCAACTACCGACCAGTCAGGAGCCGTCACAACAGCGTTGTTGACGGTCAGTTGCTCCCGTCGGTGACGATGGTGAAAATCGTCGTAATCCCGAGGTTTTACCCTGAATTGACGCGTCAAGAAGTTCAAATGGTTCAAATGGCTCTGAGCACTATGGGCCTTACTTCTGAGGTCATCAGTCCCCTAGAACTTAGAACTGCTTAAACCTAACTAACCTAGGGACATCACACACATCCATGCCTGACGCAGGATTCGAACCTGCGACCGTAGCGGTCGCGCGGTTCCAGACTGTAGCGCCTAGAACCGCTCGGCCACCCTGGCCGGCGCGTCAATATGTCCGGGAATCTTTTGTACATACATATCGTAACTTAGTTATGTGTTAGTTAACATTTGGTACAGTACGCTAGATGTTCGTAACTTCTTTTCCTGGTGGTAACAGTCGTTTGCAGCGCTGTTCTCTTGCTATCATACCATGAAATAACAGACGTGTAAGGTCGCGGAAACACTCTTCGAAGGCTCTTTCAAATACCAATGCCAAAGGTAAAACGTACAATTTCAGTAAATATTAAAAATTACATGCCTCTATGCAAAATCTTCTCATTCTCCACTGTAACTCAGCAAATACCAGAGTTCGATGTATTTACTCTGTTTAGATAGATATTTGTGTGACCTATCTTAACTTCGTTGACATTTTGTGAGTAGAAAATACCATTACGTTTCGGATATAAAGTCCGTTTTTGAAACCGGACTAGCGATCCGCACGGCTAAGTATCTATGGCGGGACGACTTGTCTGCCGTAGCGGTAACGCGCTGCATACGCAAAATTGCTTGAGAATTAGCCAATCATTAGTGAAGACATCTCCCACAGTAGTTGCTGAGATTAGCTTTCAGGTGCAGACAGCCACTTTGCACCAAATGTTTGTAAATTGTCTATACGAACCTTTCTCATGACCAGAATATCTATTATCCTAAACTGCATGCAAATAACTGCAATAGTTCCCGAGATTAGAGCGAACGCTCAGACAGTAAAACGGGGCAGAGGACTTAAATTTAGTAATTCGTAGCGATAACTACCAAGAATTACTCAGAACTGTAAGATAAAGCACGTATTTGAGTAATGCATGAATGCATTATTTCGGGCGACATTAATTACTAAAATCTTCTTGGGCTTCCAGGCATGACATTTGGTCAAAATCGCACGAGCTTTCGACTGAGCCCTCCTTTGCCATTCTCAAGCGGTAAAGTGTCTGCCGAGTCACAGTTGCTTCGCCGCTATATAGCCACACTGCTCACGGTGACGTCACTGATTCTCTCCTCCTCGCCATCTGTGGTAATGTTTGCGTCCGGCGCCCACCGCGCGCCGTCCAAACCTCGCGATGCCGTGTTCCAACCTGTACAGAGCTCCAAGCCCACGTCCTCACTGATGATGCTTCCAGATATTTCAGTTTCAGTGGCCGAGGAGAGCTCGGTCGAAAGCTCGTCAGATTTTAAACACCTGACGCAGCTGGATGCCCTAAGTAATTTATATCGCTGCAAATCCGTGCAGTCATACATTATGTACGTATATGGGGAGGAAACGTGGTGCAACATTAAACGCCTGGGGAAGGTGCGTGTTAAGGAGGCTAACCTATTTAGCTCTCTAGCCTTCCTGCTACGCTGCCGAGATGAGAACACGATTCTGCGGTTTGCCATGGTGAGCCATCACATTAACACTTCGGAAGCCAGCTGTGCCCCACTGCTGGTAAGGCTACATTTAATAGGCTGTACACCTGCAGTTGACAGAGTGACTAGACTGGGAGTGGCCGGGGTGGCCGAGCGGTTCTAGGCGCTACAGTCTGGAACCGCGCCGCCACTACGGTCGCAGGTTAGAATTCTGCCTCGGGCATGGATGTGTCTGATGTCCTTAGGTTAGTTAGGTCTAAGTAGTTTTATGTTCTAGGGGACTGATGACCTCAGAAGTTAAGTTTCATAGTGCTCAGAGCTATTTGAACTGTGAGTGGGTGGACGCTGCCACTACGCACAACAGGACTCTTCGCAAAAGAAGACCACAGAGAAACAGAAAGAGAAACAACAACACGATGCAGAATGAAAATTACAGAATCATGAATACGACGGAGAGACATATCAACTCAGGTGCTATTTCGGCACTTGGGAAAGCTTTTAACTTCACTTCAGCGCCTCGGAGTATTCCTGTCTGTTGTATTGTTGGGTCTTGCCCACTCGTCTCGTGTAGGGTGCCTAAGGGGCTATACAACAATCCAAGGAAATAACATTATTAGTTTTGTTTCAATAACTCAGATTGGCAGTTCTGAACTTGAATTTACAAAATGCTGCCGCAAGTGAGGGCCGACACGCAGTATAATTCAGAGACCTTTACTATATGCAGTTTTCCTGAAAGTTGACACACGTCACCAATACTGCTCTGCGCATCCTGTCTACTAATGTCCGGTGTAGGCTGCCTGGAGCGGCACTTATGTTCACTTCGGCTAGACTGCGCTCCTGCCGTGGTGCGGTCCTATTCAGCGCACCATTGTCCGACGTCGTTTCGCCGCCTTCTCTGGTCTTGCGTTCTTCATCTTCGTTCCGGCGCTTGTGGTTACGCCAGAACAGATTTTATCAGTGGCATTGAACAAGCATTCCGCAAGATGCCTCGTGCGAGCGTAGACAAAATTCGTCGCGAATCGTGCCGGATTGTTTCAAAATCTTGATTAGGAATGAACGCAACTGATTTCACACAGTCTCCATCGACCCCTCATCGTGGTTCTGCCAGCTGACAAGAGCAATGCCTCCGTCGTACTGAATGAGGCTGACTACGACGCTAAATTCAGTTAGTTACGGAGGAGGATACCTACTGGAAACTGGCACGGGACCCAACGTCGAGATTAACGAGGAAGACATCAGAGCTCCTAAAGCAGCCATTACTGGAAGTGGCCGTTATTAGGAGTCTGCTCCCACGGGCGCCGAGACTGTCTACGCCTTGTGCGCTACTAAAGACCCACAAAACGGATTCTCCTCTTCGTCCCAGTGTCAGCACCATCGACTTGCCAGCTTACAGACTACCGAAACACCTGGCCAGCCTCCGTTCACCACATTTAGATCACTGTGTGCATCACGTTAACAAGACCAACGATTTTGTCAAACGAATTAATCGTCTGCGTCTTGGGCCAGGCGATATACTCGTCAGTCTTCCTATTTACACACGCTCCTGTCAAACAATACATCCAATTCCTCTCGCAGATATTTCATACTTCATTCACGGGTCTGTTTAAGCACACGTTGAAATGATCGTTTTTCCTAAATGACGGCCAGTATTTCGACCTCTTGGGTGCCGTGGCGATGTAGAATGTGTTGGAACGTCCCCTTAGAAAAATTATACGTGACTGTGTTTAAACTGACACACAATATTTTTTAGCGCAACGCAATCTGACTTTCAATAATCCCTACAAAAGAATGGTCCTGACTAACATTAACCTATACCTTTCACAAATCACTTACCTCACAAAGATCTTCGTTACTCAAGCTACTGCAATACAGCGAGCGCCACTACCGCCAGCTAAATAAAAGATTCAAACTACGGAAGGCACTAACTACTGTTGGGCATAGTTAGCAAATGAAAGATTTTAATAAAGAACAAACAATGTAGTTACCTCAATAGTGTTCAAAAGTCATAATGTATATAGCAGTTCATGACATCCAGTCTTACAAATTTCAAAACTCCGCCATCTCTCTCCCTACATCCAGCACTACTGGCGGCTCACCTCCAACTGCACAACGCTACGCGCTGTTCACATCCAGCTGCCCAACACTACAATGGCAGACAACAATGCAAACTAGCCACAGACTGCACACAGCACAGCCAGTGACTTTCATACAGAGCGCTACGTAACGTTGCCAATAAGAAAACATAAACAGCCTACTTACAGTGTTACCTCTATCCTTAGCCAGTCTTTTTATGGCGAAATTGAAGTAGCTTTCGACACGGCTCCAGCAGAGCGAACTTGCTTTTATCGTTACATCGATAGCACTATTTTCGTCGGGAGACATGGACGTGATAAATCGGATAATGCTTAAAACACTAGAAAGGCATTCACGACCACATTAGGTTTACGACGGAAGTAGAGATAGAGGGTGCATTGACCTCCCTTGACGGCGAAAAACCAAGGGGCACCGCAGTCACAGAATCTACAGAAAACCTGCGTACACGGATCAGCATCTGCACGCTCTCAGCCAGCACCAGCCGGCGCAAAAAAGGGGCGTTCGGAACACCCTTGTCCACTGTGCTGAACTCGCTTCAGACGTCGAACATCTGTTCTGGGACTTAGCCGCTTTCGAAAACTTTCGAAAACTCTTGAGGGAAAATGGATACAATCAACCCCATTTATCACAGGGTATTCTCTGGTGAGACGCACAGGCGAAACACCACCGAATAAAGATCAATGAACTTGCATTTTTTTTTTTTTTTTTTTTTTTTTTTTTTTTTTTTTTTTTAGGAACAGTGTCGGGAAAGATTAGGGTACTCTTGAAGAGATAAAGCATTTCATCATTCTTCAGCCCCTCAACAAAAAGTACGACAGCTCATCAGGCATGTGAAGGACGATCAAAGGCTTAGTGAACAGAACACCATGGCAGTATGGCTGACACTACGGGGGCCAGACTGTACCCACTGTGGAGCAACGCCAGAGGTGAGTGGTGGGGGACGGGGTGGGGCGCGGAACACGAGAGGTACTTACGCCTACAGTATCAGGAAAAATAATCGTCGGAACGCGCTTTAGAAAACAGGCACCGAATACTATTCGAAGAAACTTCTGTCATTATTAGGACGAAGGGATTTTGGGATTGCGGTGTAAAAGAAGCCACAGAAAAAAAATCTGAGAACAGAATCAGTAAGGAGGTGGATTTGCTGCTCTCCTCAGCCTGGGAACCGGCCATCGGTTGGAGGAAACGGCCGCGACGGATGCTGGACGAAAACATTACCACATTAGGCGAAGAAGAAGGACTAGTGACGTCACAGCCAGCAGCGCGAGGCCGCTGCGACACAGCAGTCATTTACGTCACGATAGTGGCCAAAGAGAACTCGTTCGAAAGCTCTTGAGATATTAGCCACCTGTCGCGGCTGGAAACCCAAGAAGACTTTATTAATACGGTTTTAAGTAATTCCAACACTACGCTGCCATAGTAACAGCAACTGTATTTTATTATTTATTTTGCTTCTTATCAAAATTTTTGTTTGCTATACAATTACGTACATATTGCTTAATGGTGACTAGTTCCAGATCAGTCTGTTCCATGAAGTTCCAGAGTAGTCATCATTAAGGAACATGTGATCAAGTATGACTGGAAACAGTATAAATAATAAGGTACATTTTCTTGTCATGCTGGCGGTTGGAACAGCCTCCAATATGCATTAGAAATAATATTTTTTTTTCTACAATCGCAGTTTGTTATTTTGCCCACTGGCCTTCAGGCCATACCCTGGCACGGAGTCACACTCATTTTTCAAACAGGTTCGCATTTGAGACACCTTTGGCAAACGTGTGCGACGGCTGCGTGCAAGGATACGGCTGGATGATGGCACTGCGTACCAAAACCGAAAGATAATGGGCAAAATTAAAAACGCGACAACAGACTAAAACTTATATCACTTCTAAAGTACATTGTTTCATTAGATGGGCTGATTTCAGAAGATCTTTCTTATCCACAGTTGTAACAACGATATGTACAAATATATGGCAGGAAGTATGGACCACTCACAAAATAAATATAATTGACGATAAGCTTTCTTGGTCTTATTGATCTCGCAACATCAGTAACAGCTACTTTATGCTACCCGTTATCTTCTGGATATAGTCATATAAATGAAACTGTAATATGAGCCATGCACCAAAGTAACAGTACTGAAAGAAATGAAAGTAACACCATCAGAACTCCCTCTTGGCAATTTCTGCACTATCTTACGAAGAAAACTTTCCAAACTGAACGCGTTACTGGTAGGAAAGTTTAGACTATCACGTTACGAGGCAGGTTGTGGAAAGCAATCAAACTGCATCAATATTAGAGAGAGGAAGATGTCTGCATCACAGTTCTCACCAAGGATGTATAACATACAGTAACGTGTAACATACAGTAACGTGTAACATACAGTAACGTGTAACATACAGTAACGTGTAACATACAGTACGAGAAGAGATAAGTACTAATGAAGCCACTATTTTGAGAAGCCTATTCTGTCACATATGGACGGCATGAAATTTTTTTAGCTAAGATCGCATTCAGAACTAGTTTCTATAAAATGGACCTCGTGGACCTTGGCACTGTGGCACTACTCTAATGCTTGTCAGTTGTTAAAATTCACAATATATAGAAAAGTGCATATTTATGCGAATGGTTACATTTACATGGCGCGTGAAGCACATTTTGGAACCTTCTTACTAGAAACAAGCAGTGCAGCTGTGCAGAGCAGTACAGGGCAGTTGCACTCTTCCGTTATTGTGGAAAGTAGTCGTAGAGCTTTCGGGCTTCGTTCACGTTCCACAGTTTCGTCTACAGGCCGTACTCGCCTTTGCTTTGGCGTCGATTGTGTACAGTTACGCATTCCGTATTCTGAGACAGTATCAACTAAGGTATCAAAGTCCTCTTTTACTCTAATTATGCAGTAAACACTTTTACCTTGTAAAGTCTATCCCGCAGACCTTTAACTAGGGGACATTTCCACAGAACATGATCTATTGTACTGATTTCACCACAGTCACAGCTGTTCGTTTTCTGTTAGCAATTGTATCCTGATTTGTGGGATATGGCGCACGTCCGGAATTAGTGGAGTTGGCTCAAAATGTGCTATCTGAAGGCCTTCGTTTACATCGGGAAGGAATTGAAACTTTCTTCTTCCTGCATATGAGGGTTTTCATTTCTGCTGGCAATGTTCAAATATTCGGACACCAGCCGCCCGTATCCGTGTCACCGCTGCCACAAAACAGCAGAGCGCGCGAAAAGAGATACTTGGTCCTGTGTACTGTAGAAGAAGCGACTCCCCTGGGAAGATTCACGGAGCAGCACTGTACATACCCGGGGCCGGGAACATCATCCTACATGGTAATGATGGCACTAAACTTAATCCAATGTTCATTTTCAAGCGCAAAACAATGACAAAACCTTCTGAAATACTGCCAAGTGTCGTCGTTCACATATATGTCAAGGGTTGGATGGACGAACTGTTACGAAGGTTCTGTAAGTAAATTACACTGTTCGGCAGCTTCGGAGACATCTGGACCAAATCACCAGATTGATACATTGTTTGGCAAGTAAAAGTAAATTTTAACGATAACAAGCAACTGTGCTAAATAGCAGGCTCCAGTACGCACGCCACCAACTCACGATTGGCTGCAAGGATTTGACAAAACATAGTACGCTGCTCTCACAATAGACGAGATTGACTTCGTTCATAACTAGCGCTGTCAGAAAGGTTGCTGTCTATCAGCTGTACCCACTCTCTAGGAGTGACAGACTCCCAGATGACGCAAAATCAACCATCTGATGTGCTATCATACTTCCAGCCATCCCATATGGTTTAGAGATGTGTAAACAATGGCCGCCGACGGTAACTTAAAACGTATCTAAAAATAAAGTATTCCATCTCTAGCCAATGTTCTCTGATATTCTCTTAACGCACACATTAGGCAACAGTTAGGCCAACTATCTACGGTATCATCCAGAAATATTTTTTTTTAAAACTATTCTCAACATAGTGTCAACTTGATTCACGAAAACCGAAGATGATACTCACATAAGACTTTAGGAACTGACACAAATTTACAGGTGACGCAGTAACTCTATCACACAGACCGTAAAGCGTCACTTTTTTAGTCTCCTAGAGCCCTGTCACAAGTTTCGTTTAGTGCTCAAAACAACTTATACTATGTAAAGACAAGAAGTGAGACAGTAATGCATGCCTTCGTCTGCGTCTAGTATATAGCTTCAATCTTGGACGATGTTTCGCTCTACCAGTTGTTGTTGTTGTTATAGACTTCTCTGAATATTTGTTGCAACCTACAGCCCTCTACAATTTTACATCCACGCCCCCACCTCCCCCCCCCCCCCCCATCCTCACCATACATACACACACTCCACTCTAATACCAAACTTACAATATGTTGATAATTCCGAGTGTGCGCTACCAACCCAGGCATCTTTCAGTCAAGTAGTGCCATACATTTGTTTTATCCCCAATTCGCCTAACTGCCGCCTCACTCAGTCAACAACATTCCCATAGCATTACATTTCAAACACTTTACGGTCTTCGTGCCTGATCTGCGTGATGTCCTCGTTTCACTTCCGTTCAAAGCTTCACTCATGACAAATACCTTCAAAAAAGACGTCCTAACGCTTAAATTTATTGTAGATGTGAAGAAATTCCTCTTCTCCAGAAACGCTTTTCTTGCTCTTGTCACTCTGCGGCTTATATCCTCCCCACTTTTTCCACCATCAATTATTTTGCTGTCCAAATAGTAAGACTCAACTGGTGCTTTTGGTGTTCCATTTCCTATCTTGATTCCCTCAGCACCGTCTGATTAATTCGACTAGGGTCCATTATCGTTGTTTTACTTTTGTTGAAGTTCATCTTATATACTCTTTTCAAGACATGTGCCATTCAACTGCTCTTCTATCTCCTTTGCTGTCTCAGATAGAATTACAAGGTCATCATCAAACTTAAAAGTTTTTATTCTTTATCCTTGAAATTTAATTCCTTCGCAATATTTATCCGCTTGCTCAGCATACAGACTGCATAACATAGGAGGTACGCTACAAATATATTTGAACCCCTTCTCAAAAATTGCTTCCTCTTCATATTACACGACTCATATAACTGCAGTCTGGTTTCTGTAAAATTTATATATAGCTTATCGCTACCTTCAGAATTTCAAAGCGAATGTTCCAGTCAACATCGTTAAACCATTTCTCTATGTGTAAAAATGCTATAAACGTTGATTCTTAACCTAGTTTCGAAGATACGTTGTAGGGTCATAAGTGCTTCGCATGTTTCTCCACTTCCATAGGACCCAAAATGATGTTCCTTGACGTTGTCTTCCACCAGCTTTTCCACTGTAAATATCGACTCAGAATTCCACAACCACTGCTAGTCCCTTCTGCATGTCGTCTACAGGATCTAACACTAAATTTGGACTGAAGTGTATTTATGTACTCGGTATGTCACTAAAATATGGATGTATGCGGACTGACCGTGTGGGAGATGTAGATATACATTACTTTCACTGGATATGGTATTAAAGTCATTCCACTCTCAAATAGCAAACGGGACAAAATGGACAATGCTGTGAGTAAGCCCTAAATCTTTCTATACTCTTAGAGTAGCTATGCAATTTGTGTGGTTGGCTGTGGCTGAGCTGTAAAGCAGCCACACCAAAGCAAATGTTACAATGGATAGAGTTGGAAGTTCTATGACAGTCTCAGGATCATCTTATATAGGTATACCCCATTTGAAAAAAGACTTTGTATCTCTCGCAAAATTACATTGGGTAAATTTTAAGAACCCGTAGTCAACTAAGACTCTGATAGCATCATATGTCTGACAAAGCGATCATAAGAATACGATAAACCAGATTAGGAAGTGTTCTGAGGCATACAGACAATTTGCGACATCCGTACATTGCAGCAGTTCAGGAAAGAAAAGCGATAATACTCCCACACCGCACCCTCTTCCATGGACTGTAGTGTGGCTTGCAGGGTACTGGTTAGACGTAGATGAAGGATGACGCATTTGTCTATAAACAGGTAATAGCGAATTGGAGGAAGGCCTGTAGTGGATTGATGATTGGTGGTGTAGTTGACCTGAACACTTGGCGAATGTCTGTGCAGTGTGACAGTTGCAAAGAGAGAAGTGCTGATGACGATAAGCAAATTACACTTCAAATTCAAGAAGATGGACATAGTGATGTAGATGCTTTATATGAAAGACTGTAGTTTTATTGGAACTTATGTTGAAAGCGAGAATGTGACGAGAAGCAGTATTGCATCTAAATAAGTCTAAAATTCCTGTACCCTGTCGCCAGAAACATTAACTACTGTAAAACTTCTACAAGTAAGCATCTGAAGCTATCTATATTAGGATTCATGAAGCAAGAAAAGCCTATAGCGGACCCAGATTCACCTGCAGTAATATTAAGAGAATGTAATCCATCCATGAAACACTAATTCTACTACTGGTTGACCTGATAAGCATAAATGTAGACAGAGAAGCACACTATCTTTAGGGTAGCAACATAAGAAGGTTTGAAAGTGATTCACTCTCTAACGTAGTGATGTCTGGGCTCCTGTAAAGGTTCATCTGTGTAATGTAACTGATGCAGGAAGGAAGAAATTCTGATGACAATAAGCAAACTGTATTTCAAATTAAAGAAGATGGGTGTAGCAGATGCAGATGCTGTATATCAAAGACTGTAGTTTTAATGGAAGGAAGTAAGAATGTGGGGAGAAGCACTATAAATGGCTTATGAAACAAGTTTGCTACAAAATATACGATCGCTTTGAAAATTTAGAGAGCTCTACCGACAGACATTCTTTTCATGCATCATTAACAAGTTGCATACGTATGGACCTTACTAACAGTAGACGTAACTATGCCTGACAGCTCTTATTAGTGACACATTATATCTATATGTCACTACCTATGATAGTAAAACTTAATGAAAGACCCATCTGCCGTAATGGTGACGTCAGTTCCTGGTTAATACATGCATTGACGATTATTCTGTCATCTGTCAGTCTTGTCTGGCAATGATTCTGTACCACGCAGCAATAGATGAGAGGAGGGGTGAACACAATTGGTATATTGCAAATTCTTTTTTGTATGTATTTGCTGCATCTTAGAAGTGTTGGGAATGAAACCAGTCTGTGCCTCACCCTTCCAAATCATGTAAATGCGGGTGTAATCACATTATTTCGTCTCCACCTCTGTGTGTTTAGATGTCAAAACATGGTAGCCCATGTCAAAATGTTATTGCTGATGCCTCAAAAAACAAAAAAAAAAAAAATCACATGCATGGATCTGAAATTTGTATGTCACCATTTTTCTTTTTAAACATGGGCGTGTCATTTGCCCAGTAGATGAATGTCGTGTTAACATCCGCTAGTAGGTATCTGGGCATTTCTGATCAGATTGGACATTACTAAGGTGGGAGAAAATTTCCGAATAAGTTTTGTTAGCTTTTTGTCTGAATGTTAGCATATCTTTTCGACACTTCTGATCTTTACAGAAGCTGGCACATTGCCAGCAGTGTTAGTTCTCAGCCGGTCACATACTGAGTCTCTGTACATATGCCCACTGCAACCCAGTATGTGCAGGGAGTTGGGCTTCAGTCGTTGTCTGAAAAGATGTCTCATAAAAGCAGTTAGAAGCAAGGCAACAGCCATCATGATACTGGCAAAAGCACACTGGAGAGATGTGGTGCATGTAAAATAGCAAGTTCTGGTTTGTGATACGAATATACTGGACAAAGTACAGAAGCCTTTTTTGGCTTGGTTTTAAATAAAGAGGTTAGCTCTCCTATTCTCGCTCCAGCGGTAGTAGGGCTAGTGTCGGATATTAGACATGCATATACTTTCAGTAGAAACATTCACATTGTCATTTACAAGTTCCTAGTATTGCCATTGCATCGGTAGCACGCCTGTTAGAGACATGTTTTTTAACACGTCAATATTACTTGAGTAAGTTTCTTTAAGTGAAATGTAGACCTGGCACATAGCAAGAGTGTATTCTTGTTAAATAATGATTGCCGAAATTGTTTGGCTTCATTTTTGCACTGTGTAAATTGTTTATCATCTACAGTCCCACGTTTAAATGTGGTATTTTGGAAAAAAGGGTATTTGTGGAATACTGGGAGTAAATTGGTAAAATTGTAATGAACTGCCTTAAAACTCTAAATAGCAAGATTATATGTTGGTGTGGTTGGAGAAATGTCATTGAGCATTGTTATCTACCCTTTCCTTTCATGTTGTTGCTACTGTCCACGATGGTGAAGTCTTTTAAGAAGATTCGAAAGGATTAAGATTTACAATAACCTTTTTGCTTATCTTTTCTCGCACAGTTGGCTCCAGTTCTTCATGTATAGGAGTCTGATTCTAGAATCTGAAATTCTCATATTTTAAATTCTCATGGTTCAACTAATCTAAATAATTTCGAAGAATGTCTTTCTGGAATTTTTTTCGCGATAATTTATTGTCTCAAAATTTACTATATTACTCTGTCTTCTGAAATTTCACATTAACAAAGACGAAATTTCATTGTTCCTCCAAAATACAAAAATAAGTCCAATCACATCAGCGGGATGCTTACTAACACTTCTCTCTGCGATAATAACAATATTCCAAAGAGTTAAACATTTTTCTTGAGAAATGAACTTCTATTATCTGAGATAATTACATTGTAAATTAATCCAGAAATAAACATAATAAACAGTAATAGATTGCATAATTAATAATAGAAATTTTAAGTGTGCCAAATATTTTGTAATTTCAAATATTTCTAAAAAAAAAAATTAACTGTACATTCGGAGCTAGTACATATCGATTGTAACAACTAAAACAGGGTAATTCCGTTGAGATAGTTACTGACCTGTCCAAAATTCAAATAATATTTCTCTGTCCAAAATTCAAATAATATTTCTGGTGTCGACTACTATTGTGGAGGGAAAGTAATGTTAGAGGAAGATGTCCTTCTACAGCACGATACTATGCTGAAAATTGCGAAAGAAAATTTTTGAATGTCATTTGAATATGCTGCTGGCGCTTCATGGCAGGTACAAAACACGAATGCTAAGTCCATCTCACAGCTACCTTGCCCAGAAGAGTGGTGGTGGCGGTGGTGATGGTGGTAGTGCGAACTACTGGTGGTGTGAGAGAATCCTACAAATGGTTGTGCACAACATGAGGGGGGGGGGGGGGGGGGGAGGCCGTTGGCGACCATTTTTGGTCATACTAGCATAAGTAGACCACAAGGCAACCATCTTGAATCGTAAATTATGGCAATTAAAGTTACAATTGTTGGCCACTAATTAAATTATAAATAAAAAAAGTAAGGGTGCAAGTCAGTGGTTTGCTTGCATAAGGGGCGCTACGGCAAGTAATCCGTCTGCATACACAAAAATAACAATGAACTCTTTGTGCTGGAACTGGTGCAGTCATTCTATTCAGATTTAGCACATTTGATAGATTTTGCCATGAAATGGTTATTGCCAGAGTTTTGATTTCTTTTGGCGTTAAAACACAGTAAACGACGTCTGTTTAAAGGCCTTATTGCTTTAATTGCTCTTTGTTGTCATTAGAAAAAAACCTGTATCTATTTGGCAAGTAACGAACGGCAGTTGAAGGGTGATTTATCTTTTCATCGTCAATTCAGTCTTAAGAAAATTTCTGACAGTATCTTGCTAAACTTCGATAAATGATTTTGTAATTAGCTGAAATATTACGATTATCATCACCATTTCTGCGTTCCTCAGTGGTCCAAGCATAACGTGTGGGCAAACTTAGTTTGTCTTGTTTCATGACTCCTGAATGTCTTCACATATAACAAGTGAATAAACTACTGAAATAACATGCCAGGATGGACTGTCACATGTGACAGGTATCGCTGAAATTTTTCTGACAAACAACCACAAATAGAAATTTTAAAGGAAAAACGGAGGAGGAAAAACGGACCTCGAAGCTAATCTCAGTGTTGATACAAAATAACGATCTACAACTGTTAGGAAAAGACAGAAAACAGTCGGGATGTAGACTTCACTGAATACAGATTGAATAATGGGAGCTAATCTCGTCACACAAAAACGCAAATGAAATGCAGCGAATTGTCCCCAGGATCGAGGAACTGCGTATTACGTACTAAGAATATTGTAATTGTTGTGTGTCTTATGTTTACAACGCTGGGAAGCAACAGCGACGAAGTACTGCGACTTGTCACAAACAAACCATGTTACAACGTGCCCAGGTCTCCCATATTACGAAATCATCTTGACTCGTTGCACACTAACAACAAGCTGCTCGTCCACTACCGCAACGCAGCTGCAACGGAATTACAATGCGACTGCAACGTAACTTTATGGCTGCAGTTGGGTGAGAGTGGCTTTGAACTTTCTCCGTCTACATACGAGGTGTGGCTAGAAAAAAACCGGACTAGTACTGGTGAAACAATAAAACGAATGCAATAAGGCTGAAAGTCGCGTGGCCTGTCACGTGACTCTCGCTCCGCCTACTGCTCGAGTTTCATCTGCCTCCTGCACTCAGTCTGCCCGTGGCGTCTGTTTTAAGTAGTTGACGTTTTGTCTGTGCGTCGGAAAATGTTGAGTGTACAGAAAGAACAGCGTGTTAACATCAAATTTTGTTTCAAACTAGGAAAATCTGCAAGTGAAACGTTTGTAATGTTACAACAAGTGTACGGCGATGATTGTTTATCGCGAACACAAGTGTTTGAGTGGTTTAAACGATTTAAAGATGGCCGCGAAGACACCAGTGATGACACTCGCACTGGCAGACCATTGTCAGCAAAAACTCATGCAAATATTGAAAAAATCGGTAAACTTGTTCCTTGTCAACTCCTGTTAACTCAGACACTGCTCTGATTGTTAAACGGCGATCTTGTCGAACAAGTTTACCGATTTTTTCAATGTTTGC
Organism: Schistocerca americana; assembly: GCF_021461395.2. NCBI lineage: Eukaryota > Metazoa > Arthropoda > Insecta > Orthoptera > Acrididae > Schistocerca > Schistocerca americana. The sequence goes on from NC_060120.1 coordinate 1,106,753,566, forward strand.
ATCATTCTTCGAAAAACCTCAAAAAATGTTTTTTTCACTATACTTCTGCCGTCACTAGCGCACTAAAACCCACACGAAGATACCAAAACTGCTATGCACAGTAAATGGCTCGAACAACCTTGAAACTTTTCTTTATAACTTTATCCGTTTCCAAGATGCAGAAGTTCAATATTACCTTGTTTCTACACATAAAATTCGATGTTAGGTAAAAATCAAACAATAAATAACCGCAGAATGTTGCTCATATTTTAACCATATATTCTCTAAGCATATTTCTGGAAGTGCTATCTCCCAGTTATCAAAAATCTTTATCCGTAATCGGGAAACACCCTAAAAATCTTTTTAAGGTACCAATCTCAGCCGCAGATTCCAAGAGCACAGTAAAATACAGAGGACCAAAGTTACCTTACTTGCACACGTAAAATATGCACATACAGTCACATGTGAGGCAAAAACAAAGTTTATGAGGTGACATGGAACGGTAAAATATACCGGAAAGTGTCTCCGTTATGATCTGGGAACCCCATGATGTAGAACTGAAGCAAAATTTTTTTGCTCGCATAATCCAGTCTGTGGTGTAAAATTAGTTTTGCATACTTTCAATTCTCTGTGTTCTTCCAATTTTACGTTAATACACTATCCAGATTTTACTGAGCAGTACATTTGTTTTCATATGAGTTAGATGCCCTACTGCCTCAGGGAAGGAGGAATAAAGAGAAAGAGAAAGTGAGAGTTGTTGTGAGCCAGTAATAATTAGAGAGAGAATATATGAGAATGACAACGAGGAAGGGAGAGAGAGTGACAGCGAGACGAGACAGCAGCAGCAGGAAGGGAATAATCAAATATTAGCAGCAAGGGAGGGCAAGAGGGAGCCGGTGACAGTGGGAATAGGCTGCCGTAGTATGACAAAACGAAGGGGTCATCCTGGGTATTGATAAACCTTTTCAGCTGTGTTTATTCCTGTATTACTACGTCTAATAGTAAAGGACTGAAAACAGCTGAAGCGGTTTAGTAATACCCAAGATGAGGACTCGTAGCTGTGGTTGCCCTGCCAACATGGTTGTCTGCAGAACGAGGGGGTATTTTGGCTGCGACGCAGGACACAATGACAGAGAGACAAAGAAGTAATGACAATGAGTAGACCTGAATGAATGAGTGAGAAAGGGCAACTGGGAGTGGATGGGTATGAGCGATTTATAGCGATGGACTAGAGAAGGCGATTGAGTTACAGTTAGGGGAGCTTTTGGGCTTGATACGAGTCGCATTAAAAAAAAAAAAAAAAAAAAAAAAAAAAAAAAAAACGTGAAAATGTTCGCATGTCATAATTTTCGGGAACATTTTTAAAGGTGCTGAGGAAGGTAGAATGAGGCATCTGGTACCCCACTTTTCAGTCAGAGTCTTTTAAATGAACGGGAATACATTCGCATGTTTCGTGTTTCCCGTTGGCTTCTAGTTGAGGAAGGATTAAAGAAAGCGGAAATTTTTCATTAACTCTTTCATTCACGATAATTCGAGACATTCAGATTTCTTATTAGCACGAGAATTTGGAAAAATACGAAGTTGTAAGGAATTTTTAGGATGTCGAAGAGAGTGTTCGAGAAGCTGGGTCAAAATTTTCGTCGAATCATTACAATAAAGGAGAGAGAAACTGGAGGAAGAGCATCTCAGATGAAAAAAAAGTACTATCAATTTCTGTTTACTACTAGGTAAGTTGCTTTTTATTATGCATAACATTGTGTAACAGAAATAGTTGAGCCCGCATCTCGTGGTCGTGCGGTAGCGTTCTCGCTTCCCACACCCGGGTTCCCGGGTTCGATTCCCGGCGGGGTCAGGGATTTTCTCTGCCTAGTGATGGCTGGGTATTGTGTGATGTCCTTAGGTTAGTTAGGTTTAAGTAGTTCTAAGTTCTAGGGGACTGATGACCATAGAGGTTAAGTCCCATAGTACTCAGAGCCATTTGAACCAGAAATAGTTGAAAATACATTAACCATAGCAATTTATTGTGAACTAAATCCATACACATTCAAAGTTAAACGCATTACGGTATAATACCACTCTATTTCAACAATTTCTTTTTTAAAGGAATGTACGAGTAAAATATCGATTTGAGTTTTCAGATCTAAATATCTGGGCTTTCAGCATCACAGTGCGACCAATTAACTCATGGATGCTGGTAATCCTGGTTAGCGGAATGTGCCATTTGTAACTCAGATTACACGCACGTGTGTATTATACCGAAGAGGTGATGCATATACAGTGATCTTCTCGCGGTCCGTCGGCCGTCGTAATTTAATTTATTATTTACTATACAATTTGGTTTAGAGAAACCAGATGGCAGTTATAAGAGTCGAGGGGCATGAAAGGGAAGCAGTGGTTGGGAAGGGAGTGAGACAGGGTTGTAGTCTCTCCCCGATGTTATTCAATCTGTATATTGAGCAAGCAATGAAGGAAACAAAAGAAAAATTCGGAGCAGGTATTAAAATCCATATAAAATAAATAAAAACTTTGAGGTTCGCCGATGACATTGTAATTCTGTCAGAGACAGCAAAGGACTTGGAAGAGCAGTTGAACGGAATGGATAGTGTCTTGAAAGGAGCATATAAGATGAACATCAACAAAAGCAAAACGAGGATAATGGAATGTAGTCGAATTAAGTCAGGTGATGCTGAGGGAATTAGATTAGGAAATGAGACACTTAAAGTAGTAAAGGAGTTTTGCTATTTGGGGAGCAAAATAACTGATGACGGTCGAAGTAGAGAGGATATAAAATGTAGACTGGCAATGGAAAGGAAAGCGTTTCTGAAGAAGAGAAATTTGTTAACATCGAGTATAGATTTAAGTGTCAGGAGGTCATTACTGATAGTATTTGTATGGAGTGTAGCCATGTATGCAAGTGAAACATGGACGATAAATAGTTTGGACAAGAAGAGAATAGAAGCTTTCGAAATGCGGTGCTACAGAAGAATGCTGAAGATTAGATGGGTAGATCACATAACTAATGAGGAGGTATTGAATAGGATTGGGGAAAAGAGAAGTTTGTGGCACAACTTGACCAGAAGAAGGGATCTGTTGGTAGGACATGTTCTGAGGCATCAAGGGATCACCAATTTACTATTGGACGGCAGCGTGGAGGGTAAAAATCGTAGAGGGAGACCAAGAGATGAATACACAAAGCAGATTCAGAAGGATGTAGATTGCAGTAGGTACTGGGAGATGAAGAAGCTTGCACAGGATAGAGTAGCATGGAGAGCTGCATCAAACCAGTTTCAGGACTGAAGTCCACAACAACAACATACAAATTGATTGGTAATGGTGAGCGTTGCCGACTTACGTGATGGGCCTTAATCAAAATGATATTTCATTCAAATTTGGTTTACAATTAAATGCTTATGTGAAGCTATCTTTTTTAACTATATTAATCTTCAGTGGAAATTATTTCTTACGTTAATGAACGTTGGACTCGCTGAATCTTAAAACATGAGCTTATAAGTTGAACAATGGAATAACCTTTCATATTAATTTCCTCAGCTACTCATTTCACTTTAAAGCAAAAAATCTTTAGTTATTAATTACAATTGCGGCCCACACACAAGCAAGAGTATTTTTCCTTACGTCCGTGAATCATTGCATTGTAATCGGAATCGTGGCTCTGGCTCTCGGCTGTTCTGCCGAAAATAAGAATCTTAAAGCTAAGCATTTTCTGCAACGTCGGGCGGCTGTGGAGAAGAAATGGTTCAAATGGCTCTGAGCACTATGGGACTTAACTGCTCAGGTCATCAGTCCCCTAGAACTTAGAACTACTTAAACCTAACTAACCTAAGGACATCACACACATCCATGCCCGAGGCAGGATTCGAACCTGCGACCGTAGCGGTCACGCGGCTCCAGACTGTAGCTCCTAGAACCGCTCGGCCACCCCGGCCGGCGCTGTGGAGGAAAACGTATATTAGGTTAATAACGGGCGAATTTTTCGCTTCCGCTAATTTTTATAAGTTAATATCGCCACGTAATGGCGTCGTTGGCTGCTTCGGCAGCCGCGATTGTTGCACTGTAAATTACTCGAATACAGGTTAATTCAAGGAAGGCGGACATGAAATCAGGATCACCTCTTACAAATTAAAAGTGAACAATAATATTAAATCAATATATTATCTGCTTAGTTAGTACAAATATGCTTACATTTCCAGCACTTGCAAGATGTCTGTCTACACGCAACCAAGACAAGAGAAGAAGTAGAAGACGACTAAAAATTTAAGAAAAGAGCATATATTTTAGTCTCTTTAGATCATTTGGCTATATTTCTTTGCCCTTGAAACTTACACAGAGAATATATTATAATACGGATACATGAGAAAAATGTATGTTCGCCTGAGCGGCTCGTGTCCACTTATTATTCAATTTTTAAATGTCTCTTCTTCATAAATACTGTTTTTACGTCTTTTCTTAGTGTTTCACTGGGGACAGTATAATATACAGGAATCGTGATGATCTCCGTCATGAGTCTGAGAGGTCTGGAAGACCGTCAGCCAATTCTAGCACAAAGTTTCTGAAACTGTTTTCTTCACAGAGTGTTTGGCCACAGTTCAGATAGAACAAGTGGGAGCTGGAACTTTCTGGGTCGTGGTGGTTAGGTTGCAGCTGTGTTGATTGATGAAGCATGTTCATTCAAACTTCTAATCAACTTCTCCATCAATGTGGGTAGTCGCACCAGAGTCACTCTAGAGTCTAGACGCAGTAGCCACGGTAGCTGCATCGGAGCTGGTTGCTTTGCATGTTCGTTGCAGCTACGCGAATGGACGAGTTACAATACCGGGTCATACTCTCAGGTGTCTGGTGCCGGACGGTCGCGCGTCATTGCGTCTCAGCTGGATGGCGCCACTGGACGGACGGCAGTGGTTGACGCATGTTCTATTCTGACTTGTAGTTGAGGCGCGCTGTCTCGACGCTGGCGGCTGGCAGTAACGCCCGCCTGGCGGCACGTGGCAGGCCTGACCAGCCGCTCCTCTGGCTGGTGTGGTGGGCCTCACGCCTCCCGCATTCCCGCCGGCAGCCGCGTCCTCGAGAGGGCGGCCGCCTCCCCCCAGCAGGGCCCTCGAGGCTCTCTCTATTCTCTACCGCAAGGCGCGCCGCGGTGCCCTATCTACATCGGCCTGGCCTGCTGGCGGTCAGTGCCGGCGGCCGGGGACACTCCGTGTAAAGCTGACGTGCTTCACTCCCACAAGATTCCGCCTCTGCTAATTTGAGTTGAACAGGTAGCACTCCAGCCCGGGGTTACGCTTCTTCCTCAGACACTGTACTAGGAGAGAACGGTTTTGCTAACATCATACTGCCATCATTGCACAGTGATTTCGATAGAACTTCACAGTGGACTGAATATTTGAGGCTAATTAGTAGCATGTTGCAGACACTTTCTTGTCAAAAGAGAGCAACAATATGAATAGAAAAAGCTGGAAAATGGTCACCGCAGGATTTTTCTGGCTCCAATTTCACTCAATCTTTTGTCTAACACTGCTGCAAGGAAATTTCTGTATGCTGATGACATAGGTTTAGCTGTACAGCAAAAAACTGTGAAATCACCCTCACAATTTTGACACTAGATTTGCCCACTCTGAATGAGTGCTTAAAAGACTGGAGCCTTATCCCAAATCTCAACTCCTGAAGGCAGTTACTTTCACCCAAGTAAATTGTCAAACGCAAACCTCTTTTAATAACTCAGAGCTTAAACTTCACGAACTCCCAAAATGTCTAGGAGTGACTAGACAGAATCAAGATACAATTAGTACTACACCCAATAAAAAAGGACCTAGTAACAGAAAATTAGTGGGCCCACTTGCGGAGCTCCAGCAAGCACGTTGCGAACAGCAGCACTAAGCCTTACACTGTATACCACTCCCAGTGGCTAGTGCTCACTCCAAAGCAACACACTTCCAGCTAGATACGGCAATCAGCTTGGTTACTGGCTCCAAGTCGATTCCACTACATTGTCTCCCACTACTACACGGGCGGATACAGAATTTTTTCCTATGGAAGGTGGGGAAGGTGTGTGGGGGGTGGGGAGGTGGGGTAGGGCACATGGATTAGAGGACTGACTGGTGAAAATTTACTTAAAGGTTTTGCGAGACTAATTTCAAAATATACACACACACATGTCGCTTCTATGAGTCGTCACTTGCATTTTTTCTGGTGTTTTGGCCGCTATTTGCAGTTTCATTCTTGCAACATGTGGCTGGAGCTAGCCAAAACAGAAACTACTCACCACGTCTTTCATGTGGCGCCCAACATCAAAAGAAAACGTCGGTTTGATTCCAGTTACAAATAAACGATTCTGTAAGTGGAATCTCATTGACTGCAGCAGAAGTCTTCAGTGATGAGTTCCGCGTAGAACTGACCCCAGTGACCAGACAAGACTTGTCTCGAGACACCTAGGACTACAGCGGGATATCAGCCTGTAGTCCGCCATGCAGCCCGACAACACTACTGATGGTCTGGGTTGCCACTTAATTTCACGGCACCCCTCAGTCAGTCATCCGCGGCGCCTTCATAGATCAGCGGTACGTCGACGATATTCTGTAATCCGGTTTTGTTGCCCTACATTGTAAGCGATCCTGGGATTACGTATCAGCTGGCTTGGCCAGCAAGGTCGCCAGGAACTCTCACCAGCTGAGAACAAATATTCTCTAAACAATCATAGGCACAACCCGCCAACCACCTCGAGATTTTTGCGACCTAATGCTCCAGTAGGACAGATTTGGCACGCTGTGAATCAATACCAATCCGAATAACTGCGTAAGGACAGGTAGTGAACCAATGCGTTATTGACTTGCTCAATGTGTGAAGCTTTCTTTTCCCTTGAATATATCATCCAATATTCCTGAAATTGTAATTATAAATTGTAATCATTTACTTCTCGTGACATGTACATCACATCTAATGTTTTCCATTCCATCCCGAAAATTACTCCATGGCGCGTCGATTTTTTTTTGTCTTATTGTGTATCAGAAATTTGTTTTATTAGACATTATCAAATATTTTTAGTGCAGACATTATTGCATATAATGTCATGAAAATTTCATCTTGTGTTTCCTATAGAAGATATCCCAGCGTTCATCGTTCATGCAATATCTTGACGGATATGCATGAGTCTTCATTTAAACTGCCTTCGTTACACTGCTGCGGAGATACGTGTCCAGACGGGGTGAGGTTGAACATCTCTCCGCAGTGCTGGTTGTTAAAGGAAACGGACAACAACAACTGAAACAACATACTAATATTTGGCAGCACTTTCGTTCTTTGATAGGCCTCTATCTGAGGCTTTGCACCTTGTCGCCCATTTGTTGCCAGATTTGTAGACCTCACTTCAAAGCTACAAACCGAGGGATATCGTCTGTGTATGCTTAAGCAGTTTGCAGAACATGCTCTATATATTTTTCACTAAAATTGCCAGACAGAAATTTTCGTAGATGTCCAATTCATAGTAGCTGAGTTGTTGGGAATCTTAATGACATCGAGAGAAGGTATGAACATTGACAGACGGTAGTACTCTTTTACAGACTGTATCTGAAAACTGAAACTGTTGGTTTGATAGTTTGCTAGTTTGCAGACTGTGATACCTGTGCCAATGTCATCTGCATTTTAAATGAATCGGTGCTAATTACGTGCTGCTTTCGGAGGCATTTTGTGGTTGCGTTGACAAGCTTCGTTGCCGGAAGTACATCAATTTCCAAAAGCCTATAACGAAAAAGGAATACTTATTCCGAAAACGTCGTCGAAGATAACAAACCTCGCAATGAATTCCGGCGAGGTTATAGCCTGGAGCAGTGAAAATGCAAGTGTAACACGTTTTTCTCCTTCACCAGCCGCTTGTATAATTTACAGGCAGACATGAAAGAAGTATAAAGATGTTAAATCGCCTCATGTATTTCCACCCAAGTTATCTCACTCATTTTTCTTTTTAGAATTCTTCTTTGAACAGCTGACTCATGTAGAAAGGTTGCCACAACTGAAATAACTCCCACAGCTAGGTACGTACAGTGCAGGCAATGCTGATCGGTAAGTTAAGTTGGTGGCTTGCACAATAAGCGTAAAATGCTAAAGGTAAAATACTGGATATGCAGAACTGAATACCTTTTGTTTTACCACTCATATGACGACTTCATCGCATGCGTGCGACCGGTACGGTGAAATGTCAAGGTTCAGGTGTTACAGTTGTATTGTATAGCAAGGTATGTTTTCGCCAGTAAGACCCACAGTCCTGATACACTTGACGCATTATAAAAAAGCTTCTTTGATTTCATTCGTATCCACATTGATATAGCGAATACAAATGGAGAGATGCTCACTGACAGAAGCATCTGTAATCTCATCAGCTGCAGTAGAAAAACATTTACACTGATCAGCCAGAATATTATGACCACCGACCCACTATCGATATAAGCCCGTCCAGCCAATAGCGGCCTCACCTGGTGACGAATGACTGCTATTCAGACACATGCACGGTGCATGCACTATCAGTGAGCCTGCTGTCCGTATGTACGATGCCAAAGCTAAAGCAACATCGGCGACTACGACGGAAATGAGCACTTGGCCATCGGCATTGGACGTTGCGCAGTGCCAGAGCGTTGCATGGTCCGATGTAGCGTCATAACATCTTCATTATGTCGATGGGACGGAGCGAATCCGTCGTCTTACAGTGAGCAGCTCCTCGGCACATGTACTGTGGGATGAGAAAAGCTGACGGCGCCTCCATTATCCTGTGGGGAACATTCAGTCTGGCATCCATGGGCCCCGTGTAGATCGTGCAAGGCACCAAGACGGACAAGGAGTATTGTCCACTGGTTGCAGATCACGTACGCCCCCTCATGTTTCCTGATGATAGTGGCATTTTTCAGAAGATAGAGTGCCATGTCACAAGACCAGGAATGGGATGGAGTGGTTCGAGGAACACAGTGAAAAGGTCCAATTGATTTACTGTCCTCCACAACTCGTCTGCTCTGAACCCGATTGAACGCATCTGGGGTATGTTTGAATTTGACATCAGAGCTCATCGCCCTCCTGCCCGGAATTTAAGGGAATTTGATGATTTATGTTTTCAGATGTGGTGACTAATCACTCCAGCGACCGACCGAGGCCTGATTGCTTCATGCTACGAAGCGTCGCCGCTGTTATCCGTGTCAGAAGTGGACACAGCGGCTTTTGGTTTGGTCATGATGTTCTGGATGATCAGTGTGTATCCACTACTTTTTTTATGCATTGACCACAGCTCTCAATTAATTTGTTTTGCCTCGGTCTGCTGATGTTTTCACGTGGTCGATTAGTATTTCATCTCCGACATCTATTCGGAAATGAAAGAAAGCTCTGAAGTTGACTTGTCCAGGAGATCTTTCCGATTCTAAATCGACGTCACCTTTGCATTGTCGTAATGGAATGTTCTGCATTCCACAAAATTTAAACGTTTCATTACGGGTTAAGTTCTTTTACGACGCGATTCTAAATCGACGTCACCTTTGCATTGTCGTAATGGAATGTTCTGCATTCCACAAAATTTAATCGTTTCATTACGGGTTAAGTTCTTTTACGACGCTTTTGTATAACCTTGTTCTCCAGGGATCTCATTTGGGCAAAAATATTCATTGACTTCCCTTCCATTATCGTCAGGATTTTGTGAGAGGCTTGAGGTATTTGGCGTTGTCTTTTTTTTTGCCCCAAAGTATCTGTGGGACACGTGCCCTCGCGATTCCGACACCCTCCCCCATGAATCCCCCCTTCGCCTTGCATCTCCACCCCTTCTGCGTCACTCTTAAAGAAGTACTAGAAAATTATTAATAATTCTGAACTACCCATCCACGAGGACACCAGGTGGTCAAGAAATTGGCTACGACCTCGATACCTCACACAGGTTTCTGACTCAACAGTTCAATTTCAGTCTCAATGTCATTTAGCCAGAACTATGGAATGAAAACTCACTCTGCTACCTACATGAGGTAATAATTCCATTGGAAATGACCAAAGGTTTCGAACTCCTCATCATTTGTGTAGAAGTTGAAATACAGCTCTGACGTGACACGGCATTGGTGCAAGAAATCCATACATGTTGGGAAAGCTTCCAACAAGAAGCTGTGACTGTGAGGCTCCAGGACAATTCATCTACCACCTTGTCGAAGTATGTGAGCTCAGAGCATAAATTGTGATCTAGTGGGCTTTTTCTTTCGAACACCCATTTACCTTGAGTTGATAGGTAAAATAAACATATAAAATATATACTTTCTGTGATTTCTCTCTTTAAATATCTTATAATACTATTGCACCAGAGTCTAAATATAGAAATCATAAGTGGACTGAAAGATCACTCCTGGCGTGTGTTCTCTTAATGGTAAAATTTCCAATTACACTTCTACAAAGATTAAGCTCTTCTGAGTTTTCAATCGTTTTCTCTTACCATAATGCCGAGTTTCATATGGTCAGGCTGTTGGTCTAGTGACCATACACCTGTTTTTGTAATCACGGGAAATACGGGATACTATAAATGATGTCTTCGTTTTCAGAGGTCTATATTTTCCAAGGCAGGATTGATACTTGAGTAGAAGCATGAACTCATCAAGTCCGCGTTTTAAACTCCACAAAATATGTCCTATGTGTGCCTCTCTGGTTACGCGACGCACGTCCAACCGGTAGTCAAGTTAGTTTCATATTTTATGTAGCAACATACTATCAATGCCATCACAGCGGCATAGATGGATTGCCTGAGCTTTTCCAGTGTTCTTAGCAGTGGGTGTATGTAAACGCGGCCCAGAAAAAAAAAAAAATCAGAAGACGTTAGATCTGGTGAATGGCCACCTATCGCACAGCGGACAGCTGCGAGACGTGCAGGAAGAGAGTCAGTCGTGTTCTTGAATCTACCGACAGGATTTTGGAGAAACACCGACTCCAAAGTCGCGGCCAGCTGCGCTAGTTTTCTCGGTTGAGGATCCATGGTGGGAACTGCCCGATCAAGGTGGTCACACGGAATCCTGATTGGGCTAAGATAAGGGAAGTCAGAGGAGTTCGGTAAACTCATCCAGATGCTCTTCGAAACTGCGAGCTGTTTGACACGTTGCATTGTCCAGCTGATATATGGTACCGTGCCGAGGAAAAACAAGAAACGTATAACGGTGGACGTGGTCCCCAAGGATAGATTCATACTTACGTTGAACAACTGTGCCTTCAAGGATTACGAGATCACACAGGGAATTCCACGGAAAGATTCCCCTGACCATAACGCTTCCTTCTCCCGCCTGGAGCCTTCCGGCGATTGTTGCAGGGTGTCCACTTTCAGACGTATCACGCCGTACACGACAACGGCCAGTTGTGCGATGGAGCGTAAACTGTGATTCATCTGAAAAGGCCACCTGTCACCACTCAGTGGACGTCCAGTTTCCTTCGTCTCCGATGAACAGCAGTTAGCATGCGTACGTGAAACAAGCGCCTGCTGCGGCGGACAGCACCGTACGCAGCAACGTTTGATGAACGTGCGTTGAGGACACACTGGAATATCACTGGCTGGAGTACAATTTGCTTCAGTGTTGAGTCCCGCTTCGAAGTAAGACCGACGACCAACGAAGACGTGTCTGTAGATACCCAAGCAACGGTCGGATACCACTGTCCTCCAGCTTACCGCCCAACAGCCAAGAGTGCCGGGGGTGACATTCCATTTCATAGCACGACTCTTATGGTGGTCACCCTGGTATCCTTACAGCACAGCAGTACGTCGACGACGTTCTGTTCCCTGTTTTGTTGCCCTTCATGACGAACTTACATTTCAGCAAGATAATACCGTCCCACACAGGGCGAGATTTTTACTACTTAACTTCGTACTTGCAAAACCCGCCTTTTCCAGCGAGGTCGACGGATCTCACCACAGTAGAGAAAGTTTGGAGCACTATCTATGGACGTTGGTGATACAACGCGCCAGTTGGACAGAATATGGAGGGCATCCAATAATCCTATTAATCATTGCTTACCCGAATAGCCGGCCGGGGTGGCTGAGCGGTTCTAGGCACTACAGTCTGGAACCGCGCGACCGCTACGGTCACAAGTTCGAATCGTGCCTCGGTCATGGATGTGTGTGATGGCCTTAGGTTAGTTAGGTTTAAGTAGTTCTAAGTTCTAGGGGACTGATGACCCCAGATGTTAAGTCCCATAGTGCTCATACCATTTGAGCCTTACCCGAATAACCTCTTCCATAAGGGCCAGAGGTGTACCAACGAGTTATTCACCTGCTCAAATTGTGAATCTTTTTATGCTGAATAAGTGATCCAGTTTTTATAAAATAGTAATCTTATCTCTGTCTGTACATGTACATCACATTTACTAGTTTCCATTCCATTCGCTTAATTCCTTCTTGCTAGGTCTTTTTATTTTTTCTTAGATTGTACTAACAGAAATAAATATTATTTGTATAAGTGCACACAAAAGAGAAATATCATTTATGTTACCCTCCAATAGTACACGGAAACGTAGCATAAAAAGCTGCCATGCGCAAAATGCAGAAGTCGCTCAAACTGGAAGATCGGGTTGTTTGTAACGCAATTGTTCCTATTGTTAGTACAAGCTCTGCAGTGACAGAAGTTATGGCATACTCCCCACTATCGTGTCGGACCTCCTTTCTCGCTGTAGTGCAGCAACTTGGTGTGTCATTGACTCAACAAGTCGTTGGAACTCCCCTGCACAAATACTGAGCCACGACGGCTGTTTAGTCGTCGATAGCTGTGAGAGTGTTGCCGGTGCAGGATTATGTACACCAACTGACCTCTCCATTATCTGCCACAAACGTTCTATGTGATTGCCGTTCGGCGACCTGGGAAGCCAAATAATTCGCCCGAATTATCCAGAACGTTCTTCACAATCAATCGTGGACATTTGTGGCCCGGTGATATCGCGCATTGTCATGCATAAAAATTTCCATCGTTATTTTGGAACATAAAGGGCACGAATGGCGTAAAATGGCCTCTGGGTTGTCGAACATGGCCATTTCCAGTCAATGATCGGTTCGGTTGGACAAACAGCCCACACTATTTTGGAGGCACGAGCATCTAGCGCATCTAGCAGAGTGCATTGTTTACAACTTGGATCCATGGCTTTGTGGCTCTGCGCCAGACACGAGCCCTACCATCACGTCGGACCATCTGAAATCAGCACTCATCTGACCAGAACACTATTTTTCAGTCGCCCAGGGTCCAACCGAGACGGTCACGAGCCTATGAGAGGCGCTGCTGGCGATGTTGCGCTGTTAGCAAAGGCACTCGCGTCGGTCGTCTGCTGCCATAGTCCATTAACGCCAAATTCCTATCCTAATCGATACGTTCGTTTTACGCCCCACATTGATTTCTACTGCTATTTGACGCAGTGCTGCTTGTCTGTTCGCACTGACAACTCTACGCAAATGTCACTGCTCTCGGTCACTATGTGAAGGCGCTGTCCGTGGTGAGAGGTACTGCCTGAACTATGACACACTCTTGACGCGGTGGACCTTGGTGTGATTATTTCTCTAACGATTTTCGAAATGTAATGTCCCACACGTCTTCCTCTAATTGTCATTTCACGTAAAAGTCTGTTAATTGCCGACGTGAGGCCATAATGACGTCGGAATGGTTCAAAAATGGTTCAAATGGCTCTGAGCACTATGGGACTCAACTTCTGAGGTCATTAGTCCCCTAGAACGTAGAACTAGTTAAACCTAACTAACCTAAGGACATCACAAACATCCATGCCCGAGGCAGGATTCGAACCTGCGACCGTAGCGGTCTTGCGGTTCCAGACTGCAGCGTCTTTAACCGCACGGCCACTTCGGCCATAATGACGTCGGAATCATCTGAGTACAATCGACAGCTCTGCCAACACACAGCCCTTTTATAAGTTCTGTACGAGATGATATCGCCATCTCTATATGTGCGTATTGCTATCCCATGAGGTGTTACATCAATGTATTTGTGGATGCTTGTAAGAAAAAGATTTCAATAAATCATATCGGACCATCTAAACTACAATGGAGTTCAAATGGTTCAAATGGCTCTGACCACTATGGGACTTAACAGCTGTGGTCATCAGTCCCCTAGAACTTAGAACTACTTAAACCTAATTAACCTAAGGACATCACACACATCCATGCCCGAGGCAGGATTCGAACCTGCGACCGTAGCAGTCGCGCGGTTCCGGACTGCGCACCTAGAACCGCGTGACCACCGCGGCCGGCTACAATGGAGTATGTATGTGTATGTGTTACGTGTCAGAATAGTGTAAATTAATATACGATTACTGACTGAAACCAAAATAATAAAACAGCAAGAACACTGTGATGGAAACAAAATACCGAGCGGTCTATGGCGCTGCAGTGATGGACTGTGTGGCTGGTCCCTGCAGAGGTTCGAGTCCTCCCTCGGGCATGGGTGTGTGTGTTTGTCCTTGGGATAGTTTAGGTTAAGTAGTATGTAAGCTTAGGGATTGATGACCTTAGCAGTTAAGTCCCATAAGATTTCACACACATTCGAACATTCGGAAACAAAATAACTTGAAAGAAACATTTCATAACAGAAGGAAAACTTAGAGGCTTTGTCATGAAGACAGAGAGGTAAGATCAAAACTCATTTTATAGCATATTATGCCTTGCACATCATTTTTGAGAACACATTCAGTATTTGCGTAGACTCTGGAGATACGTTTTCTGGTGTGTCGCTATGGTGAACCTGCTTCTCATCTGACTGTGACATCGTCGTGTGAAATAATGTCAATTGCTATGTGCCATGTGTTGTCTGCTGTGAGTCGAACTCAGACTCACAGACGCCACCGAGCCCTGCTGTCCTCTGGTAAGGCAGGAAGGCTGGTCTGCGATATGCCAGACTTGTAGCAGCCGCTGCCGCCGCAGCGCCCCACTCCCGTCCCGCCCCTTCAGCTCTTTTGTTGCGCCACTGAGTGGGCCAGGGCCACCGCTGTGACCGCTGCCCCAGTTCTCGCAGCGGTCCCGGCCTGCAACGCCGATAGTGGACTCTGCTGATCCTACAAGCTTCTGTACTACAGCTGAGACGGGTAGTCAGTCGTTTGGTCGGACATCAGATGTCGGTTTTCCTGTCATCTTACAGGGTGCCCCATGAGAAGCGGTCAACTTCCAGGCATGTGGCAGGGACGCTAATTTACAGTAGAAAACTCCATATAGGCTTGTGCCCTATTCCAAACACTTTACGATGTAGGACACACTCAATGTGTACATTTTGCTTCTGGGCTAGTCGCACCCAAGTATGTGTCTTGGTCACCAAACCTCTTTGACTTTTCTATCGTGTGAGGCTACCTCGGGATGTCTTTCTAACGTAAGAATAGCAGTGGACTCAAAACTGAACCATGTGGATTCTGTTTGTGATTTCTCCATAGTTGCCGGCCTGTGTGGCCGCGCGTTTCTACGCGCTTCAGTCTGGAACCTCGCGACTGCTGCGGTCGCAGGTTCGAATCCTGCCCTGGGGCGTGGATGTGTGTGATGTCCTTAGGTTAGTCAGGTTTAAGTTGATCTAAGTTCTAGGGGACTGATGACCTCAGAATTTATGTCCCATATTGCTTAGAGCCATTTGAACGATTTTTTTCCCCTCCATAGTCAATAAAATTTTCTGTCTTTCCACCATCGTTTGAATGATTCACGACAACTTTTTGCATTCAATTTGTTAAGTTCAATTCAAACCACTTGTGTGTAAGGCGACAGTTTCATAAACAACGATGTACATTAAATTCTTTCTATCTCGGAAGCTATTGCGTATAGGGTGAGTATCAGTATGAAGTGTTTCTTTCAAATGAGCGTTCCTGTCATACGAGTATCCCTGAATGTTGACTATTCCCCTTTGGACGATCTACATAAGCCTGATATCCGGGAGCCGGATAGTCGTCCGAACGTTGCCACGGAGAATAGGTCTGAACAAGACCGCGGAGGTCAGGCGCGAATGTTAGGGGCGGATTCGGGTAAATTCGGGAATCGTCGTTCAGAAGTGAAGCGATCGAATGACATATAGATTCACTCAAGGGCGGACTGAGATCGAGAGAAAAAGAAATACAGAGAGAGAAAAGAGAGAAAATTGAGAGAAAAAGACAAAACTGGTCTGCATAAACATAATTTTTACTTAGGGGCAGCATGTAATTGAGAGTTTAAAATGCAATAAGCCTGGAATTAACGAAACGTAAGTGTGAATTTACGTGTTATGACTTCTTGTTTCTTCCTTTGACAGAATTTACGATAAATTTAGAATAAAACATTAAGTCGTTTATCGTTTCGCGAGTGAATAAGATGTAAATGAGGTATTGTGTTGGTTTTTACACGTTATGCAAGTATAGTTAAACATTTTGCTTGGTGAAAAATTTGTAAATTTCTACGACTGCTTTGAAGTTCACAAATTCAAAGATTTTCGGTAAATATTTTATCGCTGTGGATTCGTTTCCTACTTAGTAGGAAACATTACTGCCACATTTGATTTTCCGTAATCGTCAGGCTTCCTACAGTCAGTACATTTGTTGTTCTAGGCATTTACGCAAAGTGCTGTTGTTGGCAAATGGCACCTTGAGTCCTTTTTGGCGTTCTCATCAGAGGCAGGTACCGAGCCTGCGAGACCCGCCCGGGACCGTAGCCTCGACTGCCACCGAGCGAGGTGGCGCGGTGATTAGCACACTGGACCCATATGTGGGAGGACGATGGTTTAGAGTAGCATCCGGCCATCCCGATTTAGGTTTTCCGCTATTTACCCAAATCGCTTCAGGCAGATGCCGGGACTGTTCCTTCGATAGGGCGGGGCCGACTTCCTTCCCCATCCTTCACTGATCCGATGGGACCCATGACCTCGCTGTCTGGTCCCCTTCCCCAAATCAGCCACCCAACCTCGACTGCCGGCCAGCGCCGACTCGTACCGCCCGGTCAGCCGGTTGAGCCGCACCGCAGCCTGCTGGGCAGGGCGCTGCCCCGGCCAGGCGGCTCAGCTGCTCGTCCAACCGTGGCGCAGCACTATCGCGGGCGCGAGACGTAATCTCTGAGGCCCGTTTGCAGGAAGTTCTTTACATCGCACAGTATCTACCGACACTGTACATCACCTCCGGTCTTATACGAGGGTCATTCAGTAATTAAAGAGACAGATTGGTCTGGAGGGCAAAAGCGCTTATTTTTACAAAACAACACTTTTCCAACTTTTCAACATAATCCCCTTGACCATTTATACACTTGTTCCAACGGGCTACAAGCCTTTTTGTTGGGGCTGCAAAGCACTCTTTATCTTGATCTTTCAACCAATTTCCCACAAACTTTTCACGTACTCGTTGTCCTAGAGCCTCTTCCCTCGTAATGCCTCCTTCGGTGCACCAAACAAATGGAAATCTCTAAGTACTAAATCAGGACTGAAAGGGGGGTGACGCAGTAGTTCTCAGCCCTTTTTGCCGGCCGGTGTGGTCGTGAGGTTCTAGGCGCTTCAGTCCGGAACCACGCGACCGTTACGGTCGCAGGTTCGAATCCTGCCTCGGGCATGGATGTGTGTGATGTCCTTAGGTTAGTTAGGTTTAAGTAGTTCTAGGGGACTGATGACCACAGATGTTAAGTCCCATAGTACTGAGAGCCATTTGAACCATTTGAACCATAAGCCCTTTTTGTCGATGGTTTCACGGGTTACTTGAGCAATATGACGACGTGCGTTGTCTTGCTTTAGAATAACACCTCTCCTCTGAGATCTACGACGTCTCTCTCTCATGGCTGGCTTCACCCTGTTTAAAAACAAATCTGAGTAGTACTGGCTATCCATTGTACACTGCTCTTGGAGATAATCACAAAAAACTGGACGTTCTGCACCCTAAAACACTGTCAACATGACATGCTGGTGCTGGTTTTGAATTTTTTCTTTACAGCTCAGTTGGTGTGCTTCCACTCTATCCTTTGTCTTTTTTATTCTGGCTCATAATAGTGAACCCAAGTTTCATCACAAGTTAAAATTTTGTTGAGGAACTGCTCATCTTCTATTTCATAACGTTCCTTTAGCTCTATGCATATTCTCAAACTTGTTTCCTTGAGTAGCCGCATGAGCCCCTTTGGGACCCATCTTGCACATGTTTTGCGGTACTTCAGCTTGTAATAGACTATGTTATGAACTGTACCAGTACTAACTTGAAACTTATCAACTATCATTTCCACCGACACACGGCGGTCGGCACGAATAATGTCATCAGTTCGACTTTCAAGTCAAGGAGTTGAAACTGCAACTGGTCGGCCAGAACGGTGTTCATCGGTCACTGAGTCGCGATCATTTTTGAACTTCTCTATCCACTTGTAAAACTTTGCACGATTCTTAAAGCCTTCACCGTAAACTATAGACATTCTAAAGTATATATTCACTGGTTTCTCGGCTGCAGCAAGTAAAAAACGAATAACAGAACGTTGTTCAGCTAATGTGGACGTTTCAAGCAGATTAGCTATCTTGAAATGTATTTTTCAGGTTATAAACAAAACAATGTTCATACATTAAATGATTAGGGCTCATCCCAGTAATGCCAACTTTTAAAGCCATAGAAGTACCAAACTTCCCTACTAACATTTTTCCCCAGGCCAGTTTGTCTCATTAACTATCGAATAAACCTCGTATTAAAATAACTGATGGTTTAACATCAGCAAGAAGATGGTTACATAAATATGCACCGTTACTTGTAACTGTTAAATGCATTTATTGTTACGTGCTGGTGAGAAACCTCTGTACCTTACGATGTAGTCAAAATGGATAATTTTATTAATCGCTGTCCCACTGATTAACGAATTTTTGTAACAGTAACCTAAGTATTTAAAAGTTTCATTGACTCACAACGATGTAAGCTCGTTGTATCAAGGCAGATCTGTTCTCATATTGTATGACGTTCATCTTCTTCCCACCAGGTACACCTTTCCTTAGCCACAGTCTGGCTTAGTAGACAGAAATTTGTTGAAAATAAACAGTTTATATTTATTACCTCAGGGACCAAACACACAATCCTGTGTAATGTGCAAGACTCTATCGAATCGTTCATTAAAATCCTTGTAGTTTCGGAAAATCTGTCAAAATTCCAATCTAAATGAGTGCTTCGATACTCTTCAGGATTTCCTAGTGAAAATGTCTAAAATAAAATTATGCAACATCTGAAGCGATTTGGAAAAGTTTTAAAGAGTATTTCCCCTCTCTATCTAACAATAACGACTGGATTCGCAATCGATTGCAAAAGAAAATGTTTCAAATGGCTCTGAGCACTATGGGACTTAACAGTTGAGGCCATCAGTCCACTAGAACTTAGAAGTACTGAAACCTAACTAACCTAAGGACGTCACACACATCCATGCACGCGGCAGGATCCGAACTTGCGACCGTAGCGGTCACGCGATTCTAGACTGAAGCGCCAGAACGGCTCGGCCACACCAGCCGGCGATTGGAAAAGACAATAATATTGAATCCGTATGAAGTGTAAAGTCAAATCTTCCTCAATTAATTCAGAAGAAGGGTTGAGCCACTTAATTCCGTAATGAAAGCTTGCAGATTAACAGACAAGCGTAAAATACGTTAATATTGTATACTAGACCTACCCACTGCGCAAAAGCTTAACCAGCGGTTTTGATGTAGTTACCGAAGAAATGTAAAGCATTATAAAAGCATTAGTACTATTAAACCAGTTTAAATAAGTTCAGTTACTTCCACGTTACCGGCATACTTTTCTGTGTTACATCCACTCTTTTTCACATTACGTGTTATTTTTTCTTTGTAAAGGATCAAGAACGCCCTGTTCCTAGCCCTGTTCCGCAATTGAGTGGCCAGTCATTCCCGCCTTCCCAACGGTGTCTGTTTCCCAGTTACATTGAGCCCTGTTGAGCCCCGCGCTCAGCCGGGTACCCGAACGCGCGCCGCCGCTCCTGCATTCCGCCCCCGGCGCAGGGCCGAGCGGTCGGCCGCAGCCGGGTTCGCGCGGCTAAACGTGACGCGAGGCACGGCTCTGGTTTCCGTCAGGAACCAGCGTATTTCAGTCGCGACGTAGCAATTCATTTCTTGCTGAAAGTCACCGTGTGTGAAACATAACATAGCAGCATTATAACCGTGAAAGTAACCCTGCCATCTTGTCGCGGCAAGACCACTGAAACGAATTTGATGAAGTTTGGTATGGAGATATCTTCAATACTGCATGAACACAAACTGCTTACAAAAATTAAATCGGTAGCCAGAGGTGACAATAGTCCATAATAGTTAATCAATACAGCAAAATCTTTGTCGGCAATGTACACTTGTGTATAATACATTGCGCAGACGATAAGAGCTTTGTCAGATTCTTAAGTACGAAATTATAAGTTCACGAGAGCATATGCTTAGTCTTTACACTTCACCCATAATAATTTTTGTGTTCTGATGGCACCTGGCGCAGGGAATCCGAAAGGCATAAAAAATTATTTTGGGCGAATCATAAAAGTTAATCTACAGTATGTTCTCATGGAATTTTTTTGTAGAGATTTGCCATATGTATACTGAAATATGGCACCAAATTATGTACCACGTATTGATCAGGCATCATGTGCTGCCGACAAACATAGGGCAGACTGATGGAAACTTCAAAACTAGATATAAAGAGAACACCAGAGAAAGTGAAAACAACTGATCCACATTTTTTGAACATTTACAAGCAGAGAAACACCTCGTAAA
Organism: Schistocerca americana; assembly: GCF_021461395.2. Lineage (NCBI taxonomy): Eukaryota > Metazoa > Arthropoda > Insecta > Orthoptera > Acrididae > Schistocerca > Schistocerca americana. Next base: position 1,106,774,250 of record NC_060120.1, read on the forward strand.
ACCCATAATAAAAGCACTAGAAATTCTCCGTATTACGCAGAAAGGAACATTCATCACGATCCTAGAGGAAATAGAGAGATATTCAAATGCATACAGAAACCCAACAAATTCTGTAGCAAACAACGTCAAGTTCCACATAATAATGTCAAGTGTCATTTTGGTTCGATGTGACTACCTTTTGTGATGCGACAAACATCCGACCGCTAGTAAATTTCTTCCCACACTCATTGCAGCAAACTGGGCGTAACTTCTGTATTCTGTAGCGGCAGTGTAGATTCGATTGTTCGATAAGGGAGAAACATGCAGATGGTCTCTAATGAAACCCCAGATAAAGAAATCCAGTGGCGACAAGTCTGGATGCGAGGTGGCCATGCGACTGGCTCTTCGTGAGCAATCCACAGACGTGAGAAGAGAGTATATAGAAAACCGCAAACTTCCGTGAGGAAATGAGGTGGTCCACCGCCTTGCTGGGAGGAAACCATTCCATCTCGGTCATCTTCATCGATCAGTGGAATTAGAAAGTTTTAAAGCTTAACCATGTACAGCGAGCATGCTCCGCACCAGTGAAATGAGCCGTTTTAACTGTGGGCGAAGTTGGCGTTTCTGGTGGCGGACGCTTCAGAAAAATGCCGGGATGCTTTCCTTGAAAGGCCAAGGTCCTTCCCCTCCCTTCCCTAATCCGGGCTCCGAGCTTGTACTCCGTCTGTAACCCCCCCCCCCCCCCCCCTGCCATCCCCTTGCAAGTGGGCTGGGATACTGATGGACTACGTGAGTAAAACTTGAAGGTGTTTGCTAGAAAATGACACATATACCGATTGGGTAAGTTACCTCGATAAACTGCTATATCAGTTCAAAGTTGTAAAAGTCCTTCTCGACTCACTCTGTATGTATGAGAGCTACGGATTGCACATGCTGTCTGTTCTTTCGGACAATTACGTTACACCTCCGCGGGAATCTCAAAGTGGCGAGCATGCATTGCATGGATGGGGACGACGCATGGGTGATGCTCGGCGGGTGTTTGGATGGCCAAGGAGGCGTGTCGAGATAGTGGACGCAGTTACGGCCGACACCGTGTCCGTTTGGCTGGTAAGCAGAAGATCCCGGGTTCGAATCCCAGTCTGGTCTGCATTTTCATTCATCTCTGCTGATTTCGCATATATTACCTATGTAGCTGACACGGTGTCAGCTAAAAGAAGAAGACGATACGAAAACGAATCAAATGTGTTTCACAAATCCCACGGCAAGATTTGGATTGCTTTAACGAGATGACAAAATAATTACAGTCAATATGACGGACTATAACCGAGGCTGACTACCATCCGCAGACAGTGAGAAACGATCGTAACCGAGACTCTTAAATTCGGTGTAGATCTAATGCGGAGCAGTACCCGAATCTGACTGAGGATGCCGGAATTTATATTCCAGCACCTTCCTTCAGTGTGTATAGAGAGTTTTCTCTGTAACTGGTCCTGTTTACCAAGACAACCGGAATCGATTAGTACTTCTTAATGCAGAGAAACTGATGTCCATCCACCATAATTTACCTTTTTCAGTACAACTACTAATTTACTCTTTCGTTAAAACTGATAATGAACGGTGTTTGGATATGATGATATTTCTGTTTTAGAAGTGTTTAGAGTGTCTTACATGGCACTAAATAAACTCGATTTAATGAAATTTTCATAATTTACAGAAGATTCGGTATCTGTCAGATATTTATGTACTGATAGTATCTGACCGGATAATAAAATTTGGCTGGATGCTGGATAATTGCCGGAAATGTCTTTCATCTGTAGTGCCTACCGACGTGAACTTACACGCTCGCGACGCGTTCGATAGAAGAAAAATAAATTTCTACTCCCTTTGTTAATGTACCATATATAGTTATATATGTTGCCCTTATCTCATAGTTGATGGTTGCAGTGTCTATTCTTGTCCTCCTCATGGTACTCTCTCATTTCCTCAGTCTCGACTCGAGGAACTCTATTCTTCATCTCACCGGCGTACTACTCGATACGTCTTTGTTATTTTTTGGCAACACCACTGCGACGACAGCGGTTTTTCCCTTTTGTCTTACTCAGCCCATAGCATTTCATTATTCTGTTTTTTGTGCTCCTTCCATTGGTTGAGCTGACCTAGTAGTTTGGTGACATATTCGATCTTGCAGTTTTCTTATTACGTATTAAGTTACAAATCTTCTTCTGCCGCCTTCTTGATATTTTCTAAGTGTTCGTTAACATAGCTTTTGTTCGTTTTGATGCATACTACTTCTGCGGTGTTTGAATGCTCCGTTCTTTCCATTTCGTATTACTTCTTCGTATTCTATGTGGAGCTGCTTCGTTGTTTGAAATGGTTCAAATGGTTCTGAGCACTATAAATGCGATGACGACAAGTGAGAATTTGTGCCAGACCAGGAATCGATACTGTACTTCGCGCTATACGCGAACGGTCACCGTAACCTTTTCGTCTATCGAATCCCAGATTATCAACTTGTCACTCGCTACACATGTGGCATCCACTGTCCATTATCCTCGTTGCTCGCAGCTTTACCTGATTACCACAGGAGTTCGAACGTTGTGTTAATCCTTACTGAAGTATCATTATTCGCCATCATGCGCTTTTATTATTATGTGTGTGATGCAAGTTTAAATCTTAGGAACTTTTTGCTGAAAGTATTTGTCTGGAATACAGCCTAACATGAAAATCATATGTGGACTACCTGTATGTTAGAGAACAGAACAGAAGCTTCAAAAATGTGGTGCTATAGAAAAATTCTGGGGTGGAGCGAATACTGTTTAGGCGATACTGAATCAAATTAGGGAGGAAATAAATGTGTGGAAAAATTTAAGTAAAAGGAGGAAACAGTTAATAGGGCACATCCTGAAACATCAAGAAGTACCCAATTTGGTAATGGACGGAATTGTGGAGTCTAAAGTTTCTGGAGGGACACGTAGGCAGGAATCAAATATGCACCTTGAAACTGGTGTTGGGTGCGGCATTTATGCAGAGATGAAGATGGCTGCACGGGATAAAGTACCCAGCAGAGCTGCAGCAAACCACAAAAATCACACATGACACAGGGGAGACCAAGGATGTGAAACAAGCTGGGCAAGGTGCTATACCTTTTCACACATACATTAAATACTATGACGGTTGCCGGTGTGGAAAGGCTCGTGACACTTTGCTGCTCGATTTCCACACACCTCACAACACTGTGGCGGATACGACGTGACGAAAGTCACGGGATACAGATACGCATATATACAGATGGCAGTACATTGGCGTTATCGGTACTGAGGTCGTTCGTGTGAAAAGGTTTCCTACGCGATTTTGATCGGACGACGAGAATTAACAGAAACGGAATTGAAACTGGAGCAAGTCGCATGGGGTATACCATTTCGGAAGTCGTTAGGGAATTCAATATTGCGAGATCCACAGCGACAAGAATGTGCCGAGAGCTCCAAATTTCAGCATTCCCTCTCACGGTGAACAACGCAGTCGCCGACAGTCTTCACTTAACGGCCGAGAGCAGCGGCATTTGTGTAGAGTTGTCGGTGCTGACAGACAAGTGACACTGCTTGAAATATCCGCAGAAATTAATGTGGGACGTACGACGAGCGTGTCTGTTAGGGCGGTGCGGCAAAATCTGGCGTTAACCGGCTGTGGCGGCTGCCGGCTGGCGCCAGTGCCTTTGTTTGCTAACAGCACGACATCGCCTGCTGCACCTGGCCTCATGACCGTATTGACTCTGAACCATGGACAGGTCAGATGAGTCCCGTTTTCAGTTTTCAAGAGCTAATGGCAGGGTTCCTGTGTGGTGCAGACCTCACGAAGCCATGGACTCACATTGTCAACAAGGCACTGTACGTGCAGTTGGTGACTCCATAATGGTATGGGCTGTGCTTATATGAAACGGAATGGGTCCTCTGGTCCTACTGAACCTGTCGTTGACTAGAACACAAATATGTTCGTCTACTTGGAGACCATTTGCAGCCATTCATGGACTTGACATTCCAGAATTATGATGAAGGTTTTATGAATGACAGTGTGCCACGTAACTGGGCCACAAATATTAGCGCTTGACTTGAAGAACATTCCAGATTACCCGACACGAGTTCCACCGAACATTTGTAGGTCATAATCGAGAGGTCAGTTCGTGCACAATATGCTGAACAGGCAACACTTTCGCAATAGTGGACGGCTATAGAGGCAGCAAGGCAGAGTATTTCTACAGGGGGACTTCCAGTGAAGTTTTGAATCCATGCCACGTCCAGTTGCTGCACTACGCTGAAAAAAAAAAGGACTTCCGACACGATATTAGGAGCTATGCCATGTGTTTTGCCTCCTCAATGTATTGCTTGCAGCGCGACACCTATGTTCACGTGCGGGCTCCTACAATCCTCTTCGAAACTTTGCGCATTTATGACCTTGCGCCACATTACTCTCTCATATTTCAAGACCCGGTCTCGTTAATACTCGCCTACATTTGTGCAGTCTCAAGTAACAAGTTCTTGGGTAGCTGGTCAGAATAGTGTACACTGCCAGTAATGTTTGAACATGATAGGCATCCGTTACAGTTTTGGCATTCGCATGTCGATAATCACAACAATACCTCTAGTTTCTTTATCCATCTGCTGATAATATCGGCATGATGGTAATTTTCCCGTCCCATGGGCTGTTACTTTCCTCGGCAATCCTGTCCTTCAGTTGCTAATTGATTAATTCCTCCAAGTGGCCGTATGTGAGTCAGTTTTCCATATAGTTTGCCGTACACTGGTGATTCGCTCCCCGTTGATATCCAGTCTTGCGTTATACGCGTCGCTGGCAATAGCCCCCTTGCAAGAAACAGATGTTTCAATTTCAGTGATAACTCTTCCATCTGCTTCTTATCATTCCCCTTCAGATGATTCACCTTTCCTTGTAATCCAATTCAATAATGTATGTCGATTGCCTATGGCTGACACCCTTTGCTCCCAATTCTTCCTCATCCAGGATATTCATGCTAACTCTTAAAGAGGCTTTCGTTGACCTTAAATCCTCGCCGGTAAAATTATCTATGATTAGAGTTACCACATTTCCCCTCTGACCCCTCTTAGGTGCACAATACTTCATTTTAGAAAGCGGCCTGCTGGATCCACGTTTTACTTCTACCGGTTCCAAAACAGTGAACGTCAATGTCCCTGTAGGTAAGCTAGTATGAACATTAATCCGAAGCGATTTTCCGCTACCCTTAGGTACACAGTAATGTGATCGTGTTTTAGTGCTGTTGTTCGCTGTTTAATTGGTTTCACACTCGTGATAGACTCCTCTCGCGACAGTCCTACACCAGCAACAGCTTCCCCTAACTGAAACATCCTTCCATCGAGCTCCACTGTGTCATAGTGAAGGTCGATTGTGGCACAATGCCGGTGCAAGAAGTCTAAACCCAGACTCATATCATTGCTCTCACTTACGTGTGGAACAATTTCTAAACATTGACAGAAATGTATGTCTACTGACCCCAGTGGCCTGGTATCCCTGTTCCCGTTCGCATATAACCTATACCGTGGTGGATTCCACTGTTTCAGATTTATCAGATCCCTAGTGGCAACCGACACATGCAACCCTGATTCCAGTAACATCCTGTAATTCTTCTCTCATACCACTCCTTTCATCGCACACTCTGCCTCGGCACATGCCTTTGTAGCATCTAATATTACTGCGAACGCCCCTAGGTGGACCTGGGGTCCCCTATGAATTTCAACACCTGTTTATTCCCCCAATCCACTAGCCTTGAAACTACTGCTACCATTATATTTAACTCTGCCCTAACCTACATTGTTCCGTGGCCGGAGAAATTGCCTCCACACATATGACTTCTGCCTAACACTTTTTATCAGCTGAAAATGCTCCACGTCCGGCTTGTAATCTGGCCGACATAACAGTCTTCGTTCATTCTACTGGCAGTCTAGCAGATGCGTGCAAATGAACCGTAACTGCTTTTCGCACGCTTCTTGAAATTTATATAGCCCCTTAAAATGCGTCAAACGCCCCTGCCTAAGCCTCTCATTATATTACTTCGTTCACTACTGCCTCCTGTCCCAACTCATATGTACACCCACTGATCTATCGAAGCTTGTTTACAGATTTTTCCTTCAACTCTCAATGTCTCTTTACTACTGTACCTAACTACCCTCAGAAATGTCCGGCACTTTTCTGTTTTCTATACCTTTGTACCAACTCCCTCTCAAACTTCGGAAATGCCTCTGCCCCTTAACAGCTGCTATATACCACTTTTAAGCCTTTGATTCTCTTGTTAATGTTAACTTCCCCACTTCACGCTTGTCCGGCCTTCCAATTCTGCCAAATTCTTAAAATCCCCAAAAAATGCTTGCACATCCTCAGTCGATTTGCCTGAGAAGCAACTAGACAAGTGGCCAAAAAACCTGCACCTCGCTGTGGCTCCTGCACTTCTAATTGGCAGAGAATCTTCGTCTAATCTGCTGTTAATTGAGCTACCTTATCCAGCAATATACACACTGCCTCTGGCTTTGACAGGCCAGGCGTCCCCGACTCTGCCATGTCTTTGCCTTTACCTTTACTCATTTTCGAACATCAATAAATTATAAATACAACAGAACAAGTCATACCAACTTAATTCTTTTGTCTAGCCATTAACCACTTCAGTTCCTGGTAGTGTCTAGCCATGTGCCCAAAAGTCTTGCTTGTGAAACGTACCACTGCTACTGAGTCCGCACACGGTGCTGAATGCACGGTAGCATGGTATTAACCTTCCTCTCCATAACAAACAAGTTCTTCGCAATAAACCATCAAATCTCTTCATTTACCGCAACGTAGGCTGTAAGTTCGGACGTCGTCCTCAAAAGATGAAAGCAACATTTACGGCACTTGTAGGTATCAGGAGCTCGGTATGTTGGATGGACGCCAGGCAGCACGAGGGAAACAGTCTGCAAATATTTAATGCTTTTAAGTAATGCATCTTGCCGCAGACCAGTACAGGACGGTGGCGACTTGCTGGGGTCTTGTTGATGCCCTGGATTGCTGATGGAGCGCAGCATCGGCTAGGTGAGGCCTTCATGATGCAACCCTCTTCCCAGCGGCGTTGCTTCGTGCTCAGCAGCCCCTGCTGGCCGCGCGATCCTCGCCTCGCCTCTACAAAGTGTTCGACGGCGGCTGACCGCCCCCGTGCTGGTGGTGGCGTCTGCGACCCTAGACCGGCGTTGGCTCCTGGTGGCAGCGCTCCCAGCGTTGATGTGAACTGAACTGCGATTCTCGACCAGCGTCCCTCCCGCGAGATGCCCAGGTGACAAAGGTCCAGTGGTGGCAGATCTGAGGTAGTGACACAAGTGTGAGACTATGCTACGCCTCTTCCTGTGTACTTCAAACGCTTCGCCGGCCGCCAGTGTGGAAAGGATTGTGACACTTTGCTGTTTGAGTACGTACAGCTGCGTTAACTATTTCCAAGCAGTAGCAGGCTGGTCCTCATAGCCTCATTGTTATGGCTATGTTTTGTTTCAAAGCGCAACACCTAAGTTAGCTTGCGGCTGGTGCCGCTGCAGTCCTCTTTCTAACTTTGCGCATTTGGGACCAAATAAGGTTGGTGTGGTACAGTATTCATCTTATAAACTCTTTCTAAGACACTATCCATTCCGTTTAATTGCTCATCCAGGTATTTTGCATCCCTGACAGAATTACAATGTCGTCGGCAAAGCTCAAACTTATTACATCTCTTCGCGGAAATTGTTGTGGCGTAACAAGACAGCTACGCCACACTGAAGTAGCCGAAAGGCACGCGTAATCTCACGTAGGCTAGATAGAGGTCTGAAACAGGATACGTAATGAATGGTAGCAAGAAAAGTACGTAGCTGCTATTATACTTAACTTTTAATCCTTGTTGTATACATCGTTCTTGATGAGACATTTCATACGATAACTATCAAACTATGTAAGGCTAATGGCGCCTTGCTAGGTCGTAGCCATGGACTTAGCTGAAGGCTACTCAAACTATCTGCTCGGCTAATGAGCGATGCTTCGTCACTGTAGTCGCTAGCAATGTCGTCGTACAACTGGGGCGAGTGCTAGTCCGTATCTCGAGACCTGCCTTGTGGTGGCGCTCGGTCTGCGATCACACAGTGGCGACACTCGGGTCCGACATGTACTAAATGGACCGCGGACGATTTAAGCTACCACCTAGCAAGTGTGGTGTCTGGCGGTGACACCACAGAAATTTATTCCTCTTTCCAAATTTTTTCTTTGCGTATTTTCTGCTTGCTCATTACATCCTCTATACTACTGGGTTCCATTATATGTCTTTCTGGCTTCTGTACAAATTGTAAATCATTTTTAGGTCCCTTTCTTTATCTCTGCTACCATTAAAATTTTTAAGACTGTAGTCAAGCTGACATTGTCAAGCACATTCTGTACATGTACAGCTGCTATAAGCACAAGTAGCCTTTCTTCAGCATATCTTCTAAGATAGGACGTACGGTTAGTATTCTCTCGAGTGCTCCTAAATTTCACTGTAGTCCCAACCAATCTTCTATAAGTTTCTACTCTTTTCTTTAAATATCTGTGGTTATATTTTGCGAAATCAACGTATTAACTGATGATGCGGTGGTATTCAGAACTGTCGGCATCGCCCTGCCTTCCGACTGGATTTATTACACTCCTTTTGACGCCTGAGGGTATTGCCCGATGTGCTTAACAATGTACAAACAGGTTATTGTCTACCTTTTCTTTTAAGAGAGTAAACCCATAGAAAACAGTGAGGAATTTATGTCTACGTAAACCACTCTCTCACCTGATAATAAGTTCCCTGCGTTAAGACATACGATAAACTGCAGTTACTTAAATATCAGCATTAGCAGCATGGAATAGTACCCGAAGACCTAGAAACTCTTGGTTCTGTGTGCACACTGTGCCAATGTAATTTCCGCTTGAATAGGGTATTGTATAATGCTCGACTCAATTTATCGTCCGTTACTGTACTGAGGATAATTAACGCAATTTGTTAAATTAAAAAAGGCTACGACGTGCAGCTCAATAAGAATGACTTATACATTTTTCATGTACTTGTTATTACGCGACTTCACTGGCCTAAATAAATTGCACATTTTTACGCTGCGTGTTTTGTTTGTTATTTCTCAGCTGGAAGGAATGAAAGACATGCTATTGCTGCTTTTCTGTAGCTGACCTTCGAGAACACATGTATATCGAATGTAAAATGACGGCACAGTGTCAAAAAATGCAACAAAAATTTCAGTAGTGGACAAAAGAAGAGAGGGTAGTAACTTCGTAAGCACTGTAGGCGTACTTACTCGAGGCGTGGCTTTGCAGTGCTGTTTGCCGAAGGCAACCGAGGAAATGTGCCACACTTACCCTCGTACGTATCCACCGTAACCTGTCAACATATGCCAGATACTCCCGCACGCAGGCTCATGTTCCGACACCCACATGTGGTCGTGTGTTCCGGACACAGGCGGACTCTGAAGGTTATTGCTATCAATAAAAACTTTGATGTTAATTATTGACCACATCGTTGGTCAAAGAATTGTCGTCTGCTAACTATGTTTTCTACAGGATACGTTTTTGTAAGCATCGAAAAGTGACTTTGTGTGGGAGGCGGTCTAGGCGCGTAGGCGCGCATGAAGTTCCCTCGTTACTCGCGACCTTCTCAGGTGCTCGGAGGGGGGGGGGGGGGGGGGGGGAGGCAGCCAGTAACTAGCGGTTCCAGCGCGGGAGCCCGCGAGCGGAAGGGAAATGAGCGAACTGTGATATCGAATGACCCGCAGTGAAAACTACACACGTTTGATTAGTACGTTGCTTCATCACAATATTTCAAGTTTTGCTCTTTCTGCAGCTCCTGATCACAAACATCGTCGTGCAGCACAAAAGAGCCACACATTTCGTTCGTTGAGCTGTTGCGTGGAATCAAAATTTCTGTCTGTCGCAATCATACTCTGTTTACGAAGTCATTTCCTGACTGTTCAGTGGCAGAAATTATGTTCTGTGAGATGTGACGTACGAGTAACACTTCGCGCCACTCTGTTTGGCACTGGACAACTACAAGTATTGCTTTCATACCAGATCCGAAATTAAAAATAGTATTGATAAAAATGTGATCTGTCGGACGCAGATCCCTTTTCACTTTAAAATAACGAAATTTTTTCCCAAATTAGAGGGCATGAAAGGAGCAATAACGGCCCCAGCTGAAACTTGGTGGACATCTACTTCGGTAAATAAGGAATATTATTCAATTTTTTTGATGAAATCAAAGAAAAGACGTTTTTATGTCTGTTACCAAAATCTCTTTTACGTTCAAGCTTTCCTTTTAACTTTCTTTAACGCGACGTCTAGCGTCGTTTCTTGAAAGTTTGTTCGTAAATGAGTTTTTTAGCTTTTTGTGAAACCGAGGTTAGTTAACTGAAATAAGACGATGAGCGACGGAAATACCACGTGACTGTCAAGAAACAATAAGAGGTATGAAATTAACTTTCGGTCCCTCATTTCAAATGACTGTTAGAGAATTCTTTCTAGAAAATTCAGTAACATAGGGTTAGCTATTTCGTTCACCTCCTCCTTATGGCGGCCTGGGCCTCTGGTCCTGGAAGGGCTCCAGATTTCCAGGTCCTCGATATTTACCAACGTCCTAGGATCAGACCATTAAAAAATTCCCAGACAAGACCAACACATGTACAAAAAATAAGAGACAGTTTGGAGGGCCCTTACAAATTCAAAATATAAACATGGGTACTTACTTACCTACTAACAAGTCATGACAGTTTACACTGTGTGTGTTAAGAATGTGTGGGACTTTTGTAAAACTTTGCTTGAAACTTTGAACTTCAGAATATTTATCTATTGTCTGTAGAACGCATTTGCTTTTTCTTGGCTCCAGTCTTCTCACCGGTTTGATGCGACCCGCCACAAATTCCTTTCCCGTGCCACCTTTACCTCCCAATATCCTCAACTATTTGCTGGATGTTTTCCGATCGCTCTCTTCCTCTACAGTTTTTTATCCTCTACATCCCCGTCTACTACCATTGAAGTTATTACCTCATCTCACAACAGAACCCCTATCAACCACTCCCTTCTTCTTGTCAGTGTTTTGCATACTTTCATTTCCTTCTCCAATTCTGCGGAGAACCTTCTTATTCCTTACATTATCAGTCCACCCAATTTTCAAGATACTCTGTAACACCATTAGTCAAATGCTTCTATTCTCTTATGTTTCTTTTTTCCCGTTGTCCATGTTCCATTACCATACGAACCTGTGCTCCAAACGTACATTTTCATGATTTTTTTCCTCAAATTAAGACCGATGAAAAATGCTCTCTTTACCAGAGCCAGTCTGCTTCTTATATCCTCCTGGCTCCATCCGGCATGGTTTATTTTGCTGTCTAGGTAGCAGTATTCCTTAACTTCTTCATTCTGATGTTAAGTTTCTCACTGATCTCACTTCTACTACTACTCATTACTTTTGTCATCGATGCACTCTCACTCCGTATTATCTACCCAGAATACTGTTCATTCGATTCAGCAAATCCAGTAACTCTTCTTCACTTTCACTGAGGATAGCTGTGCCATCAGCGAATATTGTCACTGATATCCTTTCACCTTGGATTCTAATCTCACTCTTGAACTTCTCTCAGTTCCGTCATTGCTTCTTCCACTTATAGACCGACCAGTAGCGGAGAGATATTACATCTTCCTTTTACACAATTTTCAATTAGAGTACCACCTTCTTGGTCTTCCAGTCTTACTGTTCCCTTTTGATTCTTGTACTTACTGTACATTAGCCGTCTCTCCGTACAGCTTACTCCTACTTTTCTCAAAATTTCTAACATCTTACATTATTTTACATTGTCTAACACCTTTCCCAGCTCGTCAAATCCTATGAGCATGTCTTGATTTTGCTTTAGTCTTGCTTCCATCATAAACCGCAACGTGAGAATTGCCCCTCTTGTGCCTTTAGCTTTCCTAAGGCCAAATGCATTGTCATCGAATAGATTCTCAATCTTATCTTACATTCTTCTGTATATTATTCCTGTCAGGAAGTTGAATGCATGAGCTATTATGCTGTCCAATAATTCTCGCACTTGTTGGCTTAATTTATCTCCGGAATTTTGAAATAATGTTTTTCCGAATGTTGGATGGCATATCGCCTGTATCACACATCCTACACACCTACGAGAGTAGCCATTTTGTTGCCACTTCCACCCATGATTTTAGAAATTCCCATGGAATGTTATCCGTCACCTCTGCCGTATTTGATATTAAGTCATCCCAAGTTCTTTTGAATTCTAACTCTCACATTCGGTCCCTATCTCTTCCCTGTCGACTCCTGTTTGTTCTTCTATCACATCGTCCTCGTCGTCAGAAGTCTTTCCCCTCATAGAGACTTTCAGTGTATTCTTTCCACCTATCCGCTCTGTCTTCTCCACTTAAAAGTAGAATTCACATTGTACTCTTAATGTTATCGCTCTTGTTTTTAATTTCAGTGATGGTTGTTTAGGCTTTTCTATATGCTAAGTCATTACTGCTAACAATCTTTTTTCTAGATTTCTTTATATTTTCCATGTAGCTTACCTGCACTTCCTATTTATTTTGTTCCTAGGTAACTTGTGTTTCTGTATTCCTGAGTTCCGCTGAACATTTTTGTACTTATTTCTTCCATCGATTAACTAAAGTATTTCTTACGTTATCTATGGTTTCTTCGTAGTTGCCTGCCTAGAATATATGTTTTCCTTCCAACTTCTGTGTCTGCGCATTTTAGAGATGTCCATTTCTCTTCAACTTAATTGCCTTGTGAGGAAGTCATTATCGCGGTATCTGTAGCCTCATAGAATTTCAAGCGTATCTCTTCATTCGTTAGTAGTTCAGTGCTTCTCTTCTTTGTGCATTGATTCTTCCTGACTAGTCTCTTGAACTTCAGCCGACTCTTCATCATTACTAAACTATGATATGAGTCTGTATCTGCTCCTGGGCACGCCTTACAAACCAATATTTAATTTGGGACTCTGTGCCTGACCGCGATATGGTCTCAGTTAGACCATATCTCTCGGCCTTCTCCAAGTATACTTCCTCCTCTTGTGATTCTTAAACAAAGCATTCTTTATCACTAAATTATATTAATTGCTGAACTCAATTAATCTTTCTTCCCTCTCATTGCTACTACCAAGCCCATATTCACCAGTAATCTTTTCTTCTAGACCATTCCTTACATCAGCTTCCCGATCTCCCATTACTATTAGATTTCCATCTCCTTTTTACATACTGAATTATCCTCAGATTCTTTCTCTATCTCTTCATGTTCTGCTTCAGACGTCGGCGTGCATACCGGAATTATGGTCGTCGGTGTTGCTTTGCTGCTGATTCTGATGGGAACATCTGTATCACTGAATTTTTTACAGTAACTGTCTTCTTACTTTCGAATTCATAACGAATCCTACTCCGGTTATTCCATTTACTGTCTCTGTTGATATTACCCCTGTAAACGTTCAACCAGTCTTCTTTCCAGTTAATTTCACTGACAGCACTATATGTAGTTTAAGCCTTAGCATTTCCGTTTTCAGATTTTCTAACTTCTCTACCGCACTCGAACTTCTGATATTCCACGCTCCTATTCGTGAAACGTTATTCTGTCGATACTACGTCAATCTTTTTATCATGTTCACCTCCCCCTTGGCAGTCCGTTCCCGAAGGTCTTAAATGGGGACTACGTCGGAATGTTTTGCCAATGGAGAATTCATCATGACACACTTTCAATTACGGACTATATGTTCTGAGGATACGAATTATATGTGAATAATGCTGTGGTTTCCATTGCCTTCTGCATCCTCGCGCCGTTGATTATTGCAGATTCTTCCGACTTTTAGGAGCAGTCTCCCACACCAGGGGCAGGGGCGTGCCCTGAATGTCTGTCCGCTCCTCAGCCCTCTTTGACAAGGCCGTTGGCCGTGGGGAGAACGTTGGTGACTTCTTGTGCTGGAAGTCTTCAGCCGCCATTGTCGATTGGTTTTTAGTCAAAATTTCAGTAGTGACGAAGTTCGAACCCGTTGGCTCACAACTTTGTGGTTACTAGTTCAAGACCCTAGATAGGCAAAGTTTTACAGAAGTTCTAAATATGGCGCGTACTTCAATGCGAGATGCTTTTAATAATTTCCACAACGAAATTCTGTCTCGAAATCTGGCTGAAATCCCAAAGAGTTTCCGGTCATACATAAAGTACACCAGTGGCAAGACGCAATTAATATCTTTATTGCGCGATGACAACGGTGAATTCACTGATGACAGTGCCACCAAAGCAGAGTTATTAAACACGGTTTTCCGAAATTCCTTAACCAAAGAAGACGAAGTAAATATTCTTGAATCCCAATCAAGAACAACTGACAAGATGAGAAACATAGAGGTAGATATCCTCGGAGTAACGAAGCAGCTAAAATCACTTAATAAAGGCAAGATCTCCGGTCCAGATTGTATACCAGTCGGGTTCCACTCAGAGTATGCTGATAAAATAGCTCCATATTTAGCAATTAAATTCAACCACTCGCTCACAGATTGATCCGTACCTAAAGACTGGAAAATTGTTCAAGTCACACCAATATCCAAAAAGGGAAGTAGGAGTAATCCGCTGAATTACAGGCCTATATCACTAACGTCGATTTGCAGTAGGCTTTTGGAACACATACTGTATTCGAACATTATGAAGTACCTCGAAGAAAGTGATTTATAGACACATAGTCAGCACGGATTCAGAAAATATCGTTCTTGTGAAACACAACTAGCTCTTTATACTCATGAAGTAATAAGTGATATCGAAAGGGGGATGTCAAATTTATTCCATATTTTTAGATTTCCAGAAGGCCTTTGACACCTTTCCTCACAAGCGTCTTCTAACCAAACTGAGTGCCTACGGAATATCGCCTCAGTTGTGCGACTGGATTCGTGATTTCCTGCCAGAAGGGTCACAGTTCGTAGTAAAAGATGGCAAGTCATCGAGTAAAACAGAAGTAATATCAGGCGTTCCCCAAGGAAGTGTTATACGCCCTCTATTGTTTCTGATCTATCTTAACTACATAGGAGACAATCTGAATAGCCGTCTTAGATTGTTTACAGATAATACTGTCATTTACCGTCTTGTAAAGTCATCAGATAATCAAAACGACTTGCAAAATGATTTAGATAAGATATCTGTATGGTGTGAAAAGTGGTAATTGAGCCTGAATAAGGAAAAGTGTGAAGTTATTCACATGAGTTCTAAAAGAAATCAGCTAAATTTCGATTACGCGATAAGTAACGCAAATCTGAAGGCTGTAAATTCAACTAAATACTTAGGGATTACAATCACAAATAACCTAAATTGGAACGATCACATAAATAATATTGTGGGTAGAGGAAACCAAAGACTGCGAGTCATTGGCAGAACACTTAGAAAGTGCAACACGTCTACTAAAAACACTGCTTACACCACGCTTGTCTGCCCTATTCTGAAATATTGCTGTGCGGTGTGGGATCCGCATCAGGTGGGACTGACGTATTACATCGGAAAAGTACAAAGAATGGCAGCTCGTTTTGCATTATCGCGAAATAGGGGAGACAGTGCCACAGACATAATACGTGAATTGGAGTGGCAATCATTAAAACAAAATCGTTTTTCGTTGCGACGGGATATTCTCATCAAATTTCAATCACCAGTTTTCTCCTCCGAGTATGAAAACATTGTGTTGGCACCCACCTACATAGAGAGAAATGATCATCACGATAACATAAGATAAATCAGGGCTCGCACAGAAAAATGTAAGTGCTCGTTTTTCCCGCGTGCCTTTCGAGAGTGGAACGGTAGAGAGACAGCTTGAAGACGGTTCATTGAACCTTCTGCCAGGCACTTTATTGTGAAGAGCAGAGTAATCACGTAGATGTAGATGTAGACCCTACCACCCATTTTTTAATTACATGATTGTGATTAGTAAATGTGTGCAAATTGAAGTCTTATAAAGCATAATGTTACGAAAATATATTACTCAGAGGATAATCAAAGATAAATTTTGTGTATTTCGTATACTACTTCAGATAAAAGAATCTTTCGTCAACAGATGGTGCAGGTGGATTTTTCTTGTAATCTACCATTGACATTTTCTGTCTCCAAGAGTGCCGTATAAATATATTTGCAAGAGACTCATTCAGTTTTGCTAATGCCTCAATGTATGCAACTTTCCACGAATCAACCAATCTATTTCCTTCTTCACGTCCTACAGCTCACGTCATTCTGTCATCAGGGTGTCGCTGCGTGTATCGTCAAACTGAGCATCACGCTCCTCAAAAGGTGGACAGGGGGGGGGGGGGGGGAGGGAGTTAACGGAAACACTGCGTAAATAATTTACGAAGAGCGTACGGTACCTCGGTGAGCGTTCGAGGGCATTGTGAGCGTCTTGCCATTGCCACCAGTAATGAAGCTTTCTCCCTTCCACCGAAGACATAGCCGATGGTCACTCCCTGGCGTCATGTGATAGCATGCTGTTTTGCAGGGTGTGTGTTTGCGTGTGTATATATGTGTGTGTGTGTGTGTGTGTGTGTGGCGGAGGGGGGGGGGGGGGGCGGGGAGAGGCGAAGTAATCGTAACTATTCATTTATTCACTATTCATTTATTTATTTATAGCAAATTTTAAAGATCAATTCTCTGATATTTTATAACACGTCGTACACATTCCAGTCTTCGTTTGTCAGCTTTTTTGTAGGTTTTTTGTTTTGTATTTATCTGCAACATTTTACATAGATTAGTAATGTTTTAAAATAACATTAATACGAGGTTAAAATGTAAATAACATTTTGTTGTTTCAAGAATAATGTAAAAAGATGGCAGGACGGAGGAGAGGGCGGCCGAAGTGGCCGTGCGGTTAAAGGCGCTGCAGTCTGGAACCGCAAGACCACTACGGTCGCAGGTTCGAATCCTGCCTCGGGCATGGATGTTTATGATGTCCTTAGGTTAGTTAGGTTTAACTAGTTCTAAGTTCTAGGGGACTAATGACCTCAGCAGTTGAGTCCCATAGTGCTCAGAGCCATTTTGAACGGAGGAGAGAGTTGTCAGTGCCACCACCGACTGTGACTGGTGTTGAATACGTCGAAATGGTTTCTTTGCCAGTCACAACAAAACAGTTTATAGTCAGTAGCAGAGAACTTGTATTGTTAATCTTATGCATTAACACAAGGCACTCATCCGTGCACAACCCTGGGTGCTTTCCTGGATAGATTGCCAGTTCCTTACACTACATTTACTCTGGTATTCGCTCTTCTGAAATATTATTTAACTCATATGTCCTATTTGTCAGTGTATTTTGGCATGTTATGTCCGACTCGGTTTCGGTGTCACAACGGGTCTCGCTGTCCACCCTCTGGGGATTGTTGTTACGTTGCATATAGGCACGTCTCTTATGTCCTGTCCGCTGGTACTCTTCAGGAGTTGCTTTTAATCCTCGAAAAAAAGAGGTGCGTTGTAAGTTTAACGTGTGTGTCGGTGTATCTGTCTGTGGCATCGTAGCTCCCAAACGAAAGGACCGATTTCTATGCCTTTTTTATTTTTTTATTTTATTACTTGGAAGCTGGTTTAATGAGAATGGTTCTTAGCTACGTTACGTGAAAGTCTGTTCAGCCTTTTAAGTGTCTTCAGTTAAACTAAGTAAAAATGCTGTATTGATATAAGCCACGTAATATATAGAAACTACATCGAGTTACGTAGTACCAGATTGTAGAGCTCAGAAAGATCTAAATAAAAGCCCGTGAGAACATATGTTTTAGAAACTTCCTGGCAGATTAAAACTGTGTGCCCGAGCGATACTCGAACTCGGCACCCTTTCCTTTCACGGGCAAGGGCTCTACCATCGGAGCTACCGAAGCACGACTCGCGCCCGGCCCTCACAGCTTTACTGCTGCCAGTATCTCGTCTCCTACCTTCGAAACTTTACAGAAGCTCTGCTACGAATCTCATTCTGGACATATGTTTTTCTTTTACGGTTGACAAAAAAATGAATTTTTTTTTTCTTTTGAAGACGCCCGTGTACAATTCAGTATCAAATCAATTGATTTTTCCCTATTAATTTAGGCAGGCTGCTGCAAGACATCGATGAATCCTGGAGATACTAGAAGGTAAGACAGAGATTTAGGAACCAGGTTTTAAAATTGTAAGACATTTCCAGTGGCAGATGTGGACTCTGACCACACTCTATTGGTTATGAACTGTAGATTAAAACAGAAGAAATTGCAAAAATGTGGGAATTTAAGGAGGTGGGACCTGGATAAGCTGACTAAACCAGAGGTTGTACAAAGTTTCAAATGGCTCTGAGCACTATGGGACTTAACATCTATGGTCATCAGTCCCCTAGAACTTAGAACTACTTAAACCTAACTAACCTAAGGAAGTTCCATGCGGCTTTTCGCGGATGATGCTGTAGTATACAGAGAAGTTGCTGCATTAGAAAATTGTAGCGAAATACAGGAAGATCTGCAGCGGATAGGCACTTGGTGGAGGGAGTGGCAACTGACCCTTAACATAGACAAATGTAATGTATTGCGAATACATAGAAAGAAGGATCCTTTATTGTATGATTATATGATAGCGGAACAAACACTGGTAGCAGTTACTTCTGTAAAATATCTGGGAGTATGCGTACGGAACGATTTGAAGTGGAATGATCATATAAAACTAATTGTTGGTAAGGCGGGTACCAGGTTGAGATTCATTGGGAGAGTGCTTAGAAAATGTAGTCCATCAACAAAGGACGTGGCTTACAAAACACTCGTTCGACCTATACTTGAGTATTGCTCATCAGTGTGGGATCCGTACCAGGTCGGGTTGACGGAGGAGATAGAGAAGATCCAAAGAAGAGCGGCGCGTTTCGTCACTGGGTTATTTGGTAACCGTGATAGCGTTACGGAGATGTTTAATAAACTCAAGTGGCAGACTCTGCAAGAGAGGCGCTCTGCATCGCGGTGTAGCTTGCTCGCCAGGTTTCGAGAGGGGGCGTTTCTGGATGAGGTATCGAATATATTGCTTCCCCCTACTTATACTTCCAGAGGAGATCACGAATGTAAAATTAGAGAGATTAGAGCGCGCACGGAGGCTTTCAGACAGTCGTTCTTCCCGCGAACCATACGCGACTGGAACAGGAAAGGGAGGTAATGACAGTGGCACGTAAAGTGCCCTCCGCCACACACCGTTGGGTGGCTTGCGGAGTATCAATGTAGATGTAGATGTAGATGTAGACAGCACGCAACACCCAGCCATCACGAGGCATACAGAGTTTCACGGAGAGCATAAGGGAACAATTGACAGGAATGGGGGAAAGAAACACGGTAGAAGAAGAATGGCTAGCTCTGAATGACGAAGTAGTGAAGGCAGCAGAGGATCAAGTAGGTAAAAAGACGAGGGCTATTAGAAATCCTTGGGTAACAGAAGACATATTGAGTTCAATTGATGAAAGGAGAAAATGTAAAAATGCAGTAAATGAAGCAGGCAAAAAGGAATACAAACGTCTCAAAAATGAGATTAACAGGAAGTGCAAATTGGCTAAGCAGGCATGGCTAGAGGACAATGTAAGGATGTAGAGGCTTATCCCACTAGGGGTAAGATAGATACTGTCTACAGGAAAACTAAAGAGACCTTTGGAGAAAAGACAACTACTTGTATGAATATCAAGAGCTCAGATAGAAACCCAGTTCTAAGCAAAGAAGGGAAAGCAGAAAGGTGGAAGAAGTATATAGAGGATCTATACAAGGGCGATATACTCGAGGACAATATTATGGAAATAGAAGAGGATGTAGATGAAGATGAAATGGGAGACACGATACTGCGTCAAGAGTTCGACAGAGCACTGAAACACCTGAGTCGAAACAAGGCCCAGGGAGTAGACAACATTCTATTAGAACTACTGACGGCCTTGGGAGAGCCATTCCTGACAAAACTCTACCATCTGGTGAGCAAGAAGTATGAGACAGGCGAAATACCATCAGAATTCAAGAAGAATATAATAATTCCAATCCCAAAGAAAGCATGTGTTGACAGATGTGAAAATTACCGAACTATCAGTTTAATAAGTCTCAGCTGCAAAACACTAACGCGAATTCTTTACAGACGAATGGAAAAACTGGTAGAAGCTGACCTCGGGGAAGATCAGTTTGGATTCCATAGAAATGTTGGAACACGTGAGGCAATACTGACCTTACGACTTATCTTAGAAGAAATATTAAGGAAAGGCAAACCTACGTTTCTAGCATTTGTAGACTTAGAGAAAGCTTTTGACAATGTTGACTGGAATACTCTCTTTCAAATTCTGAAGGTGGCAGAGGTAAAATACAGGGACCGAAAGGCTATTTACAATTTGTACAGAAACCAGATGGCAGTTATAAGAGTCGAGGGATATGAAAGGGAAGCAGTGGTTGGAAAGGGAGTGAGACTGGGTTGTAGCCTATCCCCGATGTTATTCAGTCTGTATATTGAGCAAGCATTAAAAGAAACAAAAGAAAAATTTGGAGTGGTATTAAAATCCAGGGAGAAGTAATATAAACTTTGAGGTTTGCCGATGACATTGTAATTCTGTCAGAGACAGCAAAGGACTTGGAAGAGCAGTTGAACGGAATGGACTGTGTCTTGAAAGGAGGGTATAAGATGAACATCAACAAACAGAAAACGAGGATAATGGAATGTAGTCGAATTACGTCGGGTGATGCTGAGGGAATTAAATTAGGAAATGAGACACTTAAAGTAGTAAAGGAGTTTTGCTATTTGGGGAGAAAAATAACTGATGATAGTCGAAGTAGCGAGTATGTAAAATGTAGACTGGCAATGGCGAGGAAAGCGTTTCTGAAGAAGAGAGATTTGTTAACATCGAGTATAGATTCAAGAGACAGGAAGTCGTTTCTGAAAGTATTTGTATGGAGCGTAGCCATGTATGGAAGGGAAACATGGACGATAAATAGTTTGGACGAGAATAGAATAGAAGCTTTCGGAATGTGGTGCTGCAGAAGAATGTTGATGCTTAGGTGGGTAGGTCATATAACTAATGAGGAGGTATTGAATAGGATTGGGGAGAAGATAAGTTTGTTGCACAACTTGACTAGAAGAAGGGATCGGTTGGTAGGACATGTTCTGAGGCATCAAGGGATCACAAATTTAGCATTCGAGGGCTGCGTGGAGGGTAAAAATCGTAGAGGGAAACCAAGAGATGAATACACAAAGCAGATTCAGAAGGATGTAGGTTGCAGTAAGTACTGGGAGATAAAGGAGCTTGCACAGGATAGAGTAGCATGGAGAGCTGCATCGAACCATTTTCAGGACGGATGACCACAACAACAACAACTGCAAGATAGCAGAATAACGTCTGTATCTGTCTATAGTATCTTAGTTCTCAAAAGAAAGATCCGATTTTAATAGAGCTTTTCTTGTTTTTGTGTATTTATTCGTTTTTTTTTTTAAATTTGTTTAAACGGGTATGTTCTCGGCTATGTTCCATGAAAGTCTGTTTACCTGTTTAAATTTCATCTGCTAAATTACGTAAAATTTTTTTCCGCCAGCATGATGTAGCCACGTAATACATATGAGCTACATCATGTTACGTAGCAACATAGTTTAAAAATATCTAAATAAAAGTGCTTGAGAACATATGTTAATCTGTTACTGTTGACCAACAATGACAGTTTTAGGATTTAGAAGTCACCCGTATCAGCACCTGTAAAGCAGAAAGAGGGTGATCGTAACGTGGCTGTAAAAGATATATGTATGTTCTCGCAGACTTCTTTATATTTCTCTTTGAGGTCTACAACTAAGCGCTAATAAAATGATTTTGCCGTAATAGTTTAGGCAGCTTAGTGCAACGCAGCGTAATGGCAGCCCACTTTCTTACGAGTTGATTTTGAATTATAGCCACTGCATGTTGTTTATGTTACCTACAATAGCAAAACATGCGAAAAAGTAGTCAATGAATATATGTGTTAATTAAAAGAAGAAATACGTAAATCGCATAAGTGAACATAATATCAAACAAAACAGAATAGTTGAAATAATAATTTCAGGTCAAGAACTCAAAACCGCTCGTGCGATATGCATTGCCAAAATCTTGTAACTGTAATAATATTTATGAAAGTACAATTGTCAGAATAAGCAGATCTCAGCGAGATCTCGCGTCGGAAATTCATGTTTCGTCAAGGAAAATATTTCAGTAAACGTGAGTGTACCGTGTTTACTAATGAAATATAAAGTTTAAAAAGAATCTAATAAAACAAAATTTAAAATTTAAAAAAGAGACGCAAAAAGAATCTCTAGAGAGTAGAGAGGTAGTATGCACTGCCCCATTAATATAAGCAGCAATATTTTGATGGAAGAGTCGTCGCGTCGGGGCACGCCTAAGTAATTAAAATAAAACAGTAAGACATTTAAAAATGATAAAGTAAGAAATTTAAATTCAGTTAAAGTACCTAAGCAACGTAGGTAAATGTCAAAACAACAATATAAAATGGTTGAGTAATTAATTTACACCGAGATAATCGCAACGTGGACACAAGAATCAATGACGCCTGTCCTTCACGTGACTGCCCATCAGGGTCGCCGCTCCTGGTCACGTCGTTAAGTGCCACAAAGTTTTGTAACTTTTTGCAGCGTGTGAAAGAGATTTTGCCCAGATTGAAAAACTTAAGAGGCTAGAAGGATGTCAGACTGTCAAAAACATTATGACCTTGCAAGACTCGCGGAGAATGTGGCACATTACAATCAATTTGTTGTTACTGCGCTCCAGCATGACAATTTTTTTTTTATTTTAAGAAACCAGCCGATATACGCATTAATACAACGAATATAAATATTTCCAAATGTACTTTGATTCAAATGAAAAAAAAAAAAAAACTGCACTTGGTGTCGCCATGATGAGAACAATGTTTAACGAGCTTAAAGACTGGAGCACCTATAAGATTTTCAAGAAAAGGATTACCACTACCATAATAAAGAAATTTATTTTACCGTCAGGACGATGAAAAACACCTTGAAAAGAAAAAGAATCTGCAACTGATGCCGCCGTATTTTAAAGTAGCTAATATAATACACGAATGTTTAATAAATTAAAATTGCTTTGTGATTTATAAAATTAAAAGAAGGATCAAAAATATTTTAAACACAGGATAGTGTATATGTAAACTAGATCTGCAAAATGTTTACTATACTCAAAACTGGTAAATGCTTTCATTGGCTCTTACCTCGTTTTCGCCGATACCTGTATGGCATTTAGCATATTTTGTTTATTTCGGAATAAAATATTTATTTTCTTTAATAAAAGTAAATGAACTTAAAAATATTGCATCAGCTCTTGACTCTTGCTATAAACAGTAAATAAAGATATGTTGAGGTGTTTTATTAAAACATTTTTGTCAAAACCATAAAAACTAATTAACTTGGAATCAGTCTTCTGGCACTTAGTCTGTTATTGACTGGTTCAAATGGCTCTGAGCACTATGGGACTTAACAACTGTGGTCATCAGTCCCCTAGAACTTAGAACTACTTAAACCTAACCAACCTAAGGACATCACACACATCCCTGCCCGAGGCAGGATTCGAACCTGCGACCGTAGCGGTCGCGCGGTTCAAGACTGTAGCGCTTAGAACCGCTCGACCACCCAGGCCGGCTAGTCTGTTACTGATTTCCACTCTACATATGCAGGACAAAGTGCGTTATTTACTCCTCGTTGACTGAAATAGCTGTAGTCAGCGGTGTTGCAAGGACTTGCCTCACCTTTATATATATATATATATATATATATATATATATATATATATATATATATATATATATATAAAACAGCGAGGTTTACTGACGTCACAGCTCTTATTAAATATTTATCACCATCGTTCGAACGTAGTGGTTCTTATATTTCTTCCTTAGATATTTATTTGTGACGAGAATCGACTGAGTGCATTTATACACTGGCAGAATAAAAATCGCAACACCAAGAAATAATTAATGTGGAGAAATGAAATTTCGGTAATATATATCACAGACTAACGTAAGTCCGAGGTAAGCCATTGAAAATGTGAAACGTTGGTGCATTAATAACGGTGTAATTGCCAGAATGTTGCATGCAAGTACGCAGACGCGCGTACATTATGCTTTACACGTTCCTGGTGTCAGTTCGTGGACTGGAGTTTCATGCTTGTTGCTCTTGATCGGTCAATAGAGGGACGGTTAACACTGTTGATGACGCTGGAGATGCCCCATATGTGCTCGACTGGAGGCAGATCTCGTGGTAGAGCAGGTCAAGGCAATATGTCGACACTGTGTTGAGCATCTTGGGTTGCACCATCCATATGCGGGCGAGCGTTGTCCTGCTGGAAAACACACCCAGGAATGCTGTTCAAGAATGACAATATAATAGGTCGAATCACCGGATCGACGTACAAATTTGCAGTTAGGGTGCATGGGATAACTATGAGAGTGCTCCTGTCATACGAAATCGCACCCAAGATAATAACTGCAGGTGTAAGTCCAGTGTGTCTAGCATGCAGACAGGTTGGCTGCACGCCCACAGCTGACCTAGTTTTAATCAACATACATCCAACATTGGCAGTGAGGCAGAACCAGATTTCATCAGAAAACGCAACGCACTACCATCCTGCCCTTCAATTAGCTCTCGTTTCACACCATTGAAGTCGCCAGTAACGGTGGTTTGTGGTCAGTGGAGTGTATGCTACAGGGTGTCTGGCTCGAGCTGTCTTTGAAATAACCCATTTCTAATGTTATGTCAATGTGGTGGCAAGTGGTATTAAAACGGCTGTTGCAGATACAGTAGGATGCGCCAGAGCCATACGCGAACACAATGGTCTTCCGTCTCGGTAATGCCACGTGGCCATTCGGAGCCCGGTCTTCTTGCGACGTTACATTCTCGCGAGCACTGATGGCAACAATCACGTACAGTGGCTACATTCCTGCCAAGTCTTTCTGCAGTATGGTAGAAGGAACATCCATCTTCACATAGCCCTATTACACGACCACGATCGATCTCAACGACGTGTTGATAACGGCGTCTTTATTGCCTTAAAGGCATTATTAATCAGCATCAACTCACAGCGTCCTATATAGATATCTAACGCTCATGATTGTTACCGCGTGTATTTAACCCTGCTGTTCTACTTGTGTCTGTATGACCCCAAATAGTTATAAATTTCGTTTCCTATTACTTACGTATCAAAATAACTATATGAAATTTGGTGGCTTTGTCCGAAAATTCAAGGGCACTACGTGGTTAAAACAGTTTTAAAATATTTTAAGTCATCTGGACATAAACCTTAACAGTTACATAAGTAATGTTAAGATCAATGTGACCCGACATTAATATGATTACTCTAAAGACAAATACTTTCTGGTTGTCTCATATTTTATAGTAATAACGACTTTCATCGTTCATGCTTACTCTCAATGTGGTGTCACCGCCAGACACCACACTTGCTAGATGGTAGCCTTTAAATCGGCCGCGGTCCGTTAGTATGCATTGGACCCGCGTGTCGCCACTATCAGTGATTGCAGACCGAGCGCCGCCACACGGAAGGTCTAGAGACACTTTCTAGCACTCGCCCCAGTTGTACAGCCGACTTTGCTAGCGATGGTTCACTGACTACATACTCTCTCATCTGCAGAGACGATAGTTTAGCATAGCCTTCAGCTACGTCGTTTGCTACGACCTAGTAAGCGCCATATTCAGTTACTAGAAGGTATTCTGAGCAGATAATATTGTGAATCATGTACCGTCAAGAGCGCCGTTCATCATTAATGGATTAAAGTTAAGTATCAAACTAATTACGTCCGCTTTCTGAATTATAATTCCTTGTCATGTTCCAGACCTCACGTCAGTATAGTCCTTCCCTCCTCACGCCAGCCTGCGTGAGCTAAACGCTTGCATTTCGGCCTCCATTAGTAACACGCTGTTGGCTCAACACTCAACATTCAACAGGTCAACAAAGGCGCTGCGTGTACGGCAATGGACTTGTCATTACGACTTGTCAGTTTTTCGAATTATCCATTGTTTCTGCTCAGTTTTTGTTCTCTATCATTTGTGATTAGTCTGAGTTGTGACATCATGGCGATTACATCACTGACCAACGCTGAGTTGGAAGAAACAGTAAATAACTCGGCAGGCGAAGGATAACTTTCTGAGTTCGAAGATGACGTCAGTAATGCATTTGAAAACCAGTGTTCTGATGACATTGACAACTGTTCACAGTCTGTTCAAAGTAGTGTACAGACTTCTATTTCTAAAAACGGGAACACAGATCGGCAGTAACAGCCACTAGCACAACACGCCCCCCTACCTGCTTCGAACGTCGTCAGTTGTAAGCTTAGAGTGACTAGAGAAGCGAGCAGCAGAATAAGTGATGTAGAAAGTTCGTCTGAAGTAATATTTTCAACAGAACTTCAGAATATAATAATAGAGATGTCAAATGATGTGATGACAACGAGTTTGCGGGAGGGGAAAGACGACGTACTGATAAACTGACGCCGGCCGCTGTGGTCGACCGGTTCTAGGCGCTTCAGTCCGGAACCGCGCTGCTGCTACGGTCGCAGGTTCGAATCCTGCCTCGGGAATGGATGTGTGTGATGTCCTTCTAAGTCTAGGGGACTGATGACCTCAGATGTTAAGTCCCATAGCGCTCAGAGCCATTTTAACCATTTTTGATAAACTTGCAGCAATTCGCAGTACCTGGGAGAAGTGGTTAGAAGTCCATGCTAAACTGTATAATCCACGGGAAAATATGACCATCTACGAGCAGCTGGTGGCATTTAGAGGTCGCTGTCTATTCAAGCAGTACATTCCAAGCAAACCGGCAAAATATGGTATCAAGACAATGTGACAGGAAATTTTCAGATGTACTGAAAGTCCAAATTTAAACAGGAAAGGAGAGTAGAGCGGTACCAGAAAAAAATCACGGAATGAGAGTAGTTGCTGATCTTACCTCTGCTTTGCGAGGTCAGAATGTAGCATGTGACGATTTTTTTACGTCATACAGTTTGGGACAGCTGCTCCTGAAATGGAAACTTACAATGTTACGAATCGTAAGCAAAAATAAGCCAGAACGTCCACAAAATATGATCGTCAAGGAGATTCATAGCTCTTCATTTTAATTCAGAAG